>NC_133328.1:384748913-385105576 GCF_042186555.1 Aquarana catesbeiana | reverse complement strand
TTACCCCATCAATTCCCTTATATATTTGAAGTCGCATGGTGAACAACTGTCAGCAGGGCATTTGCTATTTTCTAGTTCAATTGTATTTCACTCACTCTTTCTTTAGTCACCTTTTTCTTTCCTTTTCTTTTCACTCTTTCCTCACACGCTTTTCCCTTCCCCCTCTTCCTTCTCCCCTCCTCTTTCCCCTCCCTCCCTTTCCCCTCCCCTCCTTTTCCCCCCTTTTTTCCCTTCCCGTTTTTCATTCTTTAGCAATGCCCTCCTGTACATCCATGGACTTATAATTTAGCAAGCATACAGAACCTCATGGTTGGTAAACTTCCCAACTATAGGGTATGAACCAACTGACCCTTCGTTATTTTTCATTTTTGATTTCTAGCACTAACGTGAATTCCATCTGGGTGCGGTTTTGGATTGCCCGTCTCGCCCCTTCCCTTCCCTCCCTCTCCCACATGGGGGGCTGGTAAGCGTGATCTCTCGTAAGATTCATCTGGTCCATCACCCGTCCCCGGGGGAGTTGGTCCGACACGGGGGAGACAGGGGAGCGAAGGAGTAATTGTATCATCTCAAACATTTTGCAATGTCAAAAATGACATTGTAGTGTCACAATTCTTGCGATAGGTAACTATACAATTTATTCAGTTACATTACAGGGTATGCATGTATGGTTTCGGCACCGTGGAAATTCGATGTTATGTTTGATAAATGTTACCCCCTTTCTTTTAGTGTGGACAGCCATCCTCTGAAGAAGACCCGGGAAGGGTCGAAACGCGTCAGGATTATTACATACAATTATCATTGTCCCACATATACTGTATGGCTTACTGTTTTTATTTAGAGGCATTCATTGTTATCTAACCCAAGGACTTACAATTGGGGAAATCTAGGCTGCCCTCGTATACATTGTGTCTTGCATTGGTTTTCACTATAGGCTGTTGTCTGTTGCATATGTACGCCATACTCAGTTCGTGTCCTGACTCCAACAGTCAGTATTTATTTCAATGAATTTTCTCTTTTAACGTTATTTATATTTTTTGTACTATAAAATCTAATTTTTTCAACCATCTATATTGCATTTTATTGGCTGCTTAAAAGCCCCGATAGGGGGTTCTTTCTTGTCTTTTTGATGCACTGTATGGGGTGTGCGGCCTACCCGTCTACACTCATGTGAGTGCTTTTTGCTGTTTGATATACGCTTATTGACATTTTTGTTACCAAAGACATGTGATTGAATACATTTTGGCCTAAATGTATGACTAAAATTTAGTTTACTGGATTTTTTTTATAACAAAAAGTAGAAAGTATAATTTTTTTTCAAAATTTTCAGTCTTTTTCCGTTTATAGCGCAAAAAATAAAAACCACAGAGGTGATCAAATAGCATCAAAAGAAAGCTCTATTTGTGGGAAAAAAAGGACGCAAATTTTGTTTGGGTACAGCATTGCATGACCACGCAATTAGCAGTTAAAGCGACGCAGTGCCAAATTGTAAAAAGTGCTCTGTTCAGGAAGGGGGTAAAACCTTCCGGGGCTGAAGTGGCTAAAAGTCAGCAGCTACAGTAAAACATTTTTGAGGCTGGAACACTTGAAGGATATAGTAAATATATAAATAATCAGACAGTTTCCAGAAAAAGAGACAAGACTCCCAATCCCTGTGGTGAATAGGAGAATATAAAGAGGGAGACAGAGCTCGCTCCAAAGAGTAGTGGGATTTTAAAAGGAGATGATGTGTCTGTTTAAAGGTGAGCAATACCACAATGGTTGATATAAAAATATAAATTTTATTGAACAAACAAGTATAAAAAATACAGTAAAAGATCAATCAAGTTACATGATATGACCGTAGAGACTTTCTCTATGAAATCAGTTGTAAGCAGCCAACATGTTTCGCATTTTGCTCATCAGGGCATTACAAGCATTACAGATTTCATCTAGACTGTATAAAAATATAAATCATTAATATGATCATACATATCAGATAGATTTAAGAGACAACATTTCATTATGTAGATGAAGAATGACTACGTACAAAGAGTGTCATACACAAGCTCACCTGGTCTATTACAGAGAAGAGGACCACAGTGGTCCTCTTCTCTGTAATAGACCAGGTGAGCTTGTGTATGTTGTATATACTTCTCAATAAAACCTTTTAAAATAAAAAAATAACAAAATAGAAAAAGAAACACTTTTTAACTAGTGAACAAGATGCTCTTAAGATAGCTCATGATCTTGTGAAAACAAACTGAAAAGGCAATGACTCATTATAAATAATTCTAGGTGTTGTTTATGCACTGAATAATGCTTAGCTTTCTTGCCAAATTCTGTAAGAGTCTGACAGAAATCAGGCCAATTGCATAATTGCTATAATGCTCTCTCAACTCATAAAATCTGCATTGAATCTTGGTTTGTTGGCAGAGCTCTCTGCTCACTGACTCTCTTATTGCTAAGTGATTTTCATTTGCTCATTGTAAAACTGCATTTAAATGTAAGTTTCCCATAGCATATAAATTAGCTCAACTAGTCATTTGATTGCTACAGTTGTTTGTGCATGTACTTCTTACAAAGGGAAAAACATATACAGAAGAAAATTATTCTTGTGTCTGTTTCATGGAACATATAATCAATAATCACGCTTCCCTGCCCCATCAAGCTTTAGCTTCACTGTCCAGTTGTTCTTCAAAAAGCAGTGTTAAATTGCATAGAAATGTAAGCCTAGTCTTGTTTTAAAAAAATTCTACATTCCACAAAAAACAAGGAAAAGATTACACCTTGTATATTCATACAAAAATGGACTTGTACTTGTTATATTTAGCAACTGATCATTACATGGCACAGTTAAAGCTGAACTCAGCTGACACAGCTGAATAAAATATATAATGGCCCGTACACACGGTCGGATTTTCCGATGGAAAATGTCTGATCGGAGCGTGTTGTCGGAAATTCCGACCGTGTGTAGGCTCCATCGGACATTTTCCATCGGATTTTCCGACACACAAAGTTGGAGAGCAGGAGATAAAATTTTCCGACAACAAAATCCATTGTCGGAAATTCCGATTGTGTGTACACAAATCCGACGGACAAAGTGCCACGCATGCTCAGAATAAATAAATAGATGAAAGCTATTGGCCACTGCCCCGTTTATAGTCCCGACGTACGTGTTTTACATCACCGCGTTCAGAACGATCGGATTTTCCGACAACTTTGTGTGACCGTGTGTATGCAAGACAAGTTTGAGCCAACATCCGTCGGAAAAAATCCATGGATTTTGTTGTCAGAATGTCCGAACAAAGTCCGACCGTGTGTACGTCCTATAAGAGTTGTTCTAGCTGTCAAAGATCTGTATTTCTTTCAAGCCAGTCCTAAGATACACACAGCCTAACAAGGCAGCACAGCCAGGTTGGTGGTGACCTGATGTTTTGCTATTGCCATTTAGAAATACAGCCTGGTCAACTTCCTGCCCCAATTCCTCTTTTCACTCTGTTCTCTCTTCTAGTGAGCATGTGCCTTGCCAGCCTAAATGTACCATGTGATTCTCAGTGTTGGTTCTCCCTCTCACCATCTGAATGCTGCTGTAGGGCTTATAAATGTCTGATTTCAAGATAGATGCATGTACTTACTATAGTAGAATTAAAAATTGAATTTAATCGGTTTTAATGAACACATAACTATATTGATTTATGTTTTTTATATCTGCCTGAAGCTTAATGTTAAAAAGCCACAAAAACATCCCTTGAGTGAACTGCTAATTGTATTCAGAAAATATGACACTGTCTAAGAAGCCCAATCCAATGTACCTTTGAAGTTTTCAAAATCTTTTGAAGCCAGATGCATCAATCCTTTCACAGTGTATTTAGATAGGGCTGTAGTCTTCTATCACTTGATTCTGTACTATGCAAGTTCTTTCCCATGGCCCAAGGTTTCATTCACATAAGATTTTTTAATGGTGATCTGCATGGAACCACACAAATGTATACTATATTATTGAGGAAAATTACAGTTCTCAAACAAAAAGAACAGAATAGTTGTGCACAAAATATACCTGTGTCAAGTTAAAATCAACAATTAAATTCCCCTTATGCAACTCTGAGCCAAAGGTAAAGTATGCTGGACATTTATAATAGGTTAAACCAAGGTCACATGATGTTGTGATAACGCAGCAGTATCTGTATGTGAACAAAGCCTAAAGAGGACCTATACTGTGAAAGTTGTGCAAAAAAAAAATTATGTAGAGACCAAGGACTAGTCACAGCATTGCCTGTAGGCTCCCAGCAGCTGAGTATTCCTCAGGACTAGCTAACCATGCCTTTTCCATCCTATGTCTCTGTGTTGAGGCAGACATATTGGTAGTAGAGCAAGGATTTGTTGCTTCCTGATGCCTCACTTGCCCCCTGAAAATTGTTGATCTGATGATGGATGAGAGGAATAATCTGAAAGTCCCAAGAGAGATGGAAAAAGTACAGATCCACTGATAAGCTGAAATAGAAGCAGGGAAATGTTTGCACTGCAGGCCCTCAGTACAGAACCCCCCTCAAGGTGTCTCAATTAGTCTCAATTAGTCTCAATTAGCAGCATAGTTTTGACATCAACAAATCTTAACTTCAAATCTAGTGAGACTAACATTCATCGGAGGATGGAGTGGATGGGATAGGCCTAGCTCACTCTGTAGATTTACAGCTATTAGGCTACAGAAGTACAGTGCCTATGCACAATCGCATTTCTGGAGGTGCACTCATATTTTTAGGGGAATTTCAAAGCAAAATGTAAATTTTTTAGGATATTGCTGTAGTGGAGTGTCCATGTACTCAAAAACAAACTTCAATTTGACCCCACTAGCAATATGAAAATCGAAACAACATTCCTCAAACTAAAATTTTCAATTAAAAACTTTTGTAGTGTATAGCCAACTTTACTTTCTGTCTTAGCGCCCACATAGGAAGGCAGGTGAAACACTCCGATAAGCACGCAGACAATAATGAAATCCTGTTCAATCTGAATTTATTAAAGATTTTCATATAAACATGATAAAGAATAAAATCATATCACTTAGTCTTTAAAAAGAAATGACTGCATGTAAAGGTCATAAAACAGAGCTGACCCCACATAGGAGCACATATGAACAAATTACAATGCCAATCAACGCTGGGCAGTTAAAACTGAAAGAAAACAAAAAAAAAAAAAAACACTTCAATAATTAAATCTTAACATAGGTTGAAATGTTTCCCTAAACTGTCATTAAAAGTATGTGTTCCTGTTGGGGAAATTCTGCTAACTTCCTTTCCCTGGGATTGTATGAACATTTAGGGGAAAGCTTAAGGGCACAGATAGAAATAAAAATTTGACAGAGACAATAAGGGTTTAACTATGTATCATGTCACGCAATTTTGATACAAGATTAATCCACCATATTTTGTCACAAAACTCAAACCACCAGCCCCCCCCCCCCCCCAAAAAAAAAATATAAATGATAACCCAGATGTATTACCCTCCTAAATCTGACCAGTACAGTAGCTTAGCAGTCAGCATTTTTGTCTAGTAATAGGGTTCTCATTTCAAATCTTATCCAGGACACTTCCTGCATGGAGTTTGCATATTCTCCCTGTGCTTGTGTGGGTTTCCTCCAAGTACTTTGTTTTCCTCCCAAACTCGAAAGACATACTGGCAATTTAATTGGCTTCTGTCTAAAAACTGGCCCTACTATACTGTATGTAAAGGGTAATTTGTCAAAGCTATTTAAATACCTGTAATAAATAAAGAAAAATCACAAATAAATGATATATATACAGTATATTGTGGCAGAGCGATGCCTCACCAGTGTGATGTTAACCCAGAATTCTCATCCAGGCAGGTTGAGGGGCTCCAGGGGGTTTGCTTAATTGGGAGGAAATTGGCTTTTCAGTTTCCTCATTGTTTAGAAAAGTCCATGTGGGGACCTGGAGCCTTAGCTATCGGGGGGGGGGGGGGACGAAGTCTCCTGTCCTGGGTCCAAATTTTAAGAACTGCCACCACACTAATTGGTCAGGTGTGTGTTTGTGTTTTTGTAGACACCTGATCATGTTTCTGCACTCCACCCTCCTGAAGAGTCCAGGCATGCAAGGGAGAAGCCAGAGAGTGCATGTGTGCACTGGGAAAGCCAGAGACCCAAGCCTGGGGGTCAGAGCAGTGAGGGGCTGCTATCTATGCAAAGAGTGTTAGCAAGAAAATGGTCTGTGCGAGACAGACAAGGACCAAAAGTGAAAGGTCACAGCTGCAATGTTGCATGTGTAAGCCAGGAGGCTGAATCTACCATTATTTGGTGTTGATGGCAAACCCCCCCCCAAGAGGAAAACGCTGTGATTTTGTTTCTGGAACATTGCTTGAACTTTCTTTAATTTAATTTAATGGGCCAACAAGCCCTGAAATGACGTGGCATGGACAGTACTCACTAGCCGGCGCTACACTTAAGCTATATAACCCCAAACTTCACAATATATATATATATATATATATATATATATATACACACGCAATGTAGTTTCTACTCTTTTAAAGAAAGAAAAAAAAAAAAACATCCTGTACATCCTGTTATTTACGAAAGGCAAATCTGCTTTGCACTGCAAGTGAAAGTGCACTTGGAAGTGCAGTCGCTCTAAATCTAAGGGGTAGATTTGAAATGAGTGGAAGCTCTGCTGATTTTATCATCCAATCATGAGCAAGCTAAAATGCTGTTTTTTATTTTCCTTGCATGCCCCCCCCCCCCAGATCTACAGTGACTTTCAAGTGCACTTGCAGTGCAAAGTGGATTTTCCTTTAGTAAATAGCCCCCTATGTCTGTTAGTTAACCACTTGCCAACCAGCCGCCATTATTATACTGCAACAGGTCGGCACGTTCCCGTGAACCATCGTAGCTGTAAATTGGCTCCTTTAAGCAGGATAGCAGGCGTGCGTGGCCGCTGCATTGCGGAGGTGCTGATGCTCGTTGGCCGGCAGTCGCAGTGATCGTTGGCCACGCGTGATTGCGGGCACGAGAGGCAGGACAGGGACGTGTGTGTGTAAACACACAAATCTCTGTTCTGTGAGGAGAGGAGAGGCAGATTGTGAGTTCCTAATAGCTAGGAACCACGATCTGTCGTCTCCTATAGTCAGTCCCCTCCCCCCACAGTTAGAACACACAGCCAGGGAACACAGTTAACCCTTGATCACCCCCTAGTTTTAACCCATTCCCTGCTAGTGACATTTACACAGTAATCAGTGCATTTTTATAGCACTGATCGCTGTATAATTGTCAATGGTTTCAAAAATGTGTCAAAAGTGTCCGAAGTGCCCACCATAATGTTGCAGTCCTGAAAAAAATCGCACATCGCTGCCATTACTAGTAAAAAAAAATAATAATAAAAATGCCATAAATCTATCCCCTATTTTGTAGACACTATAATTTTTGCGCAAACCAACCAATATACACTTATTGCGATTTTTATTACCAAAAGTATGTAGAAAACTACATTTTGGCCTAAACTGAGGAAAAAATTTAGCTTTTTTTAAAAAAATTGGGGATATTTATTATAGCAAAAACTACAAAATATTGTGTTTTTTTTAAAATTGTCACTCTTTTTTTGTTTATAGCGCAAAAAATAAAAACCGCAGAGATAATCAAATACCACCAAAAGAAAGCTCTATTTGTGGGAAAAAAAAGGACGTCAATTTTTTGTTTGGGTACAGCATCGCATGACCGTGCAATTGTCAGTTAAAGCGACGCAGTGCCGAATCGCAAAAAATGGCCTGGTCATTAAGCAGCCAAATCTTCCGGGGCTGAAGTGGTTAATTGCTGATGCACTCACTTCTCAAACATCTAGAGGTTCAAATATATACACTAAAAAATAACTGGTTTTGTACAGGAACAAAGCCTCTAACTATTTATCTATGGTATATATGAAGATCAACATTATAGTGTATATAAAACTTAACAATGAACTTCTTTCATTTGCTTCCTTTTAGTCTGTTAAATATACCTCTGGAATTTTTCCCAGAGCTCAGTTAATGTGATAAAGCTCTGCAGACTTCCACCATCCAATCATGTGCAAGTAAAATGCTGTTTTTTGTCTTTTTTGCATTCGATTTGCAAAGTGACAATTCACCACCATATACTGGGCCACCTTATACTGGGCCATAACAGTGTTCAGCTATTTATTTATTATTAGATTAATTCCCTATTTCCAATATATCCCTATGTTATATTTTCTCTATGTATTATCTTCAACCCATTATCCTCTTCAGACCACTTCTCAACCCCTTGTCCGGTTCAGCTTGGGTTTTTGGGGGAGTTCGGGTGTTTTCTCTGTCTCCGGGGTTGCGATGTGCAGCAGCCCATCCCTCCCCCCCACCCAAAGGTGGGGGCGGGGTTTGGCCTCCTGCTTATCGGCGTCATGCTTCGACGCCGATACCAGTGGTGTCATTGAGGTTGATTTAACGTCTTTTTTATTCCATCTTTAGCCACGCACGAGAGGGGTGGAAACCCACTGCTGATGGCTCCTCCACATGCAGCTGGGAATCCCCTTCCCACCTCTCTTGTGCGGACTGGCCAATCAGGCATGACGTTAAAGGGGCCCGTCCCCGGGAATGGGAGTCTGTAGTAGCCTTGAGGCAGCTGGGTGTTCATTTGCTTGATTCAATCACAAAGAAGCATATCCTGATCCCACACACAGGCTATCCTCTTTGCTGGGAGATCAGCTATCCTCTCTTAGTATGTTTTTTGTTTTGTTTTTTCTCCCCTTACTTGTGTTTTATTGCACATACACCCCCTCATGTAGTCCCTTTGCGGGAACACATAGACATTTTTGCCCCACTACCTCTACACCTTTACACATTTAACTAATTGCCTTTTTGACACATTTTTTCTAGGAACACCATGCACATTTGGTATACACTTAGTCCATTGGATCATGCTGTGACCACCATGTTGGGCTCCAGGCGCTGTTCTCCGTCCTTGGAGGGTTCCCCCGTTTCAACCCCGGGGGAGACATCATGCCTCTTACCCCCGTCTTCCTTGGCTGATACTGGACTTGGCCTTGAGGCTGTTAGTAAGTATCCCAATCCATCTCCACCTTGTTGGGACATAATTCCCCTGTCCTCCCTTATTGTAAGGGCATTATCATTAACTTCTGTTCTTTTTTTCTCAGTATACTACTTCATAACACTCCTGATGAATGGCTGTAATGCCAGGAAATGCGTAGAGCGCCACTAGATGCCAACAGTTACTTGTTTTTATTACATTCATCTTTCAATTGATTTATTATACCATGTATATTTGCCATGTCTACTTTTTATTTGTATTGCATGCTATGAGCGGCATATTTAGTGTAAGTCTGGTGACTACCTATTTATTTGATACAAAATGCCTGTTATGTATTCTAGACTGTAATAAATAAACCATGTACTGTAATTTCAAATTTATGTTGTCATTTTCTCTTAAAGCGGGATTCCTGCCAGGAAATTTTTTTTTAAAAGTCAGCAGCTACAAACACTGTAGCTGCTGACTTTAAATAAGTACACTTACCTGTCCTGGGTGCCCGCGATGTTGGCCGCCGTCCTAACTAAGGGAAACAGGCAGTGGAGCCTTGCGGCTTCACTGCCAGTTTCCTACTGCGCACGCGTGGCCCCGTGGTTTTCTGGGAACACACACAGTTCCCAGAAGGCAACGGGGGCGCTCACCGAGGAGCAGGACAAGCCGCGGAATAGGAAGAGGCAGATTAGGAAGACTGCCTAGCAACAAGGGTTCAGGTAAGTTTAATTTTTTTTTTTTTTTCATGCTATTTTTTATTTTAGGGTGGCCCTCCACTTTAACCCTCATTTAAAGTTCCACTAAATTCCTCCTTTCTATCTACCAAATCAGGGATGGAGGCCGCCATGTGTTTCATATAGTGTGTGTGTGTGTGTCAGGTCATGTCCATTCACTGATAATTCACCACATTGATTAAGCTCTTGGGGAGAAATTCCCCGGCAAAGTGAACAGCCTTAAGTAAAAGTTATTTGTCTTTAGTAAATCAACCTTTTGTGTACATTTTCACAGTGATAAGGTGTAGGAGACCCTTTCTTTTATAAAATAGAGGATATATATCAACATATTAGAAGTGCATAACTATGAGAGCAATATACCTTGGATATATCTTTTAGACAATAAACTCTGAGTTATAAAAGTTTTGGAGGGGGGTTGGTCAAGCAAATAGGTTACTGGAAATAAACAAATTGGATCACATTTTGTGCATTATCTAACTTTTCACAACAAATTTTTGTGAATTGTTTCCCACAGGCCAATTTTGTTATGTATAAGGATTGTAGTCAACGTATTTATTAAACATGCATTTGCCCTGTTAACTAGATTAGGTGTATATGTGAATCCATTCAAGTCACTACGAGAGTATTTACATAAACACACCAAGACCTGAGGATTCTTAAACAAAAAAGTGGTTCAATATGCATAGGCTCCCAACTAATAGTAACAAAGTAAATCATAGTGGACAGCTATACAATAAATAGCTTACTCATTAAAGATAAGGTAGTTCCTAACACCTCTGCAATCCTCAGCTTTAGCTTGCAGGTGCTCACTCCTCTGGGGTCCTTTCCCTTTTCTAAACAGGCTCTGGAGCTGCACAACACTTCCAAAAGGGTACAAAATCAACTTTTTTTTGTTCAGCACAAACACATACACTCAATCCAGGTTCCTTCTGTGTTTAAATTCTTTTAATTCAATTTAAGAAAAAACAAGGACAAAACATAAAACATTATTTAAAGCGGGGGTCCACCCACACTAAAAAAAAAAAAATATTAAAAGCCAGCAGCTACAAATACTGCAGCTGCTGACTTTTGATACATGGCCACTTACCTGTCCCAGGGTCCAGCGATGTCGGCAGGCGACGCCGAGAACCCGCTCGGTTCTCGCCAGCTGCCGCTGCCATCCTAGGTGAGGGAATCAGGAAGTGAAGCGTTGCGGCTTCACTTCCCAGTTCCCTACTGCGCATGCGCGAGTCGCGCTGCGCGTCCCAAGTGGTCCCCGCTCTCTCCTGGGAGCTGTGTGTTTCCCAGGAGACAGCGCGGTGGGGACGGGAAGAGGCATAGACTCCCATGGGAGTCTAAGCCGGAAGTGGGTGCAAATACCTGTCTTAGACAGGTATCTGCACCCCCCCACCCCCCGAAAGGTGTCAAATGTGACACCGGAGGGGGGGAGGGTTCCGAAAAGCGGAAGTTCCATTTTTGTGTGGAACTCCACTTTAAAAAACCAATACAGTGTTCTTCTAATAAACTAACATCTCAAACATGACACAACATAAATACACTAACAAACATTTATAGGAGGTGCGTTATAGTTATGAGTGCATTTGGGACATCTTTGGCACATTTCTGCATTTCCTAATCAAATCTGAATCTTGTTTAATGTGTTTGACATTATTTTGTCCATTATTTAGCTGACCGTTCTACATATAGTTCAGGATTTTCTAACAAAAACATATTGGCAAGTGAAATACTAATCAAAATGTAGTTAGGAAGGTGTATAGCTCATGACAATTTGTATGTCAATATTGTCTAAACAGAGTATATAAGAAACTTACAGGGTCCAACTTTCCTGATGTGCCCCAGTGCTTAAATAAGACTAAGCAAAGCACAGGTCAATCTCCTGCATTGGCTATTCCTTGTTATCTGAACTTTCCTAATATGTAGCATACATATCTTTTGAACCCGTTGACCTTCAAAATCTGGTTTCTTGTTTGTCAATAACCCTCTTTAAGTAATGTCTTCAGACAGAAGACATGGGTCCACACAAGCAGAACTGCAGTTCTAGCATATCATTACATGGTCTCATTGAAAAAAACAAATGTCGAGGGGGCAGGAGGCGGAGCCTAGCAGAGCAGACATGCATTGTTAGAGCTCCACACCGCTGAGGAGAGAAGAGAAGGACAAAGCGGAGCCTGCAGGCTCAAAAGGTATCCATTTGAACCTTTTTGCCCCAGGGAACAAACTGTGAAAGTTTGGGCAGGAAATATGGTACTGGGAGGAAACCGTGGCAGAAATAAAAATCACCTCACAAAGAGCTCACAGGCACTCACTGCAGCTGAAGCAGCTCCAGTCACCTCACAAGATACAGCATCAGGGCGCTCTCACAGACAGAAAATGTCACAGCAAGACTCTCCATTTGAGTCAGATACAGAACAAATCCTCTCACAAACTTCTCCACAAGCCTCCTCAGTATCCCCAGTAATATTATTACAATTTGAAAAGATGCTTCATAAGGCTTTAAAACAAACCTCAGACCAAATAACAAAAAGCCTAACCAAAGAAATAAGAGAGCTGGGAAACCGCACCGCAGCCTTAGAAATAAAAATGGATGAAATTGAAATTACAACCCAAGAAAATATAACAGAATTGGAACAATTAAAAAAAGAGAATTTAATACTTCAAACTAAGCTCGAAGATTACGAAAATAGAGCCAGACGTTCAAACTTGCGCATAAGGGGAATACCTGAAACTGTGACAGACCTGCAATCTACTATTACTGCTCTATTACAAGAACTAAAGCCAGATATCCCTATTGAACGTTTAGAACTGGACAGAGTACACAGAGCCCTCACAGCCAAAAAGAAAGATGGACCCCCACGTGATATAATCACAAAATTTCATTATTACAGAACGAAAGAACAAATACTAATTGCTGCAAGAGAAAAAAAGGAACTTAATTTTCAAGGACACAATTATCAAATTTTTGCTGACCTATCCCAACTTACTATTACTAAAAGACGATCCATGAAACCCCAACTAATGGAACTGCAACACCAAAACATTATGTATCAATGGGGCTTCCCCTTTTCAGTCAGATTTAACTACCAAGGTACAATTTACAGAAGCAGATCAGCAGATGAACTACAACAAACCCTTTTAAAATTAAATCTGACAGAACCCACAAGCAGCAACACTCCCACACGCAGAAGAATGGCATTATCTTCACCTTCAGGCAGCACCCAGAAAATTTCAGAACAAAATGGGAATCATCATTCTCACAAAAGAGGCCGTTATGCCACATCATCCATGGACCAAGAAGATTCAATGGACTGACATCCTAATTCCTGATATCTCTTCATTTATTATACTAAGAGATGGTTCTCTATAAAAAACCTATATTTATAACTGAATGTAACTGCATTCTGATAGTCCCACACTGTGTGGGATCATGTTACATTCCAGTTATATTTCTTATTACTTCTGATTCATATAGCCTTAGAATATATAAGTGAAATAAGGAAATTCTTGTTCAGTTATATATTATCAGGTAATAACAATAGATTTATTACTTTTTAGGACAAATATGTTCAATAATCCAGAAGTAATGGAAGCTTTTTCTTTCTTTTCTTAAAACAAATATATTATTACCTAACTAGTTCCTAGAATTATGTTTTTGTTTATTCTAATCTGAAGCAATACAACCTCAATTTTATGAGTTAACATATCTAAACAGTTACATATGAATAAAATATGTAATTGTTTACTCTAAAAGGGTTAAAATCCCAAAATAATTCAAACTATCTTCATCAATACCAAAGTTATTAACAGTACCTTTCTAACTGAATTATTTAGCCTAGGGCAAGACTAACCATATACAACCACCCTGGAATAAATAATTTCAACAAAAACTATATTCTGCACTCCAATTAATGAAACATCATTTTGATGTCTTTTGACATAGCACTTCTCTCCTGTAAGCGGAAGATCCGTGTACCCCCATTAGCCCTCCTCATTCTCCCAACCATATTATGTGGGAGTGTGACGAAGGCACTTATTCCCCTGAGAGAGATATTTATTCTCTTTCACGGGTAAATTGTGATTACTTGCAAAAAATAATTTATACAATGTATCATCTAATCTCATATGTTTTTTGTTTACTCTTTACTCCAGAATTCACTGGTTTCTTTTCTATCTATTCATCTCTTCAGTCCACACAGGTTGATCTGCGCAGTCAGCTCTGCATAACAAAAAGTAAGTCAAAACTATTTGATCTATTGCCATGGCACCACTGAATATACTTTCCCTGAATGTTCAGGGAATAAATGTCCCTCAAAAAAGGACCAAAGCCTTCCGTACTTTCCATAACAAGAAGGCTCACATAGTATGCCTCCAAGAAACACACTTCACCAAAGATTCTACTCCAAAATATATTTCTCCTTTTTATCAACAAATTTACACGGCTTCTGCCTGTACCAAGCAAAGGGGAACTCTAATTGCATTTCACCGATCCACACCATTCACCTTATCATCAGAAATTAAAGACCCAGAAGGTAGATACCTGATACTCATGGGTTATATAATGGATACAGCAATCACGGTGATTTCCTACTACGCTCCTAACAAACAACCTACACCATTCCTCTCACATATATTACAAGTGATTAATACACACAAAATAGGAACAGTGATAATGTGTGGGGATTCGAACCAGGTCCTCCTCCCATTTCTAGATAAATCACCTTTTACACCATCCAAAATAACCTCTAGATTACCTTTTTCTCAACTTCTTTCCAAATACAATCTGGTAGATTCATGGAGAGAAAGTAACCCAATGAAAAAGAAATTCACTTATTTCTCGCACCCTCATCAAACCTTCACCAGAATAGATCATATTTTTCTAACAATAGGAATGATACCAGAAATTATTGCATCAGATATAATTCCGATTCCGTGGTCTGACCATAATGCAGTATACACTACTATAGCCTCAGCCATACCAAAAGCGCATGACCCAACGTGGTACTTACCGGACATAATGCTCAAACACCCACTACATCAGATGGCCATTGAACAAGCTTTAAAGGAATACATATCAATTAATAACACAACAGACATCTCCCCAATAACACTGTGGGAAGCTCATAAGCCTGTCTTGCGTGGTACAATACAAAGACAAATGGCACTATTTAAACGGGAACGCAAAAATCTAGCAAAAAAACTAGAGCTCAATTTTAATGCAGCCTACATATCATTTCAGTTGATAAATCCCTCAAACGCTCCAAACACAATTTCTACATGAATACAAACAAACCAGGTACATATTTGGCTCGGGCATTAAATTCAACTAACAAATCTTTCAAACCAATACGTTTGAAATTATCAAAAAATGTTTACACTTGTAATCCAGTTAAAATAGTCCATAAATTTCACTCACATCTCGCAACTTTATACAAGACAAACAATGAATTTAATCCTACAGAAGCTGAATCCTTCTTCTCAAAAATAACCTTACCTGAGTTATCTCAGAATCAAAAAAGCAGTTTGGATGAGCCTATAACTATAGATGAAGTTGCTAACACCATAAAAGACCTAAAACTTAACAAAAGACCAGGCCCAGACGGCTACTCGGCTTTATACTTTAAAACATTCTCAGAAATACTCTCTCCATGTGGATGGAGGAGTGAGTCAGTGAGGTGCGGCGTGAGTGCTCTCCCCACCCCACCTACAGCTTGGTAGAGCTCGAGTGTATATACCTGAAGGTATCCTTTGGCAGCTATGTGGATTTACTACCTGTCACCGGTAACCCACTACATGCTTCCTACTGATGCCTGAAACCAGCTGAAGCGATTGTGGATCGGTGATATGCATGCTTGTGCCGGGCGTTCCTACCTGAAGTGGTGCCCTCTCCCCTAAAGAAGCCGTGGCGTCTTCCCCTTCAATATCGTCGGGCCCCCCTGCCGCTGGCCAGGTATCGCGGGAGCTGGAGCTGTACGAGACCCGGAAGTAAAACCGCGTCACACGGGGACAGCTAAGACACTCACAAGGTGTCAGCAGGGAAGGATCGCTGTGACCGTTGTAAGCGGCATCGAGAGGAAGGCTGAGCCGTATGTTGAACAGGACAACAGTCGGGTTGAGAAGATTCGGACCCTGCGTATCCGTTCAGCTGGAGGGCGAATCTCTGGAGGGGTGAGTGGAAATTCATAAGGTGAACTGGGACTGAAAGATGTACTGCTATTTATCATAACAAATGCCCCTTAAGCTTCAGTTCCTGGGAAGAAGCCTAAATAAAATATAGAACTTGTGGTCTTGCTGGTGATAAGAAAAGGGGTTGTGGCACATTGTAATACATCAGCTCATATAGTGGTGCAATATATTAAGAAGTTTAAACCCAGGGCTATACCAGTAGAAATGTTGGAAAGCTGGAAACATTCCTAAAAGCTCCCCCTCTATATTAGATACTCCCCTATATTGACTGTACTGACTCCTGGCCTCCCCACGTACCGCTGCAGCACGTTAAATTATTACAAATCAGTTGCAAACAATCTCTGAGCAATATGGAGAACCAAATGAAAGATATGAGGGAAGAACTAGCACATGTAAGCCATGATCTCAAGAAAATGGCAGAAAGAGTGTCAGAAACAGAAGGGAGAATAAGCCTGCTGGAGGATGACTTAAACCCAATGAAGCAAGAGTTAAAAGCACAGAAAGATCAGATAAAAAGGCTTATGGAAAAATTCGACGAAATGGAAAATAGACTCAGGAGAGACAATTTGAGGATAGTTGGACTCCCAGAGAAGAGCGAGGGATCAGATCCGGCAGGCTTCATGGAAAAATGGCTAATTGAGACTTTCGGGGTAGAAACATTCTCACAGCAGTTCTCCATTGAAAGGGCACACAGAGTTCCATTTAGGCCCCCTGTTCAGGGTAGCCCCCCAAGAGCGTTGCTATTGAAGTTTTTGAACTATAAGGATAAGGTGGCCCTTCTTCGAATAGCTAGGGAAAGGGGGAATCTGTATTATAATGGAGCCAAAATATCAATGTACCCTGACTTTTCACCCGAATTACAGAAGCGTAGGATGGAATTCCTGAGTATCAAACGTAGCCTCCAAATGTATGATATTACATACGCTCTCCTGTACCCCGCCAGGCTTCGGGTAAATGCGCTGGGGGGTAGTCAGATCTTTGAATCCCCAGATAGAGCGCGAGCATGGTTGGAAGAAAAGAAAGATCAGCTGTTGCCGAAATAAACGAGGACTGTAAATGAGGAAGGAAAGAAGATAAAAAGATATAATTTTGTATATGTGGGGTGGGGGGACTCACAGGGTTGTTATAAAACAAGATAGGGTTTTGTACGGGTGAGGGATGGAAGATAGGGAGGGGAGGCGGGTGGAGGGTAAGAAGGGTAGGGGTAGAGGAGCGGGTGTTGGTCATTAAAAAAGCCTCCAAGGGGGACCTAGAGTGGTGTGGGGGGGGAGGGGAGGGATGGGGGGGAGGGGAAGAGGAGGGTAACGATTATAATATGAAGATACAAAAAAGAGCACGTTTGCACTTTAAAAAAGAAAAAGAATTATGTTTTTTCCACAAGGTTGCACTGAATACACTAGTAAATTATAAACAGCGATGGCAAATATATATGTCACTTGTATTATGCATAGGTCTTTAAGACTTGAGGTCACTAAAATTAAAAAGTTGTGGGATGGGGAAAAGCCCCTCTTTTCAGCAGAAATAAGCACTTTAGTTAGTTGGGAACATAAGGCGTTAGGGAGAGGTCCTAGTGGTGGGGTGGTAGTTCTCTTTTTTTTTTTTTTTTTCTTCCCTTCTCTCTCCACTTCCTCTCTGTCTGTTGATGTCATGCTCGCTTCAATTACTCAATTGCTGCCTTTTCCCTTAACTTAAGATCTCCTGCTCATAAACACAAGTAATAAATCATGGTCCTGAATATTGGATCATGGAACGTTGGAGGGTTGGGCTCACCTGTTAAAAGAGCAGCTGTATACGAGGGTTTAGACACACTCAAAGTCGAAATTGCCTGCCTGCAAGAAACGCACCTGACAAAAGATACTAAAAATAACTTATGGAAGAGGAGATATCAACATCAGTTCCACTCTACATATACCTCTTACTCTAGAGGGGTATCAATTTTGATTGGTAGTGGGGTAGCGTTTACTTGCAGACAGTGCAGGATAGACGATGAGGGGCGGTATGTGCTCCTGCATTGTGTAATGGAGAATCTGGAATGTGTATTGATTAATTTGTATATTCCGCCCCCGTTTAAATTGGATATTATGTATAACCTTATGGAATTTATAGTTGATAAGGCTGAACTACCAGTTATAGTTGTCGGGGATTTCAACATGGTTTTGGACAATAAAATAGATAGATTCCCTGGGGGGAAACAGAGTCAACGAAAGCAGGAAAACCGGTTGAAACAATTCCTTCAAGAAGCAGGGTTGCTTGACATGTGGAGAACACGGAACCCGAAGGTTCAGCAGTTTTCGTGCTACTCGAGCTCTTGCGCTTCGCTGTCTAGGATAGACTTAGTTCTAGGTAATGGCTTAGCTTTACAAGCAATAAATAACATAAATTATCATCCTAGAGGGGTATCGGATCACTCTCCACTTATAACCTCGATAAACCCGGGCCATAAGAAAATCTACAGAACATGGAAGCTGAACCCAGCTTGGCTGGAAGTAATAGAGAACCAGGAAGGGGTAATAGCAGAACTGAAAGAATTCATAAAGTTTAACTCGGGCACCACATCGAGGGGGGTGCTGTGGGACACACTAAAGGCATACCTAAGGGGTTTACTTATTCAGAAGGTGTCAAAAATAAAAAAAATCCCGGGATTGGGAGGAGCGGTTTAAGAGGGAATTAATTGCTGCTGAAAGAGAGTACACAAATGAACCTTCCCCTGAAAATCAGAGAGAGTGGGAAAATAAACAACAGAGGTATAAAGATATAATAATTAGGAAAGCAGAAAATAAAAGGGCATTCCAGAAACAAGTCATGTATGGGGAAGGGGAAAAAGTAGGAAAGATACTGGCCCATATAGTTAGGTCCGGCTCCCCCCCTTCCGTGGACCCGGTCATTAAGACCTCGGTAGGTGAGACAACATCTCAATTGGAAATGATTACTGAGACATTTAAAGAATACTATAAGAGGTTATATAAATCGAGTGGGACCAGGGATGAGGGGGAAATGGACAAATTTTTTCAAGACATTGACATACCAACACTAGAGGAGATGGATGTTGAGGAATTGGAAAGACCAATTACTATAGAAGAGATCAAAATGGCAGTATCAGAAATGGCCAATCATAAATCACCAGGTCCCGATGGCCTACCAGTAGAGATATACAAACAGTATGGGGAGGTACTATTTCAGGAACTTTTGGGCGTTTTCAACTGGGCAAAAGAGCAAGGGAGGTTGCCCACGTCAATGACAGAAGCCACAATAATAGTATTGCATAAAGAGGGGAAAGATCCCCTGGACCCTGGGTCATATAGACCTATATCATTGCTCTGCGCAGATGTAAAAATCTTAGCAAAAATCTTAGCTACTAGAGTAAAGAAAGTGATTCATAAAATAGTTCACCCGGACCAGACGGGATTTATGCCCCATCGAACAACCAGTATGAACATCAGGAGAGTTCTTTTGAACTTGCAGATCCCCACGGTAAACAGAGGCTCGAGAGCAATGCTTCTGTTGGACGTGGTAAAAGCATTTGACAGCATAGAATGGGAATATGTCTGGAGGGTATTAAAAGAGTACGGTTTTGGCCCCTCATTTACTAACTGGGTTAAAGTATTGTATAATGAACCAAATGCAAAAGTAAAAGTCAATAATGATTATTCGACTGGGTTTAAATTAGAGAGGGGATCGAGGCAGGAATGCCCTTTGTCTCCCATGATTTTTGCCCTAGCCATGGAGCCATTAGCCACAACAGTAAGACAAGATAGGAAAATAGTGGGGTTCCAGAGGGAAGATGGTGAGGAGCGGATCGCATTGTATGCGGACGACGTCCTCATATTCATGGGAGACACAGAGGGATCCCTGAATCAAGTAATGGATATATTATCAAGGTTTGGGAAAATTTCAGGATTATCCATAAATTGGGAAAAATCAGTTTTGTTGCCAGTAGACCCTGATGGTATAGACACCCCCTCAAATAATAACAAGTTAGAAATAACAACGCTAACAAAATATCTAGGTATTAAGATAACCAAGGATCCAGAGAGTTACTTAGATAATAACTTAGCCCCGCTGTTAAAAAAATTTAAAGATAAGATCGAAATATGGAAAGGCCTCCCGCTTTCAACGGCGGGAAGGTGCAATTTAATTAAAATGCTATGGCTCCCCCAATTGTTGTATATAATGCAGAACTCGCCAATATGGATAAGCAGGAAATGGTTTGATAAAATAGAAACAATATTTAGAGACCTTATATGGAAGGGAGGATCTCCTAGGATAAGATTACAGACCTTACAACTACCCACGCGGGAAGGAGGGATGGCAATACCGCACCCACGTAGTTATTTTTTGGCAGCCCAGCTACAGTACTTGGGGAAAAATAGCAACGAGAGATTGACGATCACGGGTTCCCCCATAGGACGGTGATAGAGACCTTGGAAGCAGACTCCTTTGTATATAAAACTCCTACGGTCAAATTAATAAAAAAAGTTTGGAGAAATGCCAAAGAACTGTTGGGAACGAGTGGCTGGACCAAACACACTCCCTTGTGGAACAATAAGAATCTACAAGAACTACAAGAAATAGGAACAATTAAAATATGGGAAAAAAGAGGAATAGAGAAATTAGTTCAGCTATATAATCAATCTTTACTTAAACCCTTTTCTGCATTAAAAAAAGAATTTGATATACCAGATAGTTCATTATATAATTATATTCAAGTCAAACACGCCCTTAAGTCACAGTTTGGGGACCAGGGTCCCGCCTGGAATGAGTCCACCGTGCTTCAGAAACTGGGTGACCAGGAGGGCCAACGTGGGTTTATAGCTGAAATATACCCACACATCTGTAAAAACAGCATAGAGGATCCGGAAAAACTTAAAAGTAGAGGTAAATGGGAGAGAGAGCTGGGAGTACTTTCAGATGGGCAGTGGAGGGAGATACTAGCTGGGGGACATCAGGTGTCGATTTCCCCTGCCCAGAAGATTTCACATTTAATGGTACTCCATAGGACATATTATACCCCTAAAAGGCTATTTGAGTTTGGGAGGAGAATGGATGCCAACTGCCCTAGATGTCAAGACGAAGGGGACTTGTTGCATATGCTATGGAAGTGCCCGAAACTATTTCGGTACTGGTCAGAGATTATAGAAACTTTAAATAAAGTTTTCTTACTAGAACTTAAAATGGACCCGAAATTATGTATCTTGGGAGTAGGGGAGGATATGGACATAGGATCTTGCAAAATTACAATAGTTCAGAGATGTCTCTTTCAGGCAAGAAAGCTAATTGCTCAAAGATGGCAGGCAAGAATCCCCCCACGGAAAGATGAGTGGTTTAAAGCAGTGACTGAAACAATGTGGAAGGAAAAGGCAGTATATATAAAAAGGAGGAACCTAAAAACTTTTAAAAAACTTTGGAGACCTTGGCTGGAGGAAGTGGGATATCCGTTATAGTGGAACATAGAGATAATGCCCGTACGAATAGGAATGTTAAAATGGGTTGGAACGTTGTGTATGGGGGAGGGTGGGTAGGGGAGGGAGAGGAGGGGGGTTATGGGGAGGGGGTGGAGTAGGGGGATAGGGTTATGGAAAAGGAGGGGGGAGGGAAGGAGAGGGAGGAGGGGTAAGGGGGAAAAGGGAAAAGGGGAATAAATAGAGCACTTTTCGCTATGGGTTTTTTTTATGTGCATCCAAGAGTGTAGGTTTGTTTGATTGGTAACATGTCACTGTAAGAATATTGTACACTGTGATGTATATTGTATGAATATAAATAAAAAGGAAAAAAAGGAAAAAAAAAAAAAAAAAAAAAAAAGAAATACTCTCTCCCATTCTCACTGAAACTTTTAACAAACTTCTAGATGGACATTCTTTTCAGCAAGAAACACTAATGGCAATTGTTTGTATGATCCCAAAACCCCTTTCTGATGATACTTCCTGTGTGAATTATCGGCCTATCTCTCTGTTAAACCTCAATATTAAATTATTAGCAAAAATAATAGCAAAACGCCTCAATAGCATTATAGGAAAATTAATACATAGAGATCAAGTAGGCTTCATGCCAAATAGACAGGCAGGCGATAATATACGCAGGGCAGTGTTATTGGCACATATTGCTAAAAAACGGAAAATCCCTTTATGTTTTCTATCTCTCGATATTAAGAGGGCATTTGACACAGTATCCTGGCAATATATGCAATATTCATTACAAAAATGGGGTTTTGGACCCCACTTTTTAACATGGATCAAAGCATTATATAATAAACCCAAAGCCTATATAAAATATGCTGGATACAAATCTGAAGCCTTTAATATCGAAAGAGGTACCCGACAGGGTTGCCCATTATCTCCCTTATTATTTGCCCTTATACTCGAACCCATGGCCCAATACATCAGAACAAACCAAACTATAACTGGCATTGAAGTAGGAGGTATTACACACAAATTATGTATATTTGCAGACGATATATTACTTTTTCTATCATCACCACAGGTCTCTGGTCCTAACTTAATACCAGCTCTTGATGGATTTGCAGCCCTATCCGGCCTTATGATTAATCCTAAGAAATGCCTAGTGCTTAATATTTCAATCACAAGCATGGAATTGATCCCGGCTAGGGCTGCACTCCCATTCACATGGGCAAAAAAATCAATCCCATATCTTGGAATTCATTTAACAGCATCTCATTCTGACTTATTCTCAACCAATTATCCTCCTGTATTAAGACAGATCACAAATCTAATAAAACAATGGTCGCAACTTCCTTTATCCTGGATAGGGAAGATTAATGCAATCAAAATGACTATTCTACCCAAATTGCTTTATCTATTCAGAGTCCTCCCTATTCCAATTCCTTCCTATTTTTTGAGAATAGTACAAAAAAGAGCAACTTCGTTTATATGGGGTTCTTCTAAACCACGTATACCTATACACACACTACATCTTCCCAAAAATAAAGGAGGCCTGGGATACCCTAATTTTACTAACTACTACAGAGCAGCACATTTGGCCAGTCTGTCCAAATACCATGCAAAACAGGAAATCCCATTATGGGTATTTATAGAGGCTTCAGAAAATGACCCTCTATTAATATCAAATTTATTATGGCTTGATCCTAAAGACCGCTTTAAAATTCATAATCCCATAACTAAACACTTCTTATCTCTCTGGGATAAACTAAAAACCAAATATCAGTTACAATCTCCACACAATCCTCTCCTTTCTTTTATCAGAAATCCGGCCTTTTATCCGGCATGGATCTACCCAAATTCTTTTAAAGCTTGGACAACATCAGGCATTCAGACACTAAGTGACTTCATAGCATCTAAATCATTCCTTTCATTCCCATCGCTTAGAGAAAAATACGATCTACCAAACTCTGAGATATTTAGATATCTCCAAATCAAAAATTTCTATACACCATTCCTAAAGGGGGATACACCATTATCCCAATTATCCATTTTTGAATCAATCTGTACAAAAGATCCATTTGCTAAAGGTACAATTTCATCACTTTATAATCAATTATATGGAGTAGCAAATCTTAATAGACCCTCTTACGTTCAGAGGTGGGAGGAGGACCTGGGACGAACTTTAGAAGACACGGACTGGTCTAATATATGGCTCACATCTAAGTCATCTTCACCCAACATCTTAGCACTGGAGACAAATTATAAAGTCCTAACTCGCTGGTACCTTGTACCTGCTAGAGTGGCAAAATATTCACCTAATACCTCAACTCTTTGTTTTCGAGGATGCCCAGAAATAGGCACATATTTACACATATGGTGGACGTGCCCAGTAATCCAAACCTTCTGGAAGGAAGTCTTCGTGATTGCATCTAAAATATTTAAAAAAATAATACAACCAGATCCATATTTAATTTTACTTAATCTAAAACCGGAATGGTTAACACTCTCTCAATTCAAACTTATGATCCAACTAATAACGGCTGCAAAACAAACAGTGGCCAAGGCATGGAAATCTCCTACATTGGTACTTGTAGAAACAATTCACAGAATGAATAATACAATGTCCCATGCTAAGATGGTAGCCATCAATCAAAATCAAATTCCAAAATTTGAAAAACTTTGGCATCCTTGGATAAAACAACAGTTCCTGTCAAATTTCAATGACTCTGTCCTGTTGCCATGGTAACAGATTAAATGACTTACAGAGACACCCATTCTAAGGCTTCAAAGAGAACTAAAAAGAATAATAAACTGACGAGCGGGACAACCTTGTGGACCATACCTCTACCTTTCAACCCTTTTTCTTCTTTCTCTTTCCTTTTCTCCACCTTACGATTAAAGCTCATTATCAGAATTTATTTGACCTATATACACTCTACTTGTAAACAATATGTATAGTAGGTATAAATCATTTAAATACCTACAAAAGTAACTAAGGAAATTATATATATCTTTAATTTAGGTTTACGTGAACCCAATGTTTAATATTTGAAATTTCATGATATTTACCTATATAAACCCTACTGTAAAACAATGAGCTTACTTTATAGATCCTTGTAAACTTACTTTATGTATCTTTATAACATTGTATACTCAATAAACTTCTTTTGACAAGGAAAAAAACAAATGTCCATGAATTTAATTTAAAGGAAATTTGATATCCCCAGAAACCCTAGTTAATCCAAAGAAATATAAAAATCTTTTTCAAGCTCGATCCAATATGCTGTAGCCTCCCTGGCGGTATTCCCGAGTGTGGCTCGGGGTTAAAATTCAGCACCATTAGCGGTAACCCCGAGCCACACTCGGGATTACATCGCAGGATCCTGGTGCCTCCTTACTTACCTTGTCCCCGGGATCCTGCGATGTCCCCCGCAGTGTCTGAGGGCTGTGTCCTCCTCCGAAGCCTCTCCGTGCCAGGCTCCGTTCCCTGCGAGCGTCGCGACGCACGGGGGCGGAGCCTGGCGGCAAATTCAAAAAACAGTAAAAATCATAACACATACAGTACTGTAATCTTACAGATTACAGTACTGTATGAAATCATTTCACATCCCTTTTGTCCCCAGTGCTCTGGCCCATGCCCTGCATGCAGTTTTATATTGCATATACTGTTCTTTCTGCCTGGAAACTGGAGATTGTCCATAGTAACCAAAAAGTGTCCCTTTACGTCAAAAATGGCTTTAGACCAGCTAGAAAACAGCGATAGTAAATTAGAACACTTGCAGAATTGAGCGATAGTGAATCGTGTGGAAATTTATTTTATTACTATTTATTTTTATTTTTTTTAATTATTATTTTTTTTTTATTATATTATAATTTATGTTTTTGTGTTTCAAACTTTATCATACCCGGGATATCTACTAGACTCTTGTTTGGACAGATTTAAGTGTGTTATTGTTAAGAATTACAGGCCTACAATATAAAACGCCAAATTTCCATGCAAAATAATTGTACTGCTTTCAGCACCTAAAATCAGAAAGAATCATACCGCCAGGGAGGTTAATGAGGAACATTCCTTCCTGGCCAAAATTTTTAAATTAATGTATCAACAAACTATGTATTCTAAGTGAAAATTCACTCTGCATAAAGAAAACCCACATAGCTCAGTGAATAAGGTGAAGCTGTGCTGACTTTAATTATTCAATCATATGCAGGCAAAAACTCAGTTTTTCTCATTTTTCTTGCAAATAATTGGGCATTTTCTGAACAGCAGATTTTACTTTGTTTTACCTCATTGATAAGTTCAAATTCACTTTAAAAGTGAACATGCTCTACTTCTTTCATAAATCAACCCCGCTATATAAGATTTCCTACTCTCTTTGTATAGCATTTCCTGTACCCATTGTATATAATTTATATACCAGTATAGGATTTTATATACTCATTCTTTAATCAAATTTACTTACTTTATCTTTAGCAAAGATTGGGTATTAAAATGTAAAATGTAATGTAAATTTAGATATATTTAAAACAGTTTAGCATTACAGTAGTGAATGGAATTGATCTAGGCCAGGAAATATACCCTAAACATGACTGCAGTATATGAATGTCATGCCCAATGCAATCAAATAACTGGTGACAATCCATCAGCAATAGAAACAAATATTGCATTCCCTTAGATAACAAATTTGCTGCATGTTAAAGCGGGGGTTCACCTAAACCGCCAAAAAAAATAATATTAAAAACCAGCAGCTACAAATACTGCAGCTGCTGACTTTTAATACATGGCCACTTACCTGTCCCAGGGTCCAGCGATGTAGGCAGGCGCCGCCGAGAACCCGCTCTGTTCTCGGCAGCTGCCGCCGCCATCCTAGGTGAGGGAATCAGGAAGTGAAGCGTTGCGATTTCACTTCCTGGTTCCCTACTACGCATGCGCGAGTCTCGCTGCGCATCGTAACTGGTCCCCGCTATCTCCTGGGAGCTGTGTGTTTCCCAGGAGACAGCATGGACTGACAGGAAGAGGCATAGACTCCCATGGGAGTCTATGCCGGAAGTGGGTGCAAATACCTGTCTTAGACAGGTATCTGCACCCCCCTCCCCCCTGAAAGGTGCCAAATGTGACACCGAAAGGGGGGAGGGTTCCGAAAAGTGGAAGTTCCATTTTTGTGTGGAACTCCGCTTTAAAGCTAAAGCAAATGAATTTGCTGAATTTGCTCTTTCTTACAAATAGCCATGTTGTCACTTCAGTACAACATGACTGTATTCATCCAGGAGGAGACATATTGACTGTGCAGACTGTTCTACTGCAACATGGCCAAATGACCAACAGGAGTGGCAAAAGGACCTCATAAGTTGGAAGGTTTTCCAAACCTCTTAGTTTGACTTTATTACTAGGGCCTAAATGTATTCACTACATGACTAAGCTCTAGCATTTACCATTCCACTGCCCAGTAAGACTGCCTCAATAGCAAGTAAAAGTGCTTTAATTGGACAGAGGGATTTTTGCTCTTTGGTAGAACATTTTGAAACTGCAATATAAGTAAACTTCAACTGTCAAAAGACTGTGGTATAGTATTGATATTTCCACTAGAAACTAGTAGTACAAATAATATCAAGGAGGGTGCAACTGAAGCTAAGGAGCAGTGTATGTTGAAAGTAGAGACTACAACCATTACGATTGTATGAAACAATCTTTAAAGTATTTTAGGTTATATATTATGCATCTAGTTGCAGAACTTGCTAATAAAGAAGACTGCTACAAGTTACCCATTCTTAGATTTCATATTTCTTGATATCCTTAGCAGTCAGAAACAAGTAATCAACATTCTGCATCTGATAATGTGGTGGCTTCACGTAGAGCAATATACTTTTAACAAATGTTGAAGCTGAAAGAAATTAGCAGTTATTTTGCAAAATATATCTTCATTTTCACATGCAGCTAGGGCTTTTTTGGCAACTATCATTCATTTACATTAAGAAGTAAATTATTGTGATCCAGCTAAACAGACAGTACTGCGTTATTATTAGGCTTGGGAATAACTATACTCAATCATGCCATGCAATTTACAAAGCATGGGATTATTTTAAAGCTAGCTAGTAAAGGCAAGGATTCTTTGACTTGTAGCATCTGTAATATAATTTGCCTATATTGTATCAATTATATTTTTTATAAACTAGTGAAATACAGTACCTAAAGCTCCTTTGCAGATATCTATGCAGGGATATATATATTGTCTGGTGTCAGAGGAAATCAAAAATGATTGTACTCCTCCTAGATGTATTTGAACAAATCACATTAGGACATGACTGTGAATCTTATTAAGGTGGATTCAGATCATGTTGTGTTTCAGGTTGCCATGTTTCTTTATAACTAGTGCTGAGCATAATGGCCCCTGGCAATATGTTTCATAGCTACTATATGTCTTTTGCATGTACATAAAAGGATTTTTTACAGTGTAAACCAAAACTACAGTATTGTTTTTTTTTATGCAGACAGCATAAACCTTTGGGCAAATGTAGTGTCAAACAGATATTGTGTGAGAAGCAAGAATTTATATATTCAGAATTTTCTAGTTCTTGTTTAAAGGTTGCATAGTGTGCTTATCATTAAATTTATGACAATACCACAAGATATAAGACTAAAAACTAGCCAATTAATTTGTCATAATAGAGTGCATATTAACAGTTGTTTTTTGATGAACATATGCATTAGTTATTACTAAATGCACAGAAAGAAAAGATTCATAAGAAAAAAGAAAAGTACCATATTTCCACCATAAAAAAATCATAGAAATTCATTAGTGAGCATGACATAGGACTTAAAACCATTCACATTTTCTCCCTAATCTGACCCAATGGAGCCTAGAGTGTGCTGGGTTAGTCATTAGCTCCTTGAATATGTTGGGAATAATAGGTGCACTAAATCATTGGGCGTACATTTTTAAACCATCTCAACCAAAAAAAAACTTGCCAAGACTGTTGGTTAGTCTGACAGCAGGATCCCACTATATGGGATTGATTTTCCTAAATGCAAATAAACTGTTCACTTTGCAAGGGAATTTTCAGTTTGCAGTGGAATTAGCCTTAGTTTAGTGGACATAATGATAATTTACTTTGCAAAAAATAAAAAAATTAAATAAAAAAAACAGTATTTCTGTTTACAGTTGACTGGGTGATAGAAATCAACAGAGCTTCACCTCATTTACTAAGCTTAGAAAACTATCTCTTGCAAAATGAAAATTCCCTTTTAAAATGAGCAGCCTATTTGCCTTTAGTAAAACAACTTCTATGTCACAGAAGTGCATTTAGTAATGCCTATTGTGTAAGTAAAGTCTGGGGACAGAGGTTGCAGTTTTTCAAAATTAGGTTTTATTGAATCAGCACAACTGTTAGGACAGTACATGGCATGCATATAACTCCAATGTATAACTTGCAAAGTATTCAACAAGCAAGGCATAGGGTATGTCTATGAAAAAGTCTAGTGCCAAGCTGATAAAATGAGACATTTGGGAGGAAGAGAACATTCAACAGGGTGAGATTTTCTACTTTATTTATATATTGAGGAGAGTAATATAAGAGGTTGGATATTGGAAAAATGGTAAATAATTGGGAAGGCAGCTAGAACAACCTGAAGAGAGAGAGAGAGCGAGAGAAAGAGAGTGTGTGTCTGTGTCTGTGTGACTATGGAGGATAAAGGGGGTAGGTACACTTGGAAAAAATGGGATGGATTGGTCGCCCCCATGGTACTCCACTGGTGTGGTGTATACAGCATTGCATTAAGGGAAAGAAGGAACATGTAGAGGTAGATTAAATTAAATCATAGGGGTCAAGAGCCAAAAGTCACCCATAAGTCAGTGTGTGGAGTGAGCAATACAGTTTTTGAATCTCTGCGATTTTTGGAACATAATCCATGTGGACCAAATATAAAAAAAAAATCCACGGAATCTCTGTTAATTGCCATTGAAGCCATTCTACTTGTGTGAGAGCCTGGGTACATTTCCAGCGTCAGGAGATGATGTGGATAATAGTAGTCCAGAAATCACGTACAAGCTGGCATCGCGTAATATGAAGGTAGGAGACTGTCACTCCTTGAGAGCAACAGCAAGTGTCTGGGTGGGTGGGGTAAATTGCTTTAAGTCTGAAGGGTGTCAGGTACCACCTGTTGAGGAGTTTCAAGTTCCTCTCAAAAATTATATGGGATATGGAAAGTTTATGTGTAAGTAAGAAGGCCTTATACTTATTCTTAGGAGTTGTGCATTGGCCCAGGTCAGTGTCCCTTTTTACAGTGTAGGCAGGAAGTTGAGAGGATGCCTCATATATAGAAGGGAAACTTTATGGTGCTAATAGTGTATGTATGTGTCAGAGAATGACTACCAGATGTTTGGCTAATAGAAACATGCATGCACGAAGAATGGCTAATAGAAATACGTATGCACACAGAATTCCAGGCGTATGCATGCTCCCAGTAATGCACATGTGTGCGTGCACATGAGCACAGGCACACACTCGATAAATATTGGTGCCAGACAGACTATTTAAAGGGGATCCTGCTCATTCTCCAGTGCTGACTGGTCTTTCAGCTGTACCCTGTGTCCTGCTATTACTCTGCTTGCTGCTGACTCAGCTTGCCTCTGACCTGAACTTGGATCCTGCCTCTGCTCTGTCGCCAGTTCTAACCCCGACTATGTCTCTGTCTTATGTCTATGTACCTCATTGCCCGCCTGCTGCTGACCTTGGCTATCCCTGTGACTATGCTGCTGTTCCCGGCTGTGCTATCCAGCTGTAATCTGCATCAGCCCTGCTCATCACAGCAAGTTCCTGTCCCAAGCCTGCTGGGAGCTCTGACAAGCCTCACATCTGGAACCCACAGCCCTTGTGGAGTGCCCCTTTAACTTCGGCTGGATCAGCTACTGTTCCTGACCGGATGTTCTGCCAGCCTGCCAAGGTCTGCATCTCCTGATGATAGCACTCCTATCAACACTGCCAGCACGTGTGTTCCTCCTGTCCCTCTGTACCCTCTATTACACCTCCAGCGGGACCTGGGCTGGAGATACAAGAGAGGCCATCCTCAACAAATATAGATTTAGATGTAAATCCTTTTTAACAGCATTTTAACCATGGGTTGCTTCAGATTGAGAAACATAGTTAAATTGAGAAATGTTCAGAATTTCATATTTAGTCAGGTTGAGTTAGGTTGACTTTCTTGAAGGAGTTGTAAAGGCAGAAGGTATTTTTATCTTAATGCATTCTATTATGATGAAAAACCTTTTGTGCTTAGCAGCCCCCCTCAGCCCCTTAATGCTTACCTGAGCCCCATCTCTTTCCAGTGATGTCCATGAATGTCTAAGCCATCCAGGACACTCCTCCTGATTGGCGGATACACAGCAGTGGCATCATTGGCTTGCACAGCTGTCAATCAAAGTCAGTCAGCTAATCAGGGGAGAGAGGGTCGGGGCTCCATGTCTGAATGGACACATGGAGCTCTGACTCAGCTCCAGTGCCCCCATAGGAAGCTGCTGGCTGAGGGGCACTCAATGGGAGGGAGGGCCGGGAGCAGCAAAGAGGGACCCGAGAAGAGGAGGATCCAGGCTGCTCTGTCCAAAAGCAACTGCACAGAGGAGGTAAGTATAACATGTTTGTTTAAAAAAAAAACAAAAAAAAAAAAAACAAGCCTTTACAATCACTTTAAGTCACCAAAGAAACAAAATTATTAAAATCGATTTGAGTTCTAGGTGTGGTTATATAGAGAAGCAGGTTATCTGTATAAAGGGCTTATTTATATTCTAATTGTCCAAAGTGATGCTTTGATGGATGAGTTATTATACAGGGTGAACAGGTGTTCCATGATGATAATGTAAAGAAGGGACAAAGAGAGCAGCCTTGTTGAGTTCCATTAGAGATAGAGAAAGGTTTTTAAAGAGAGCAATTAATTGTAATTCTTGCAGATGGGGTGACATATAAGGCCATCATTCTAGAGATAATACTTTCCCTACGTTTAATTGTTGTAGTTGGGGGAACTGCCAACTTACACTATCAAATGCCTTCTCTGCATCTACTGAGAGAAGATATCAGCAACACATGGCAAATCTACGACAAAGTTATCATTGGGTATCCAGGTTTTAAATTTGTTTGGGAGAATAACTAAGAGTAGACAACAGAATGCAAGAAAATAATCTGACTACATCTAGGGGCTAAAGCTGATTTTGGACCATGCTTCTAGTAGGGTAAGTCTAATATAGTCAATTCCACCATGAGTATTATGCACTAAGAAAATAAAGTAACTTCGCTATCATGTGAATGTAAGGTTTGCCAAGCATTTTCAGTTTTCATACATAGATACAATGTTATAATATCAATGTTACAATGTATTTGAATTTAACATGTAAATCAAAGGCATGTCATTTACCAGTACTAGTGCCAGCAAACTCACTGTTTTTCTAAAGAAAATGCTCCTATTTAACCCCTTTTTCATCCATAGTTAACCTTGAACATCCATAAATAAATCCTCCTACCTTTTTCCCCTTGGCAATTATTTTTGTAGCATCACATTAGAAAATATAACAAATATAACAGAAAATTCATTATTTCAATTGTAAATAACTTCTCAGTATTTTCTACCAGAAACATAATTTAGTTGTAATTATAAAGGTGTCAAATCACAGAATAAAATTTACATTAGTTATCTAGACTGAAAACTAATACTGGTCAAACCAGAAAAAAATGTATTTGTTTCTTTCCTTTATTTGGCCTTCTATAAAAAATACATGTGTATATACTGTAAATATCTAATATACTATAAACATTTATATATATATATATATATATATATATATATATATATATATATATATATATTTATAATTGTAAATTGAACATTCCAGAAAACAAATTTTATTATAATAAAAATTATAATAACCCACATGCCACATATAGTGATTTGACTCTGTAGTGTTTAAAGTGAAAATAGATTAATGCCGCGTACACACTGTCGGACTTTTCGTCTACAAAAGTCCAACGGACGCCGACGGACTAAAGCTGGCTGGTAATCCGATCGTGTGTGGGCTTCTCCGGACTTTCAGCAGACTTTTTCAGCCTCAAATCCGACGGACTTTAGATTTGAAACATGCTTCAAATCTTTACTTCGTAACTACGACGGACCCCGAAATCCGCTCGTCTGTGTGCTAGTCCGACGGACAAAAACCCATGCTAGGGCAGCTATTGGCTACTGGCTATGAACTTCCTTATTTTAGTCCGGTGTACGTCATCACGTACGAATCCGTCGGACTTTTGTGTGGTCGTGTGTAGGCAAGTCCGTTCGTTAGAAAGTCTGCTGCAAGTCCGCCGAAAGTCCGCCAGAAGTCTGTCGGACAGGCTGTCGGACTTTTGTAGACGAAAAGTCCGACCTTGTGTACGCGGCATAACTGTGCCAAGAATAAAACATAGCTGCATTTACACCTGAGCGTTTTGTTTTCAGGCAGAAAGTCATTTTTTGCCACAATTTTTCCACGTGTTTGTCGCGATTTTCAACAGGTCAAAAGTCACCAATGTAAAAAGCAGAAAAACGCCTGTAATCTGCCCAAAAAGAAGCTCATATACTTTTTTGAGCTTCAGGCATTTTTCTTCAGGCTACAAAACGTTCAGATGTGAACAGGGGCCATTTAAATGAATGGGATTTTGCTTGTTGGGCATTTTTCAGGTTTTTTTTTCCAGGCGTTTTAGGAGCTGAAAACACTCAGGTTTGAATGCAAACAAGGCCATCTCTCACAATCCCCCTTCCACTTATTCAACAGATAGTCCCAAACAAAAACCTTTTGAATCCTTTTAATATTGACTTAACTTGTGAAAAAGAAGAAGTGAAGACTTGAGCCCTGGAAAATCACGTGGTTAGTTTTGATTTAAAAAAACTCAATTATTAATTAGTCAATTAGGAGTAGGAACAGTTCACTAGTTCAACGTTAACATTTACTATTTATATCCACACAAATGCCTTGTGTAGAATTACAAACTATAGTTTCTGTATTCACTTAAGATTCTAGCTATAAACATGCCATAATAACTAGGGATGAGCCGAATACCAGTTTGGTTCACAGCAGAGCAAAAAATTTGTGAGAACACGCAAACACTGTTAAAGTCTATGGGACGTGAATGTTAAAAATCAAAAGTGCTCATTTTAAAGGCTTATATGCAAGTTATTGCCATAAAAAGTGTTTGGGGACCCGGGTCCTGCCCCAGGGGACATGTATCAATGCAAAAAAAAAATTTTAAAACTGCAGTTTTTTTTTCAGGAGCAGTGATTTTAATAATGCTTAAAGTGAAACAATAAAAATTGTTCCTTTCCTTTAAAAATCGTGCCTGGGCTCCCCTTAGTCTGCCTGTAACGTAGCACATCTTTCTCATGTTTATAACAGTACCACACCAAAATTACATTTCTAAAGAAAAAAATGTAATTTAAAACTGCTCGCGGCTTTAATGTATTGTCGGATCCTGGCAATATAGATAAAAATCCCCCAACCCACAGTCCATTACCAGGCCCTTTGGGTCTGATATGAATATTAAGATGAACCATGCTCCAAAAATACCCCCCAAAAATGGTGTGGATGTCCCCCCAAAATCCATACCAAGCACTTCAGGTCTGGTGTGGATATTAAGGGGAACCCCATACCAAAACACTGTAACCCCTCACAGATACTCTTGTTGGGCGCAGGAATGGGCCCTGCTGTGAAATATTAGATCAAAATTTGTAATTACATGCCCCTGTCAAACAGGGGCAGAAAAATTGGGCCTTGGGTGGTGGTGGTGGCACCCTTAACCAAAAATATTGTTGGAAGCTAGCATCATCAAGATTGAGGAGGAATAGGATAGTCAGCATAAGCAGTCTTCAAGTGATTCCAGATCCATAATAAATTCACTCAGCATCAGGTGCTTGATAGCTGCTGATCCAAGACTGATTCATTTTTATGAATGAAAGCCTTTCAATGGAGTCTGTGGACAGGCGCACTCCGTTACAAACCCTCAAGCAGCACTGAATGTGCATTCAGAAAGCACGCTGGATGAAGGACAGGCCAGTAGCTCAATTGCATATTGAGCAAGTTCTGGCCAGAGGTCCATCTTCAAGAACCAGCAACCCAGTGGATGCTCTGTTGGAAAGGTCTACAAGTCTGCTCTTGCCCCTAGATATTCCTGCACCATATAATGCAGATGCTGGCGATGGTTGCTTGAACCGATCAGACCTTGGCGATAGGGACTGAAAAATTGTTTAAAAGCATTGGTCAACCGACCACCTTCTCCACTGCGCTTCCTCTGACTGAACGAAGTCTCAGCAACACATTTTCCAGCACCAGGAAATGGTAACCTCCCAGGGTCTGGAAATGCATTACACAAACCTTTCTTCAAGGCCTACTGAAGATGTTTCATCCTCTGCTCCCTCTGTGAAGGCAAGATGAGTTCTGCAACTGTACCCTTGTAACATGGATAAAGAAGGGTTGCCAGCCAGTAATGATTTCTCTCCTTGATAGGGTACTTTCACAGGCTTTGCAGAATCAGGGAGGCCATGCAGCGTAAGTTTGCAGAGGCATTATATTCTGAGTCCTCTGGGTCACTAAGGAACACATTATCTGTAACTACCTCCTCCCAGCCACATACAACTCCTTGGGTTTCTGGGGACTGAAAAACATCCCTTAAAGACTGCTGCTGAGTGTTATCCTCTACATCCATGCTGACACAATCCTCCTCTTCTTTCAGTGTGTTTGGCAGGCCTGCAGGAATGCTTTCTGGATAAAGGGGGTCTTGAGAGGAAAGAAAGTTCTCCTATTCCTCCCACTGTTCTGCCTCAAGTGCCCTGTCCATGATTCCACAAAGCGTGTGCTCCAGCAGGAAGACTAGAGGCACAGTGTCACTGATGCATGCATTGTCACTGCTCACCATCCTCGTGGCCTCAAATGGTGACAGGACAGTGCACGCATTCTTGATCAGTAGCCACTGGCGTGGTGAAGCCAAGCTTCCCTGATCCTATCCTGGTGCCATACTTGCACAGGTACTCATTGATGGCCCTCAGCTGTGTGTGCAGCCACTGCAGCATTGCCAACATTGAGTTCCACCTGGTGGGCATGTCACAAATGAGGCGGTTGGTGGGCATGTTGCATTCCCTTTGAATGTCAACCAGCCGAGAAATGACATTGTATGACCAGCGGAAATTACCACAGACTTTTCTGGCCTGCCTCAGGAGATCTTGTAAGCCTGAGTACCTGCTCAAGAACTGCTGCACCACCAAATTCAGGACGTGTGCCAAACATGGAAAATGGGTCAAGTGTCCCTGTCGGAGGGCGGAGAGAAGGTTGGTGCCATTGTCGAATACAACCATTCCTGGCTGAAGCTGGCGTGGTGTCAACCTCTAAGCCTGCCCCTGCAGAGCTAACAGAATCTCTGCCCCAGTGTGGCTCCTGTCCCCTAGGTAGACCAACTCAAGCACCACATGGTATTTTTTAGCCTGACTGCTTGAGTAGCCCCTTGAATGCTTACGGAGCACTGATGGTTCAGAGAACAAGTCTGCAGAAGAGGCCCAAGAAGAAAGAAGTGGAGGAGGTGGAGGAGAGAACTGTGGCAGAATCACCAGCATTTTGGAGGCGTGGTGGCGGAACAAGCTCCAACAACACTGAAACCTGTCCTGCATCCTTCCCAGCTGCCAGCAGAGTTAACCAGTGCACCGTGAAGGAAAAGAAACATCCCTGCCCATGCCTGCTGGACCATGAGTCAGTGGTAATATGAACCTTACTGCTGACTGCCCTGTCCAACAAGGCCAAAACATTGCCTTCCACATGCCGGTAGAGAGCCTGAATGGCCTTCCGTGAAAAGAAATGACATTTTGGATCAATTGGTGGTGTAATGCTAGCAGATTGGCTGCAAGGACTTGGGGCAACTATTGCTATACCATCATTCCTCTCAGTGCAGGTTTTTGAGAGAACTGTAGGTATAGTAGGGTTGGAGATCCGAGATGAGAAGCAAGGAGAAGTCCGCCTTTTTCTTTGATGTGGGTCTTTCAATTGCTGTTGCCAACGGACTGCATGGCAGGTCGTCACATGTCTGGTCAAGCATGTGGTGCCCAAGCCGCTGCTGTTCTGGCCACGCTTGATCTGCTTCAGACATAGGTTTTAAACAGCAACGGTGCCATCTGCTGCACACATGTCAAAAAGGCCCACACCAAAGAACTTTTAAAAGTCAGCAAGGAGTCAGCAGCACCCTGTATCTGTGGAGCTCTGCACTGTGATGCAATAGGGTGGCTGCCCTTAAGCTGCCCCCTAGAGGACATCCTGCCTCGTTGGAGTTGTGCCTCCTTCTCACTTTCCTCCTCTCATCTCTCAGGCACCCAAGTACAGTCAGTGACCTCATCATCCCCTCCCTCCTCATCACTGGAGCAAACTTGGCAGTATGCTGCAGCTGGGGGAACATGACTGCCAGTTTCTTGTCCTTCTGTGCACCCCCTCTCTCTAGGCTCACGTTACTCCCTTCCTCAACCTAGGAACCAACATCGGAGCCTTCAAATCGCTGTGCATCCTCTAGCAGCATGTAACCGACACTGTGGCTGAATAATTCTGGGGACTTCTCCGTGCATGATGGTGGGGCTATGGAAGGAGTGACTGTGGACAAGGAGCCGGTGGAATAGGCCACTTTGGCAGCTGTGTGGAAGGCAAACTACTCTGAACCTGGGTGACAGGGGATGAGAAGGATAAAGACGGCTTCATTATCCACTCCACCAATCTTCTGCATGTTGTAGCTCAATAACACGGCCAGCAGCAGAAAAAAAGGACAAGCATGCCCCATGGCCACCTGCAGAGGATGCACCATGTCCATGACCACCACTGTTGACTGTAGACACAGAGGCTGCTTGCCTTCTTTTAGTGGCCTGTAAACATCTGCCTCTCCTTGGTGGCCTTCCGGACATGATGTATTTTTTGTTTTGCAACACCAAACTACACTGTATTAGATACTGTGTACACCGCCTGAAGTGTATTAGAAAGTATACACCACAAATGCACTGTATATATAAGCTACACTGAATGCAGAGTATATATATATATATATATATATTAACCAGTTGCTGACCGCCTCACGCAGATATACTGCGGCAGAATGGCACGGGCAGGCAGAATCACGTACCTGTACGTGATCTGCCTCCCACTGGCGGGGTGTCCGATTGGACCCCCCGGTGCCCGAGGTGGTTGGCTTCTGTCTGGGAGCGATGAGAGGTGAGGAGGAGGCTATCCATTCGTGGCCCACCCCTCGCGATTGCTCCCAGCCAATGAAATCATTCCTCTGCTGCTGTATAGTAAACAGCAGCAGAGGAAGTGATGTCATCTCTCCTCGGCTCGGTATTTTCTGTTCCGGCACCGAGGAGAGAAGACATCCGAGTGAGTGTAAAACACACACACAGTAGAACACGCCAGGCAAACATTACACCCCCCTTTACCCCCCGATCACCCCCCAATCACCCCCCCCGTCACACTGACACCAAGCAGTTTTTTTTTCTGATTACTGCATTGGTGTTAGTTTGTGACACCCCCCGTCGCCAGTGTCACTAAGCGATCATTTTTCTGATCGCTGTATTAGTGTCACTGGTGATGCTAGTTAGGGAGGTAAATATATAGGTTTGCCGTCAGCTTTTTATAGCGACGGGGACCCCCATATACTACCTAATAAATGTTTTAACCCCTTGATTGCCCCCTAGTTAACCCTTTCACCAGTGATCACTGTATAACTGTTACGCTGGTTAGTTCGTTTATTTTTTATAGTGTCAGGGCACCCGCAGTTTATTACCTAATAAAGGTTTAGCCCCCTGACCCCCCGGCGGTGATATAAGTTAGGTTTTAGGGTCAGATAGGGTCTGCGTTGCCCCAGGCAGTGTCAGGTTAGCGCCAGTACTGCTAACACCCACGCACGCACCGTACACCTCCCTTAGTGGTATAGTATCTGAACAGATCAATATCTGATCCTATCAGATCTATACTAGTGTCCCCAGCAGTTTAGGGTTCCCAAAAATGCAGTGTTAGCGGGATCAGCCCAGATACCTGCTAGCACCTGTGTTTTGCCCCTCCGCCCAGCCCAGCCTAGCTCAGCCCACCCAAGTGCAGTATCGATCGATCACTGTCACTTACAAAACACTAAACGCATAACTGCAGCGTTCGCAGAGTCAGGCCTGATCCCTGCGATCGCTTTTTTTTGGTAGCATTTTGGTGAACTGGCAAGCACCAGCGGCCTAGTACACCCCGGTCATAGTCAAACCAGCACTGCAGTAACACTTGGTGATGACGTGGCGAGTCCCATAAGTGCAGTCCAAGCTGGTGAGGTGGCAAGCACAAGTAGTGTCCCGCTGCCACCAAGAAGAAGACAAACACAGGCCCGTCGTGTCCATAGTGCCCTTCCTGCTGCATTCGCCAATCCTAATTGGGAAGCCACCACTTCTGCAGCACCCGTACTTCCCCCATTCACATCCCCAATCAAATGCAGTCGGCTGCATGAGAGGCATTTTCTTTATGTCCTCCTGAGTACCCCTACCCAACAAACCCCCCCAAAAAAGATGTCGTGTCTGCAGCAAGCGCAGATATAGGTGTGGCACCCGCTATTATTGTCCCTCCTGTCCTGACAATTCTGGTCTTTGCATTGGTGAATGTTTTGAACGCTACCATACACTAGTTGAGTATTAGCGTACAGCATTGCACAGACTAGGCACACTTTCACAGGGTCTCCCAAGATGCCATCGCATTTTGAGAGACCCAAACCTGGAACCGGTTATAGTTACAAAAGTTACAGTTACAAAAAAAAGTGTAAAAAAAAACCACAAAAAAATATATAAAATAAAAACAAAAATAGTTGTAGTTTTATTGTTCTCTCTCTCTCTATTCTCTCTCTATTGTTCTGCTCTTTTTTACTGTATTCTATTCTGCAATGTTTTATCGTTATTATGTTTTATCATGTTTGCTTTTCAGGTATACAATTTTTTATACTTTACCGTTTACTGTGTTTTATTGTTAACCATTTTTTTGTCTTCAGGTATGCCATTCAGCTGCAGCGCGGATTTATTTATCTTGACAGCAACAGCGTTTGCTCCCACGATATATAAAGCCGTGACTCCAGCGGAGGTGATATATGCCGAAGCATGGGGGCAGCAGGGGCGGAGGAGCGATTTGCTCCTACCTTTTGTGGGAGGATGCCCCCATGCTTCGTCATATATAAATGGTGCATGTATGCCCATCATTAGAAGTGGGTGGATGAAGGGAGGTATTCTAATGGTGGGCATACCCACCGATCAATCTCTTTTTTTCATGCAGCCCACAGGCTGCATGAAAAAAAAAGATTACAATATATGCCCAACAAGGACCAGCAACGTACTGGTATGTTGCTGGAATTTGAGTGGTTATACCAGAATGATGCCTGCAGGTTTAGCTATTATCTTGGTATCATTATTTTCAGCCAGTGGTCGGCTTTCATGTAAAAGCAATCCTAGCGGCTAATTAGCCTCTAGACGGCTTTTACAAGCAGTGGGAGGGAATGCTCCCCCACCGTCTTCCATGTTTTTCTCTGGCTCTCCTGTCCCAACAAGGAACCTGAGAATGCAGCCAGCTGACCATAGAGCTGATCAGAGACCAGAGTGGCTCCAAACATCTCTATGGCCTAAGAAACCGGAAGCTACAAGCATTTCATGACTTAGATTTCGCCGGATTCTTGGTGTGGTCAGATGCTTTGAGGGCAGAGGAGAGATCTAGGGTCTAATAGACCCCAATTTTTTCAAAAAAGAGTACCTGTCACTACCTATTGCTATCATAGGGGATATTTACATTCCCTGAGATAACAATAAAAATGATAAAAAAAAATTAAAAATGAAAGGAACAGTTTAAAAATAAGATAAAAAAGCAAAAAAATAATAAAGAAAAAAAAAGCACCCCTGCCCCCCCCTTCTCTCGCGCAAGCGTTGGTCTGGCGTCAAATGTAAACAGCAATTGCACCATGCATGTGAGGTATCACCGTGAAGGTCAGATCGAGGGCAGTAATTTTAGCAGTAGACCTCCTCTGTAAATCTAAAGTGGTAACCTGTAAAGGCTTTTAAAGGCTTTTAAAAATGTATTTAGTTTGTCGTCACTGCACGTTTGTGCGCAATTTTAAAGCTTGTCATGTTTGGTATCCATGTACTCGGCCTAAGATCATCTTTTTTATTTTATCAAACATTTGGGCAATATAGTGTGTTTTAGTGCATTAAAATTTAAAAAAGTGTGTTTTTTCCCAAAAAAATGCGTTTGAAAAATCGCTGCGCAAATACTGTGTGAAAAGAAAAATGAAACACCCACCATTTTAATCTGTAGGGCATTTGCTTTAAAAAAATATATATAATGTTTGGGGGTTCAAAGTAATTTTCTTGCAAAAAAAAAAATTTTTTTTCCTGTAAACAAAAAGTGTCAGAAAGGGCTTTGTCTTCAATTGGTTAGAAGAGTGGGTGATGTGTGACATAAGCTTCTATATGTTGTGCATAAAATGCCAGGACAGTTCAAAACCCCACAAATGACCCCATTTTGGAAAGTAGACACTCCCAGCTATTTGCTGAGAGGCATGTCGAGTCCATGGAATATTTTATATTGTGACACAAGTTGCGGGAAAAAGACAATTTTTATTTATTTATTTATTTTTTTTGCACAAAGTTGTCACTAAATGATATATTGCTCAAACATGCCACGGGAATATGTGAAATTACACCCCAAAATACATTCTGTTGCTTCTCCTGAGTATGGGGATACCACATGTGTGAGACTTTTTAGGAGCCTAGCCGCGTACGGGACCCCGAAAACCAAGCACCTCCTTCTGGCTTTCTAAGGGCGTAAATTTTTGATTTCACTCTTCACTGCCTATCACAGTTTCGGAGGCCATGGAATGCCCAGGTGGCACAACCCCCCCCCCAAATGACCCTATTTTGGAAAGTAGACACCCCAAGCTATTTGCTGAGAGGTATATCCTGAAGGCGGTGATTGGTTTTCGGGGCCCCATACGCGGCTAGGCTCCCAAAAAGTCCCACACATGTGGTATCCCCATACTCAGGAGACGCAGCTGAATGTATTTTGGGGTGCAATTCCACATATGCCCATGGCCTGTGTGAGTAATATATCATTTAGTGACAACTTTTTGTAAATTTTGTTTTTTTTTTTGTCATTATTCAATCACTTGGGACAAAAAAAATTAATATTCAATGGGCTCAACATGCCTCTCAGCAACTTCCTTGGAGTCTCTACTTTCCAAAATTAGGTCATTTGGGGGGGGGGTTTACTGCCCTGCCATTTTAGCACCTCAAGAAATGACATAGGCAGTCATAAATTAAAGGCTGTGTAAATTCCAGAAAATGTACCTTAGTTTGTAGGCACTATAACTTTTGCGCAAACCAATAAATATACACTTATTGACTTTTTTTTTTACCAAAGTCATGTGGCGGAATACATTTTGGCCTAAATGTATGACTAAAATTGAGGTTATTGGATTTTTTTATAACAAAAAGCAGAAAATATCATTTTTTTTCAAAATTTTCGGTCTTTTTCCGTTTATAGCACAAAAAAAATGGCAGAGGTGATCAAATACCATCAAAAGAAAGCTCTATTTGTGGGAAGAAAAGGACGCAAATTTTGTTTGGGTACAGCATTGCATGACCACGCAATTAGCAGTTAAAGTGACGCAGTGCCAAATTGTAAAAAGTGCTCTGGTCAGGAAGGGGGTAAATCCTTCCGGGGCTGAAGTGGTTAATACACCGCCTGAAGTGTATTAGAAACTGTACACACTGTATTAGATACTGTGTACACCGCCTGCACTGTATTAGAAACTGTACAATGGCTGCACTGTATCGTATACTGTGTACACCACCAGAAGTGTAGTAGAAACTGTACACACTGTATTAGATACTGTGTACACCACCAGAAAAGTAGTAGAAACTGTGCACACTGTATTAGATACTGTGTACACTTCCTGCACTGTATTAGAAACTGTACAACGGCTGCACTGTATTGTATACTCTGTACACCACCAGAAGTGTAGTAGAAACTGTACACACTGTATTAGATACTATGTACATCGCCTGAAGTGTATTAGAAACTGTACACACTGTATTAGATACTGTGTACACCGCCTGCACTGTATTAGCAACTGTACAATGGTTGCACTGTATTATATACTCTGTACACCACCAGAAGTGTAGTAGAAACTGTACACACTGTATTAGATACTGTGTACGCCGCCTGCACTGTATTAGCAACTGTACAATGGCTGCACTGTATTATATACTCTGTACACCACCAGAAGTGTAGTAGAAACTCTACACATTGTATTAGATACTGTGTACACCGCCTGCACTGTATTAGAAACTGTACAACAGCTGCACTGTATTGTATACTGCGTACACCACCAGAAGTGTAGTAGAAACCGTACACACTGTATCAGATACTGTGTACACCGCCTACACTGTATTAGAAAAACAGTACACCACAGATGCACTGTAGATATAAGCTACACTGGATGCAGAGTATATATATATATATATATATATATATATATATATATATATATATATATATATATATATATATATATATATATATATATATATGAATTAGATATTTATCTATATTTTAATACACTGCCTGCACTGACTGAATATCGAGTAAACACTGAATATATAGTCTACGCGAAATGCAAAGTATATATATATATATATATATATATATATATATATATATATATATATATATATATATATGTAAATATATATATATATTAGACTGACTATATATATATATATATATATATATATATATATATATATATATATATATCAAATACACTGCCACTAACTGAATAGCCTGCTTAATCTAACTCAAGCGATCTCTCTGTCCACGCCAACAACACTACACATGGCCGCTATGTAAGCAGCCTTATGTAGTGTGGGGCCTGGACTTAGTCCCCCTGAGCCATGATTGGCCAAAGGCACCCTGCCTTGGGCTAATTATGGCTCTCTCAGCAGAGTGCGCTGTGATTGGCCAAAGCATGCAGGTCAGGTGCATGCTTTGGCAAATCATAAAGCAATGTTTGCTGTTCTGCAAACGGGCGAACACCCGATGTTCAAGTCGAACTTATGTTCGACCCGGAAATCGAGCTCATCCTTAATAATAACATAATGTTTTAGAAAACCGGAAGATTTACTAAAACTGGTGCAGAAAGAATCTGGTGCAACTATGCTTACTAACCAATTAGCCTCTAACTTCAGCTTGTTCAATTAAGCTTTGACAATAACACCTAGAAGCTGATTGGTTACTGTGCACAGTTGCACCAGATTCTGTTTGCAAAAATATTAGTAAATCTCCACCATAGAAACATAGAAGAATGATGGCAGAAAAAAGACCAAGAGGTCCATTGAGTCTGTCCCATTTTTTTTAAATATATACTTTTTTGTCTCAGTATGGATCTTTGTTTATCCCAAGCATATTTGAATCCACTTACTGTTGACTGATTCACTACCTCTGGTGGAAGTCTATTCCAAGCATCAGCTACTCTTTTGGTAAAATATTTCTTTCTGAGATTATTTTTGATTATTTTTTCCTCCTGTGAACTCTGAGAAAATAGGGGATTGGCGCTGTTCACTGGTAAAATAATAAACTATTAACAAACTCTCACCACAAGGGAAAAAATGCACTACAAATCTGAGTGAATGGATTAAAAACGGTGAAACACAATATACTTCAGTATGTCTGGATAAATATCCACACTAAAACTACCAATACCTGTGCAAACTGCTCAAAGTAAAGGAATATATAAAAAATAAAAATATCTCCAAACAATAAATAAAGTGGATAATCGATCAAGTGTCCAAAAATAACACAAAATCCAAGAATAATAATTAATAGAGCGTGTAAGTGAATTGTGCCCTGAAAAAAACACAGTGTTAACCACTCCAAAGTGGTGTTCTACCAATTATGTGAAGCTGGATAGTGATCAAATGGAAGTGAAAACAGACAAAAAAATCAATATACATTTAGTGTGCATTAAAAATGTTGTGATCAAGAATTAATAAATAAAAATAATAAATGAAAAATTTTTTGAAAAAAATTTTTTTTAATTCTAGCATAATAGTCTATAATTTCAAAAAAAGTGTCCGTGCATACAACAATTCCAAAAGTGCCGAAAACATGCTGTATATATTAAAAAATGTCCAGTGTATATAAAAAGTTCTTGTGCAGAAATCTAGTATATCTTCAAATGGTTCATCGGATCATCGGACTTACGTCTACATGCCTATTACCCCTGCAGGGGTTGGGCGTTCCGGTGAGTGGGGATACTAGAGGGGGCTCCACACAGGACGGTACATATTTATCCGAACGGACATACCCGGAACCATTTGAAGATATACTAGATTTCTGCACAAGAACTTTTTATATACACTGGACATTTTTTAATATATACAGCATTTTTTCGGCACTTTTGGAATTGTTGTATGCACGGACACTTTTTTTGAAATTATAGACTATTATGCTAGAATTTAAAAAAAAATGTTTCAAAAAATTTTTCATTTATTATTTTTATTTATTAATTCTTGATCACAACATTTTTAATGCACACTAAATGTATATTGATTTTTTTGTCTGTTTTCACTTCAATTTGATCACTATCCAGCTTCACATAATTGGTAGAACACCACTTTGGAGTGGTTAACACTGTGTTTTTTTCAGGGCACAATTCACTTACACGCTCTATTAATTATTATTCTTGGATTTTGTGTTATTTTTGGACGCTTGATCGATTATCCACTTTATTTATTGTTTGGAGATATTTTTATTTTTTATATATTCCTTTACTTTGAGCAGTTTGCACACGTATTGGTAGTTTTAGTGTGGATATTTATCCAGACATACTGAAGTATATTGTGTTTCACCGTTTTTAATTAATTCACTCAGATTTGTAGTGCATTTTTTCCCTTGTGGTGAGAGTTTGTTAATAGTTTATTATTTTACCAGTGAACAGCGCCAATCCCCTATTTTCTCAGAGTTCACAGCATTTGGATTGCACCTAGGTGCTTTCTTTTTTTGGGGGCTGCAGTTCGGTTATGAGCCTGTCCTGAGCGCGGAATACTAATACATATTTTTTCCTCCTGCCAATTCCACATGTCCCTGTGTTCTTGATCTTTGTTCCATATTGAAACTCACTAAGTTACCTTTGGCAAGACATTTTATTGAAAAGGGTCACACAATTTCCCAGCTTAGATTTATGTTAATAGATGGAATACCCAGGAACAGACACTGGGGAAATAGAAAGTTAACCCTGAGAAAACGGGAAGTACATTGGATCCACAGTTTGGATGCATGGGGGGTTATTTAAGAAAGGCAAATCCACTTTGCACTACAAGTGGAAACTACAAGTGCAAAGTGCACTTGAAATTGCACTGAAAGTGCACTTGGAAGTGCAGTCGCTGTAGATCCGAGGGGAACATGCAAGGAAAATAAAAAAAAGCATTTTAGCTTGCACATGATTGGATGATAAAAATCAGCAGAGCTTCCCCTCATTTCAGATCTACCCCTCAGATTTACAGCAAATGCACTTCCAAGTGCACTTTCAGTGCAATTTCAAGTGCACTCTGCACTGTAGTGCAAAGTGGATTTGCCTTTCGTAAAAAACCCCCATTGTCTCCTAACGAATTGAATTCAGATTTTGATTTATTTTTATTCTTCTAGTTTATTTACACATACAAAATCTGTTATGTATAATATCTGCTTACTGTATATTGTTGTGATTTGTATATAGTTGTAAATGAATTGTATATAACTTCTAACTATAGGTGTCTTTTTTAACATATCCCATGTGTGTTGAGGAGATCAATTGCACCTGACAGACCTTCGCTCTGAAAATACCTACTTTATTGTTGAAAGATTTTCTGATTGATTCTTTATTACTTAATTAATTGATTCCAGGTGTTTAAACTTGTATATATATTAATACTTGCATAGTCATTCATTGTTAGATGTGTTCTACTCTGAAGAAGGGTGTTATTCATATAGCCCTAAACTGTTATATTGAACACTGAACAAGTATTTTTCTTCTGTATGTCGTTTTTTTCTATTAAACTTTATCCAATAGACCTCTAAAGGTATGCTGTGGTATCTGGCACCAAGCTGTCAGTAGCAATTCCTTTAAGTCCTGTAAATTGCGAGGTGGGCCTCCATGGATCGGACTTGTTTTTCCAGCACATCCCACAGATTCCAGATGGATTGAGATCTGGAAAATTTGGAGGCCAAGTTAACACCTCAAACTCTTTGTTGTGTTTCTCAAACCATTATTGAATTCATCAGACCAGGCCACCTCCTTCTATTGCTTTTGATGCTCAGGTACCTCACTCTGTGTTCTGACACCTTTCTATCAGAGCCAGAATCAACTTTTTAATCAAGGTGCCCACCTTCACATCAATGAGCCTTGGTAACCCAAAATCTTGTTTGCCGGTTTTCCTTCCTTGGATCACTTTTGGTAGGTCCTAACCACTGCAAACTGGAAACATCTCACAAAAGCTGAAGTTTTGAAGATACTTTGACACAGTCATCTAGTGATTGCAATTTGGCCCTTGTCAAAGTCGCTCAGATCCTTACACTTGCCCATTTATTTTTACTTTCAACACAACAAACTTCAGGGAAAACATGCTCACTTGCTGCCTAACATATCCCAACCACTTTTAGATGCCATCGTAGCATGGTAAACAATAATATTCACTTTGCCTGTCAGTGGTAATAATGTTCTGACTGTTCAGTGTATGTATGTGTATATTATATATTCAGTGGGGATGGAAAGTATTCAGACCCCCTTAAATTTTTCACTCTTTGTTATATTGCAGCCATTTGCTAAAATCATTTAAGTTCTTTTTTTTTACTCATTAATGTACACACAGCACCCCATATTGACAGAAAATGCAGAATTGTTGACATTTTTGCAGATTTATTAAAAAAGAAAAACTGAAATATCACATGATCCTAAGTATTCAGACCCTTTGCTGTGACACTCATATATTTAACTCAGGTGCTGTCCATTTTTTCTGATCATCCTTGAGATGGTTCTACGCTTTCATTTGAGTCCAGCTGTGTTTGATTTTACTAATTGGACTTGATTAGGAAAGCCACACGCCTGGCTATATAAGACCCTACAGCTCACAGTGCATGTCAGAGCAAATGAGAATCATGAGGTCAAAGGAACTGCCTGAAGAGCTCAGAGACAGAATTGTGGCAAGGCACAGATCTGGCCAAGGTTACAAAAAAATTCTGCTGCACTTAACCACCTCAATACAGGGCACTTACACCCCCTTCCTGCCCAAGCCATTTTTCAGTTTTCAGCGCTGTCGCACTTTGAATGACAATTGCGCGGTCATGTTACACTGCACCTTAATTAAATTTTTAGCATTTTTTCCCCACAAATAGAGCTTTCTTTTGGTGGTATTTGATCACCTCTGCGGTTTTTATTTATTGCGCTATAAACAAAAGAAGAGGGACAATTTTGAAAAAACACAATATTTTTTACTTTTTGCTATAATAAATATCCAAATTTTTTTTTTTTTTAACAAATTTTTTCCTCAGTTTAGGCCGATACGTATTCTTCTACATATTTTTGGTAAAAAAAAATTGCGATAAGCGTATATTGATTGGTTTGCGCAAAAGTTATAGCGTCTACAAAATAGGGGATAGATTTATAGCATTTTTATTATTTATTTATTTTTTACTAGTAATGGTGGCGATCTGCAATTTTTATTGTGACTACGATATTGCGGCGGACACATCGGACACTTTTGACACATTTTTGGGACCATTCACATTTATACAGCGATCAATGCTATAAAATTGCATTGATTACTGTGTAAATGTGACTGGCAGGGAAGGGGTTAACACTAGGGGGCGCTCGAGGGGTTAATGTATGACCTAAGGAGGTGATTCTAACTGTGGGGGGAGGGGACTGACTGGGGGAGGTGACCGATTGCTGTCCCTATGTACAAGGGACACGCCATCGGTCTCCTCTCCTCTCTGACAGGACGTGGATCTGTGTTTACATGCACAGATCCACGCTCCTGCTCTGTTACCCGCAATCGCGGGTGCCCGGCGGACATCGCGGCCGCCGGGCACGCGCACCGGGTCCCGAGTGACGCAGCGGGCACGCGCGCGCGCTGGCAGCGGCGCGCGCGCGCCCCCTAGTGGCTCGGGAGGGCGAGGACGTCATATGACGTCCTCCCAGAACAACAGAAGCCTCGTCCAGCCATCATATGACGGTGGGCGGTGGCTTAGCGGTTAAGGTCCCTAAGAGCACAGTGGCCTCCATAATCCTTAAATGGAAGATGTTTGGGATGACCAGAACCCTTCCTAGAGCTGCCCGTCTGGCCAAACTGAGCTATCGGGGGAGAAGAGCCTTGGTGAGAGAGGTAAAGAAGAGCCCAAAGATCACTGTGGCTGAGCTCCAGAGATGCAGTTGGGAGATGGGAGAAAGTTGTAGAAAGTCAACCATCACTTCAGCCCTCCACTAGTCAGGGCTTTATGGCAGAGTGGCCCGACGGAAGCCTCTCCTCAGTGCAAGACACATGAAAGCCTGCATGGAGTTTGCTAAAAAAACACCTGAAGGACCCCAAGATGGTGAGAAATAAGATTCTATGGTCCGATGAGACCAAGATAAAACTTTTTGGCCTTAATTCTAAGCGTTATGTGTGGAGAAAACCAGGCACTGCTCATCACCTGTCCAATACAGTCCCAACAGTGAAGCATGGTGGTGACAGCATCATGCTGTGGGGGTGTTTTTCAGCTGCAGGGAAAGGACAACTGGTTACAATCCAGGGAAAGATGAATGCGGGAAAGTACAGGGATATCCTGGATGAAAACCTTCTCCACAGTGCTCAGGACCTCAGACTGGGCCGAAGGTTTACCTTCCAACAAGACAATGACCCTAAGCACACAGCTAAAATAACAAAGGCGTGGCTTCACAACAACTCCGTGACTGTTCTTGAATGGCCCAGCCAGAGCCCTGACTTAAACCCAATTGAGCATCTCTGGAGAGACCTAAAAATGGCTGTCCACCAACGTTTACCATCCAACCTGACAGAACTGGAGAGGATCTGCAAGAAGGAATGGCAGAGGATCCCCAAATCCAGGTGTGAAAAACTTGTTGCATCTTTCCCAAAAACACTCATGGCTGTATTAGATCAAAAGGGTGCTTCTACTAAATACTGAGCAAAGGGTCCAAATATTTAGGACCATGTGATATTTCAGTTTTTCCTTTTTAATAAATCTGCAAAAATGTCAACAATTCTGTGTTTTTCTGTCAATATGGGGTGCTGTGTGTACATTAATGAGGAAAAAAATGAACATAAATGATTTTAGCAAATGGCTGCAATATAACAAAGAGTGAAAAATGTAAGGGGGGTCTGAATACTTTCCGTCCCCACTATATATATATATATATATATATATATATATATATATATAATCCCTATATAGCTTTTTCAAAATCAGTTCTTTCTTTTATCACAGTAAAAATAATATGTAAAATGTAAAGCATATATACCATAAATGAAATATATCAATCTCATGAAATAATAAAGTAATTTGGTCGGCTTTCTTCAATGTTTAATTACCAATCTGTGGATTGAACATTGCGGAAATAATGTGAGATCTGGCACAAGTTAACAGCTTGTCAACAGTACTGACTGTTATTAAAATGGCTTTCCTACAATAAAAGTAGACAGGGCAACCAGTGCTACTGAACACACTTCACTACCACAAAATGATTATGTTAATATCTATCTAGATAATTCATGCTACATGTAACGTTCCTGAATAGGAACAAAATCACATATTGTAAAATTATAACACTGCTAAGTCTGAGCTTATTCAGGCACACTTGGATAATGTCAAACACAATTAGTGCCCAACTCATTTTCAGGAAGATTTGCTATCTGCATTTTATTTTTATTAACCTTAAAACACATGACAGAAAAGCACATATATCAGAGTTATAAGAGTCTTCCTGTTCAATGATAACACAATTGTACAATCCTCTACTTATGAAAAAATGCTTTATAATACAGTAGTAGTTGGTAAGAAAAAATTACTTGTACTGCTCATGAGTTTCTGCATAGTAAAACTGGTAAAAGAACACAAATCTCTGAACAAAAACATTGCATACAAAAGGAGTTTTAATGGATTTTTCAAAGTCTGGTTTTAATAAGGCTAGATTTACAATGTTCTATGTGCATGAAAGGTAATCCATATACACTATATTACCAAAAGTATTGAGACATCTGCCTTTACACGCACATAAATTTTAATGGCATCCCAGTCTTGGTCAGTAGGGTTCAATATTGAGTTGGTCCACCATTTTCAGCTATAACAGTTTCAACTCTTCTTGGAAGGATGTCCATAAGGTTTAGGAGTGTGTCTATGGGAATGTTCAACTATTCTTCCAGAAGCGCATTTGTGAGGTCAGGCACTGAAGGCCTGGCTCGCAGTCTCCACTCTAATTGATTGGCCTGCACAGAGTCCTGACCTCAACCCGATAGAACACCTTTGGGATGAATTAGAGCAGAGACTGCGAGCCAGGCCTTCTTGTCCACATCAGTGCCTGACCTCACAAATGCACTTCTGGAAGAATGGTCAAACGTTCCCATAGACACACTCCTAAACCTTGTGGACAGCCTTCCCAGAAGAGTTGAAGCTGTTATAGCTGCAAAGGGTGGGTCAGCTTAATATTGAACCCTACGGAATAAGACTGGGATACCATTAAAGTTCATGTGTGTGTAAAGGCAGGCATCCCAATACTTTTGGTATTATAGTATAATATAGTGTATGTAGGTGTGAATGAGCCTATATAGTTTCCCTTGAAATTAAATATTAAACTGCAGAGCTTAAGTTTATGCTTGAGTTTTGCTGCATGAAAATGTAGCAGTGTGAATAGGTCCTAAATGAATCTAGCTTCAAATGTAGGTAAAACCAAAACTTTTTTAGTGTTGTATTTAGTAGGTAATGGTTAAAACCCTTGTCAAGTTTTATTTTCATGACAGGAAGTGAGAGCAAAGAAAACAAAAAACCCTTATTTGTTTTCACTGACACAAGTGGGCTTATTGAAATATTTTGTTTCTCTACTCCTGTTGTGGTGACAACTCAATATTTTGGATTTTCTCTCACTTGTAGTCCTAGTGGCAATGGTCACCAAGACAAATATAGAAGCTGAATCACCATAGCAGGGACACAGCAATAACAACCTGAAAAGCATTGTAACCCTCCCCTATTTTATCTATTTGGCTTTGGATACACTACAAACTCCAAACTTTGGATACTCTGCAAACTTTTCATTGAAAATCACATCTCTGATAGATGATGTATTCACTGTTCCTGTTCTGGAGACAGCTCAAAGTTTAACATTTCTTATTAGGACTAATAGATATAGTCAATATACCCAGTGGGGGTAGCAAAATAACTTTACAGAAGTTCTAATCCTTCTCTCCTCTATCCAAACTTGAGAAACACAGTTTTGAAAACATTTATACTTTAATGTGTATTTTTTTTTTTGTATTCCCAAATAATTTGTGCAATTAAAATACAATTTTTTTCAATAAAATTGCATAATTAGATGTAGTACTTCTTGAAGCACAATGAAATAAAAAAAATAAATAAATAAAAGGATCAAAGTGTTAACTCTTCAGACTTCTGACACAATGCAAGTACCAATATACAGCCAATAGGAAGGTGTCTTTGCAGTGGGAACTTTTGCCACTCAGTGGGGTTAATTTACCAAAGGCAAAAAGGCAAATAGGCTGTTCACTTTGCACTTGTGCAATTTGTAACTTTCCCAAATTTAGATGGATAACAAATTAAGGCCTCATGCACACTGGACATTTTTTTCTGCTGCTCCTAGGGACATTTGGTGTTTTTTCCTGCCACTAAATGCCCCTGCATGTTAGCCATCTGTTTATGCACACGTATGAATTTAGGGAAGTTAAGAGGTACAAAAAAAACACAGCCAGTGCATCCAGGATCAGCAGAGTTTTGGCAGAAAAAACTCTTGATGCACCTAAACATGTGTAAACACATCTAAATGTGCCTAAGTGCTAGGTGAGTCAATTATTATTAAATTATTATTCTAGCCAATGAAATGAAATAATGCCTAAGCACCTGACATGCCTAAATGCACCTAAAGGCATTTACACCCATCAAGCCTTTTTTTCTACCAAGACGCTGCGGTCAGGACGAAAGTTGTCTAGGAGAGTTAGCAAACTGTTCAGTATGCATGTGGCCCAAAGCCAAACTTCAGCTAACACTTCAGGCAGGTAATTGTAGTCAGTAGATACCGCGCTTAGATAGGGCTATGCTAGGCTGCTGCCTCCCCTAGGTGTTACACAGGTGCAGCCCGGAAGTATGAATATGTACAGTGGAGACAGAAAGTATTCAGACCCCCTTAAATTTTTCACTCTTTGTCATATTGCAGTCATTTGCTAAAATCATTTAAGTTCATTTTTTTTCCTCATTAATGTACACACAGCACCCCATATTGACAGAAATACACTGAATTGTTGACATTTTTGCAGATTTATTAAAAAAGAAAAACTGAAATATCATATGGTCCTAAGTATTCAGACCCTTTGCTCAGTATTTAGTAGAAGCACCCTTTTGATCTAATACAGCCATGAGTCTTTTTGGGAAAGATGCAACAAGTTTTTCACACCTAGATTTGGGGATCCTCTGCCATTCCTCCTTGCAGATCCTCTCCAGTTCTGTCAGGTTGGATGGTAAACGTTGGTGGACAGCCATTTTTAGGTCTCTCCAGAGATGCTCAATTGGGTTTAAGTCAGGGCTCTGGCTGGGCCGATCAAAAACAGTCACAAAGTTGTTGTGAAGCCACACCTTCATTATTTTAGCTGTTTGCTTAGGGTCATTGTCTTGTTGGAAGGTAAACCTTCAGCACAGTCTGAGGTCCTGAGCACTCTGGAGAAGGTTTTCGTCTAGGATATCCCTGTACTTGGCCACATTCATCTTTCCCTCGATTGCAACCAGTCGTCCTGTCCCTGCAGCTGAAAAACACCCCCCACAGCATGATGCTGCAACCACCATGCTTCACTGTTGGGACTGTATTGGACAGGTGATGAGCAGTGCCTGGTTTTCTCCACATGTACCGCTTAGAATTAAGGCCAAAAAGTTTTATCTTGGTCTCATCAGACCAGAGAATCTTATTTCTCACCATCTTGGAGTCCTTCAGGTGTTTTTAGCAAACTCCATGAGGGCTTTCATGTGTCTTGCACTGAGGAGAGGCTTCCATCGGGCCACACTGCCATAAAGCCCTGACTGGTGGAGGGCTGCAGTGATGGTTGACTTTCTACAACTTTCTCCCATCTCCCGACTGCATCTCTGGAGCTCAGCCACAGTGATCTTTGGGTTCTTCTTTACCTCTCTCACCAAGACGTCCCAAACGTCTTCCATTTGAGGATTATGGAGGCCACTGTGCTCTTAGGAACCTTAAGTGCAGCAGAAATTTTTTTGTAACCTTGGCCAGATCTGTGCCTCGCCACAATTCTGTCTCTGAGCTCTTCAGGCAGTTCCTTTGACCTCATGATTCTCATTTGCTCTGACATGCACTGTGAGCTGTAAGGTCTTATATAGACAGGTGTGTGGCTTTCCTAATCAAGTCCAATCAGTATAAGCAAACACAGCTGGACTCAAATGAAGGTGTAGAACCATCTCAAGGATGATCAGAAGAAATGGACAGCACCTGAGTTAAATATATGAGTGTCACAGAAAAGGGTCTGAATACTTAGGATCATGTGATATTTAAATTTTTCTTTTTTAATAAATCTGCAAAAATGTCAACAATTCTGTTTTTTTCTGAATACTTCCCGTCTCCACTGTTTATGTTTGGGGGTAGGTGGTGCTGCCTCTCCACCTAGAGAGTGACCCCCCTGTGGTAGCTAACAGTGTTAGATGTAGATCTTAATTAGATTACTGGATGGTGTGGGCTTCTAGATGGTGTGGACTAGGATACTAGATTCCATTAATGAAACAGGGTTACCTAAAACTTATAGATGTAAAGGTGAAATATCCAAATAATGGGTTGTGATATCAGAATATATATATATAAAGTCTTGATACAATAAGAATTTTTGCCTTCAGTGTTTATACCTCCTAACTGGTGTATAAAGTGCTCAGTGCTTGATAAAAATTAAATATACATACAGTATCTCACAAAAGTGAGTACACCCCTCACATTTTTGTTAATATTTTATTGTCTTTTCATGTGACAACACTTAAGAAATGAAACTTTGCTACAATGTAAAGTAGTGAGTGTACAGCTTGTATAACAGTGAAAATGTGCTGTCCCCTCAAAATAACTCAACACTTAGCCATTAATGTCTAAAACGCTGGCAACAAAAATGAGTACACCCCTAAATGAAAATGTCCAAATTGGGCCTGAAGCATCAATATTTTTTGTGGCCACCATTATTTTCCAGCACTGCCTTAACCTTCCCGGGCATGGAGTTCACCAGAGCTTCACAGGTTGCCACTGGAGTCCTCTTCCACTCCTCCATGATGACATCACGGAACTGGTGGATATTAGAGACCTTGTGCTCCTCCACCTTCCGTTTGAGGAGGCCCCACAAATGCTCAATAGGTTTTAGGTCTGGAGACATGCTTGGCCAGTCCATCACCTCTACCCTCAGCTTCTTTAGCAAGGCAGTGGTCGTCTTGGAGGTGTGTTTGGGGTCGTTATCAAGTTGGAATACTGCCCTGCAGCCCAGTCTCCGAAGGGAGGGGATCATTCTCTGCTTCAGTATGTCACAGTACATGTTCTCATTCATGGTTCCCTCAATGAACTGTAGCTCCACAATGCTGGCAGCACTCATGCAGCCCCAGACCATGACACTCCCACCACCATGCTTGACTGTAGGCAAGACACACTTGTCTTTGTACTCCTCACCTTGCTGCCGCAACACACGCTTGACACCATCTGAACCAAATAAGTTTATCTTGGTCTCATTAGACCACAGGACATGGTTCCAGTAATCCATGTGCTTAGTCTGCTTGTCTTCAGCAAACTGTTTGTGGGCTTTCTTGTGCATCATCTTTAGAAGAGGCTTCCTTTTGGGATGATTGCCATGCAGACCAATTTGATGCAGTGTGTGGCAAATGGTCTGAGCACTGACAGGCTGACCCCCCCACCCCTTCAACCTCTGCAACAAGGCTGGTAACACTCATAGATCTATTTCTCAAAGAGCACCCCTGGATATGACACTGAGCACGTGCACTAAACATTTTTGGTCGACCATGGCGAGCTCTGTTCTGAGTGGAAACTGTCCTGTTAAACCGCTATATGGTCTTGGCAACTGTGCTGCAGCTCAGTTTCAGGGTCTTGGCAATCTTCTTATAGCCTAGGCCATCTTTATGTAGGGCAACAATTCTTTTTTTCAGATCCTCAGAGAGTTTTTCCCATGAGGTGCCATGTTGAACTTCCAGTGACCAGTATGATAGAGTGAGAGCGATAACACCAGATTTAACACACCTGCTCCCCATTCACACCTGAAACCTAGTAACACTAACGAGTCACATGACACAGGGGAAGGGAAAATGGCTAATTGGCCCCAATTTGGACATTTTCACTTAGAGGTGTACTCACTTTTGTTGCCAGCGGTTTAGACATTAATGGCTGCTGAGTTATTTTGAGGGGACAGCAAATTTACGCTGTTATCCAAGCTGTACATTCACTACTTTACATTGTAGCAAAGTGTCATTTCTTCAGTGTTGTCACATGAAAATATATAATAAAATATTTACAAAATTGTGAGGGGTGTACTCACTTTTGTAAGATACTGTATAAAATCCGCTTTGTTTGAATTAATATGTAATATATCACGAAAAAGACCAACTTAAATATATTATGATGTGAGTGTGCAACACAAATGCAATAATAAAGTGCAGTAGATAAGCCTTTGGAAAAACACAGTCCTAATTAATAGTGCAAGCCTTCAGATTCAGTTGATAGTGCTAGTTGCTCAAAAGCCCATCCACAGTGACTTGTGCAAAATCTTTGTGCAAAACAGCATAAAAGTGACGGTGGTGCTTCCCTTCAGTTCACCACTCACCAGACTTCCAAACCCCTGCAGGGGTAAACCGCACGAAAATGGAGGTCTTTTTCCAGGGCTGTCTTCCTATTTATTGCATCCAGCCTTTAAGGATGTCCCGATTTGGTGTCCTCCTGGTAATGGATGATGTTTGGAGTGGTATGCCAGTGGATATATTCTTCAGGCAGTTACAGTAACATTTTTTTCCTTTTGGGATAAAGGTTTTACATAAATAAATAAATTAAAGATGGCCCTTGTAAGCATCATACAGTGTTACAAGGTTTTCCCAACCCTCTAACTGTCACTGTTGTTGGACAGCTTGGTCTATTAAAGGAAATTGGAAAATAGCAGACTTACTGGCCAGCTCACAAGGTGAAAATAAAGAAAAAAAAGCCTAAAAAGAATACAAATGCAGCCACCAAATTTGAGAATTGGTAAGCTGCAATAATATACATTTGTTTTTGAGTTTAATACCTTTTTAATCCTTTCAGGCACATTTGAGGGGTATTTGTAAAGGGTGTCATAGCACTACTGTCATTGTTAAATGGTTTGTCTTAACTCCCCAACTGCCAATTTTGCTGGGTAGTTTGGTCCGTTAAAAAAAAAATTAACAGTAACAGACTAACTGTATAAGGCACCAGGTGAAAAGAATCAGTCCACTAACGTAGCACGACATTTCAATAGATACCATGCAGGAAATATGTCTGCATGTATGGTACAGAGTCTGGAAAAAGTCCGCTCACCGAAGAGAGAGGGGATGTATTCAAACTCCTGTGTAAAAGGGAAGTTTTTTGGATTTTTTATTTTAAAACTAGGATTTCCTATGGTTTGAACCGTGAATTGGACATCACCCATTTTTATGAATGAGTCATGCCCACTCCTTTTCTCCTCCTCTCTAGCATCTTTCAAGATGTAATGACCTCTATGTATTTGTCTTATGAAATTACAGATGTGTATATACAGTTAGGTCCATAAATATTGGGACATCGACACAATTCTAATATTTTTGGCTCTATACACCACCACAATATATTTGAAATGAAAGGAACAAGATGTGCTTTAACTGCAGCCTTTCAGCTTTAATTTGAGGGTGTTTACATCCAAATCAGGGGAACGGTGTAGGAATTACAACAGTTTGTATATGTGCCTCCCACTTTTAAAGGGACCAAAAGTAATTGGACAGATTAACAATCATCCATCAAACTTTCACTTTTTAATACTTGATTGCAAATCCTTTGCAGTCAATTACAGCCTGAAGTCTGAAACGCATAGACATCACCAGACGCTGGGTTTCATCCCTGGTGATGCTCTTCCAGACCTCTACTACAACTGTCTTCCGTTCCTGCTTGTTCTTGGGGCATTTTCCCTTCAATTTTGTCTTCAGCAAGTGAAATGCATGCATGCAATCAGATTCAGGTCAGGTGATTGACTTGGCCATTGCATAACATTCCACTTCTTTCCCTTAAAAAACTCTTTGGTTGCTTTCACAGTATGCTTCAGGTCCAACAATCGGATCATGTGTACGAGGCTTAAGGGTCAGATTTGTCCGCTGCAATGTCGCAGTCCCACTAAAAATCGCAGATCGCCACCATTACCAGTAAAAAAAATTGAAAAAACTAAATGTCCCTAAATCTATCCCCTATTTTGTAGACGTTATAATTTTTGCGTGAACCAATCAATATATGCTTATTGGGATTTTTTTTACCAAAAATATGTAGCAGAATACATATTGGCCTAAACTGTTGAAAAAATTTGATTTTTAAAAATAAATTTATGTGAATTATAGCAGAAAGTAAAAATACCACCAAAAGAAAGATATATTTTTGGGTAAAAAAGGACATCAATTTTATTTGGGTACAGTGTCGTATGCCCACGCATTTGTCAGTGATGCAGTGCATATCGCAAAAAATGGCCTGGTCATTAAGGGGGTAAATCCTTCTGGGGCTGAAGTGGTTAGTATCCGAATCGTCTTATTGCCATACATATTTTTTCTTTAAAGAACTTACATCATTCAATTATGACATGTATAGCTTACAATGGCCATTTGAAGCTTTTGTTTGCTTGCTTGCCTTTTGTCCTTGCACTATTTTTAATCCATTCATGGGGGGAAATATATCAGTGCTGGCGAGGTTGTTCATTGATAGATGTACGAGCCCATTTATTCTGCTCTTTATCTTTTTGCTGGGCACGTTATGACAGACATCAACAGCAGACACCAATCACTGATATTAATGGATTTGTGATTGTGTTTCTAGTTCATCAAGGGATAGTTAGATCTATTAATAGCCAATTGTCTTTTAAGTATTTCTTTTTCTTTTTCGTTCTATGTTTGTTATTTTTGCTAAAACATTTTTGTAGTTGAAAATGTTTTTAAAGACATGTCTATGTACTGTGTTGGAGATTATCAGCGAGCCGATAGATTGCAGGTGTTAGCCCCAAGAAGTGTACAATTAAATTGCAAGCTCTCTGACATCTTCTTTGTAATGAACGTTGGGTTCATGTGAAACGCATCTACCTTTTATCCCGTTGTATCCTATTTACTTCTGGCATATGTGAATAAAGGATCTTATTTCATTCAAGCTCCTGTTGGCGTGCAGCTGATTCTCATCTATACCTCTATTCTTACGGTGGCGAGCCAGAGCCTGCACCCACATTGGATGGCTGATCATCCATTCACCTGATTCTAAAGAGAACTACTGTCAAAAATGTGTTATTGAATTCCCCAGATTGTCTTTTAATTCATGAACCGATTCTCCTTCAATTTAACATAATATTTTTTAAATACCTTTACTGTAAATACCTTCTTCTCCTCCTATGTGGTATTCCAATAAAGTTTAATTTTGCAAGAATTACAAATGCAGGTTGCCAACATGGTCTAATAAACTACGATCTTTCTTTTTAATGTTCTGAACATATTCTTCAGTTTGCCAATCTGCATTTTGTTCTGACAATATATGGCAAATAGCATTTACACTCTAACAAATAAATCACATTATTAGCATTGCAAATGACATGTCACCCCTTTGACTGTACGTTGTTGTCTAGTCACTGGAATAAACTAATTGGAATCCGCAAGACAAGTCTAGAGTTTAGTTAAGTGATAACTGTAATTTAGTGCTACTGCACTTTATGAAAGGGTATGAATAACTTTTTGAGTGGCATACATTTCCTTTTTCTAAACACCGCTAATGATTTTATAAAGTTTGATATACAGTATAACAAAAAATGTAATTCTCCTTGTGGAGCATTATACCATTCTTTTTTGTTAATTATTGTATATCCAAGCTAGTATTTTCTCTTGAAGGATAAAGGTCATCAACTTACTCTATGTGGTTGATTTATTAAAATAACAGGCTTTTCATCTTTCAAGAGAATATTTACTTTGCAAGGGGATTTTGACTTAGTTTAGTGAACATGGCAAAAATTCACTCTGCAAAGAATACTTAATCATGTGTAAGGAAAAAAACTATATTTTTGCTTGCACACAATTGGATGATGGAAGTCAACAGAGCTTTTCCTCAACTACTAAGCTAAGTGAAAATTAATTTACAAAGTGAAAATTCCCTTGAAAAGTGAAGAGCCTATTTGTCTTTAATAAAGCAACCACTATATCTCTACTGATCAGGGACAATGCTGAAAGGGGCATTATCTATGCATAAACTGATTACATTATGATGTAATATACTTTCTTTTAGTTGGATAATACTTTCTTTTGTGATAGCACTCTGTCGCTGTGGAAAGATGCAGGTAATGACTGTTTCAGCAGTGAAATGGGGCCTAAGCAGGTGTGATATTGATTTGCAGGTGAGTGTTGACTCCGGAAAAGGAAATAGTGTAGTTCTGGGCCTTCCCCCAGGACAGTCACGCGCTGCAGAAAGCATATGCCCAGGCCTGAGAGGCAGGTGCTTTGACTGGGCCAGTTGTTTTATGAAAAGTGAGTGGGTCACCGTGGTACACAGTAAGATGGTGTTTGAAAATTCAGGGAGCCTGTATAACACAATCTAAGCAACTCTATATACAGAAGGCTGAAAATCTTGTGTTGTGTTCTATGTGATGGGGATGACCGCTGCATGGGATACCTGCTGTACAAGAACTTTTCTTTAACAAGAATGGGCAAAATAAAACTTACAACACTCAGTCTGAGTGTTGCTATTTAGGGAATTACAGAAAGCTGAAATCAATAAAAATGCATGTATTTATGCTTTTTCTGTTTAAAAATACATGCATTTTTTAATGAATACATTACTTGATTAAATTGTGGCTTTTTATATGTCTGTTCTATCTTTTGTGCTCAAAAAGTTTTTTAATTATAGCTTTTTACATATAGTTTTAAATCAACTCATCCCTGAAATTCAGTAATTGCTAAATGTCACATAAGGGATTACAGGACAGAAAACACTGAAATAAATATACATGGGTTTGAGTTGAGAGTTAAATGTAGGAAACATCATATCAAGTATAACTTTTTATTTTCAATTTATTTTCAATTTGAAGGGAGTATAGAAAAGTCTTTCATTAGATTTGGAGTGTTATATGCAAATTAGAAGAATAAGTAGGGAAAGAGAAAAAAGGGGGGTCCCCCTTCCAGGTTTGCTTTCAGAGAGTACAGTTTGAAGGAGAAAGCAAAGTGAACTGAACAATGGGGTGCGGTGGGGGAGAGGAGAAGAACTGTTTTTTAAAGAAAAACAGCAGCAGAAAAAGATGAGATACCTTCCCTTACCAGAAGGACTGTGTTGTATGGCACAGCTGTGTAAAACTAAAGACTGGATGGACAGAAATATAAATCATTTTGGAAGCTCCCATATATGTATTTTATCTGTGTATTGAGCCTGGTTTACGGCTCAAGCAGGATAGTACCTGAGAGGATATCTTTATGAGTTAGACAAATAAAGCAAAATAAACATTTTTAGTAGAATTTTCAGTAGTTTCTCTGTAGAGTAAAATAGGGAGATTTTCCCTCTCTTGAAGTCTGAGTGGCAGATGTCACTGTACCACAGCAGGAGCAGAAATATATACAACTGGTGCAAGAAAGCAATAAAACCCAAACAGAGGTTTCTAAATCCCATTATATCCAAAGCTACAAAAAAAGGTTTTGAGTGGAGATAAAATGCATAAATTAACTTTTTTTTGCTGGTCAGTTAATTACAAAAGAAGAATATAAAAAAAATTTAAGAAAAAGAGCTTGTTACCAATACGTTAAACAACACAAAATGCCTTATTATTTTGCAAAGCTTAGATTAAACACTTAATTTAATCTTTTAATTGCCACAATTTAAAATATTAAACACGCTGAGTAGAACGTTATTGAGATATTTAAAAGTTCTTCTAGCAAATTAATGACAAATTATTTTAGAATGTAAACAAAACACAAGAGCATTGAACAGATACAGAGAAGAAAATTGGGAGATGACAAGAGTAGAAGCTGTTAATTTTATCGTTTGCCACTTCTAACAAGCAGGCTAATCAGTTGTAATTAAAAGCCAAGTACCAGACTAATGAAGCTGACTTGTCACCAGTTGTCATGTTAGTGATCAATTCACAACTCCATCACTGTGGCAACAACTCCACAAAATGATAAAATGACCCCTAATCTTAAACAGTGCCAAGATATGAAAAAAGATAATGTTATGTGAATGTGTTAATGAAGTTGCGAACATGAAGGATTCCGTATTATGTGATAACCATTAGATAACTGCATATACATTTTTGCATTCTCAGATGAACTGGAAAACTAACAACTTGACATTTGCTTTGTTACACACATAATAAATGTATTTTAGTAACTGCCAATAGAAATCTGAAAGCCAATCAATGTATGTATGTATGTATGTATCAACTTGCACAAATTGAACCCAAAAATGCAAGCTCAACTCAAAACTAGCAAGTACTGCAAATTGTTGAAAAAGCAAAAGGCTAAGGCTGGGTGTACAGGACAGTACCTGTGTCACTAAGAAAGCTAGTTTAGCCACCAGCTCAGTCTGCAGACCCAATCATCTGACTGGCTCTTTCCAGAGAAATTCAAAATGTGAATCATATGAAGACAGTGAGGTAAGCAAAGTTAGGCATCCAGTTTTTAAAGAGAAGTTACCTTTCCAATAGCATTCACAAAATAGGTCATACCAAGATAGAATGGCAAACCTGAGTTATAATTCCAGTTTACAAAGAACATAACTGATGCCTTTCTGGTGGACATCATAAAGTGGGTCATATCTAGAAACAGCAGCATGCCAAAGCTCCTGCGCACAAATAAAGACTTAACCTTTCCAAAAAGATGGGTCATACCAAAAAAGGACAGCAAGACTTGACTCAAAGCAAAATGTTTTAAAGCCTTCTTTCATAAAGCCACGTGAACCCTTTAAAATCACAAATACTTACAGTGAACTCATGGAAATGTAGGCCACACCTATCCCTCCTTCTGTACCAAATTTTACCTTCTAATGAATAAAGACACTCAACGACGTAACTTGGAATATATAGAGGAAGGGGTTAATTAACAAAAAGTTAATTAACAAAAAAGGTGGGACTTTGTATGAAGCACGTAGCTGCAAGGAAGGTAAGTGAGTGAACATAAAAAGATATTTTGTTAATAATAGTTTATTAAAAGCTGAATAATAACCATACATGATTAAGGTCATAAAAAGTAAGGTAACATACATGATGCATCTTGGCACATAGCACAATACATATATACATACATGTGACACTGGTAACAATGGTAACAGTAGGTAAGGTGATAGCAATAGTTCACCACATGGGAAATTGATAAAAAATGATCTGTATATATTGCCTGCAGGACCTACGGTCTCACTAGACCTGTGGGGGTTCATAATATATAATAGCTTAGATAATCTGGTAAATTGAATAAGGACATGGCAACCAGTAGCTCTACGTGTTTCGTGGCTTAAAGTGCCACTCGTCAGGAGCAGGCGCGTGTTGGATCTGTAAATATATGGTAATGGAAGTGAGCAAAAAGGTCAAAAAGGGGGGTAAAAAAAGTAAAACAATTTTTTAGGACTGGAGGTAAAATGTAGGACCTCCTAAACTGAGGCTTACTTGTGGAGGTTAATTGTGTCAATGGCAACGCACCACAAGCGGTCCGGGCGGATCTCTGGCCAGAAGCTGAGGCGGATAGCCCCGCGGGGATACAAGGGGCGATATCCAGGGCGGGCACGGCAGTGGGGACCTTTGAATTTATGAGTGAACAGTTAGTGAGTGAAAAGGGTGGAGGAAGGGAGAATTAACCTCTTCCTCTACATGTTAATGGGATGGATATCTATGACCTTACCAGGCCATGGTGTCATTTAAAGTCCCTAGGGATGAAAAAACTTGACCTTACCAGGCCACAGCTTCCTGAAAGTCCCTACCCCAAACCCCCTACATTTTATTGTAACTTGGAATATAATTGGCCACGGCACGTTTATTGGTGTAAACTGTAAATAACTTAAATCAATTCAATCATTTTATTAATACATAAAATTCTCACTTGTAAATAATAAATATAAACAGCTCAGTCTTCAGGACTCGAGCAATACCACATATCAATAAAACAAGTCCCCCCTTTAATTTTAAAGGGTGACAAAAGCACATAACGTGCCTGCGACAAAGGGTGGGGGGATGGGGAGCTTGTTGCTGTACTCTGACCAGCTGTGAGGAAATTCCCGCGGGGACCCCTTTATATAGACATTTGCCCACTTACAGAATGTTTCCGCTGGTCATGTGACCTTCTAGAACATTCCAGTGTGGTCATGTGACATTCCCTACTATTCTCCAATGTCATATGACCCAGTTTTCCCGCCTGACATACTACACCTTTTTCTTAAAGTGACCATGACTCCTTACTACTGCTACTTTTTTTAAATAGGACAGCTGTCTGGGGGCGGCCACATGTTCATGCTGTTCGGGCCACATTCTTTAGCCCTCTCAGGCCATTCTGTAGTACTCAGCAACCAGCTGGAGGCTTTTGCTGACCCTCAAATATTAGCCCCTCTTATACTGATTGTCAGATTTAGTCTTATGGCTGTTGATAAAAGGCCCATTGAGGCTGATGGCAAGTTTATTCATACCTCTTTAATAAAGTCCCTTTAACTGCATTGCGGGGGGAATTTAATAAAACTTGAGCAGCTGTGCATAGTAACCAACCAGCTTCTATCTTCAGCATTATTCAGTTAAGTTTTGAAAATAAAAGATTAATTGGTTGCCATGTACAGCTACTCCAGATTCTGGCTATTCCAGTCTTCATAAATTCCCATGATTGTTGGGGACAGATCACTAAAGCTACTTGTGATTTTACATACAAACACTGGATTTCAGAATATATTTTGCTATATAAATAAATATCCAAAGTGCTTGTATGTATATTCTCTTCATCTTTTCTTCATAAGGTTCTAGTATAGATGTAAATGGGGATCCCACAAAAAATAAATAAATAAAACATGTTGGGTTCCCCCTAAAAATACATACATATATACAGTATCTCCCAAAAGAGAGTACACCCCTCACATTTTTGTGAATATTTTATTATATCTTTTCATGTGACAACACTGAAGAAATAACACTTTGCTACAATGTAAAGTAGTGAGTGTACAGCTTGTATAACAGTTTAAATTTGCTGTCCCCTCAAAATAACTCAACACACAGCCATTAATGTCTAAACCGCTGGCAACAAAAGTGAGTACACCCCTAAGTGAAAATGTCCAACTTAAGCCCAAAGTGTGAAAATTTTTTGTGCCCACCATTATTTTCCAGCACTGCCCTAACCCTCTTGGGCATGGAGTTCACCAGAGCTTCAGAGGTTGCCACTGGAGTCCTCTTCCACTCCTCCATGACGACATCACAGAGCTGGTGGATGTTAGCAACCTTGCGCTTTTCCACCTTCCATTTGAGGATGCTCCACAGGTGCTCAATAGGGTTTAGGTCTAGAGACATGCTTGGCCAGTCCATCACCTTTACTCTCAGCTTCTTTAGCAAGGCAGTGGTCATCTTGGAGGTGTGTTTGGGTTGTTATCATGTTGAAATACTGCCCTGCAGCCCAGTCTCCAAAGGGAGGGGATCATGCTCTGCTTCAGTATGTCACAGTACATGTTGGCATTCATGGTTCCCTCAATCAACTGTAGCTCCCCAGTGCCGACATCACTCATGCAGCCCCAGACCATGACACTCCCACCACCATGTTTGACTGTATTTAAGACACACTTGTCTTTGCACTCCTCACTTTGTTGCCGCCACACACGCTTGACACCATTTGAACCAAATAAGTTTATCTTGGTCTCATCAGACCACAGGACATGCTTCCAGTAATCAATGTCCTTAGTCTGCTTGTCTTCAACAAACTGTTTACAGACTTTCTTGTGCATCATCTTTAGAAGAAGCTTTTCTTCTGGGACGACAGTCATGCAGACCAATTTTATGCAGTGTGCGACATCTAGTCTGAGCACTGACAGGATGACCCCCACCCCTTCAACCTCTGCAGTAATGCTGGCAGTACTCGTACATCTATTTCCCAAAGACAACCTCTGGATATGATGCTGAGCACGTGCACTCAACTTCTTTGGTTGACCATGGTGAGGCCTGTTCTGAGTGGAACCTGTCCTGTTAAACCGCTGTATGGTCTTGGCCACTGTGCTGCAGCTCAGTTTCAGGGTCTGGGCAATCTTCTTATAGCCTAGGCCATCTTTATGTAGAGCAACAATTCTTTTTTCAGATCCTTAGAGAGTTCTTTGCCATGAGGTGTCATGTTGAACTTCCAGTGACCAGTATGAGAGAGTGAGAGCGAAAACACCAAATTGAACACACCTGCTCCCCATTCACACCTGAGACCTTGTAACACTAATGAGTCACATGACACACGGCTAATTGGGCCCAATTTGGACATTTTCACCTAGGGGTGTACTCACTTTTGTTGCCAGTGGTTTAAACATTAATGGCTGTGTGTTGAGTTATTTTGAGGGGACAGCAAATTTACACTGTTATACAAGCTGTACATTCACTACTTTACATTGTAGCAAAGTGTAATGTCTTCAGTGTTGTCACATGAAAAAATATAAAACATTTACAAAAATGTGAGGGGTGTACTCACTTTTGTGAGATATTGTACCTTGATAATGGCCTGGTATTGATGTCAAGGGAGAGCCATGCAAAAAAAGGGGTACTTCTCAAATTTCAACATGCAATTATGCCATTGGGCAAGTTCCTGATAAAGCCTGTAGCGTAAGAAGGTGCTTTAACAGATACCAGATGGAGACTGGTGAAACCATAAACCAAAGAATATACCACCAGCACACTGTGGATCACCAAAATTAATGTCCCCATGTTTATTTGAGAGGATCACATCACAGCGGTAAAGTGCAAAGTTTCAGGGCCATGAAAAACCACTTTGTCAAGCAAAAGAAGCTGAATATCCAATTCTGTGACTCGCTTGCCACGAACGACAGCTCCTCGAGATGTAATCTTGAATATAAACAAAGGAATGAGGTATACTTGTTGATGTCATTATTATTATCGTCAATAATTGTTGGCCATATTTGAGCAATCTTTTTATCTACTATCCCTGCCCCTTTGTTTACCCTTTGTTTATATGGCCAGGGATTTACAGTCAGCAAATGCGTGGTGGGGCTGGTACCCATTGCTTCCTTAACAAATAAGGACAATGAAAGAAGGAAGCAGCCATAAATACTAGTAATAGAAAAATCACTACTATTTATAACCTTCGGTTCCTGTCTAATGAGCTAAAACTCTGCCGTTGGGACAAATGCCTGAGACCTCAACCCTATAGCTGATGCAGATTGCAGAAATCTAATGCACATATATAAAATACAAATAGCATTCATTTGCCAAAGTGGAAACTATTTTCTGTGGAAAAATGTAAAATGACAAAGCTGATAAGGGGCTGGTTTTTGAACAGGTTCAATAGTGTTTCAAGTAGTTTCCAAAAATCTTAGAAGACATTTAAGGCACGATGAAACCTTCAAAAACAACACAAACGTCCCCCATTTAAACCAATGCATATAATCCAACAACAAAATCACAGAAAAATCTCACAGTTTTTGCCAAAAGGTTTGGTGAAAGAGAAATCTTAAATTCTTCCGTTCCTACTACTGAAGAAAAACTATGACACAGACCACAAATACTGTAGCATTGTTTTCATTGGGGGGGGGGGGGGTTAAAGCTCCCTCTTCAACTTTCTTCTATTGATAACAGAATACTTGTACTTCAGTGGTCAGTGGGCACCTAAAAGGCTAGGTGCACCTTATTGTATAGTGTTTCTTTATTTCAAAAAAATATGGCAAAAAATAAATAATCTTGGGGTGTCTATTTTGAAGGTGTTCATATTCAATTTTTTTCAAAACGTATAGACTTGTTTTCTTTATATAGAAAACAATAAGGAATGCCATGGTTATTAAATACCCACAAAAGAAAGCTCAATCTGTTTTTCAGAAATTAAAAAAACTCATTCAGGTACAGTGTTATATGACCAAGTATTTTTCAACTAAGCTTTCACAGCGCTGAAAGCTAAAAAGTAACCTGGACAGGAAGGGGTTGTAACATGCTGGTCCTGAAGTGGTTAAAGTGAATGCCCTTCCAAAATCTTTTTTTTTTTTTTTTTTTTTTTTTTTTTTAGAGAAAGTTGCAATATATGATTTTTTTTCCTGGAGTTTAACCACTGTAGCCCCGAAAGGATTTGCTCCCTTCCTGACCAAGCCCTTTTTTGTGATACGTCACTGCGTCGATTTAACTGACAATTGTGCAGTCGTGCGATATTGTACCCAAACAAGATTGACATTCTTTTCTTCCCACAAATAGAGCTTTCTTTTGGTGGTATTTTATCACCTCTGTGGTTTTTATTTTTTGCGCTATTAACAAAAAAAGAGCGACAGTTTTGAAAAAAAAAGCAATTTTTAAAATATTTTTCTATAATAAATATCCCCAAAAATTATATAAAAAAAACTAATTTTTTTCTCAGTTTAGGCCAATATGTATTCTTATTCATATTTTTGGTAAAAAAAAACCTGCAATAAGCGTATATTGATTGGTTTGTGCAAAAGTTATCGCGTCTACAAAATAGGGATAGATTTATGGAATTTTTAGCATTAATTTTTTTTAATTAGTAATGGCGGTGATCTTTTTATCATGACTGCGACATTGCGGTGGATAGATCGGACACTTCTGACACTATTTTGGGACCATTGGCACTTATACAGTGATCAGTGCTATAAAAATGCACTGATTACTGTGTAAATGTCACTGACAGGGAAGGGGTTAAACACTAGAGGGTGATAAAGGGGTTAAGTGTGTTCCCTCAGCGTGTTCTAACTGTAGGGGGGATGGGCTCACTAGAACATGACAGCGATCACTGTTCCCGATCACTGGAAGCAGTAGATCCCTGTCATGTTGCTAGGCAGAACAGGGAAATGCCTTGTTTACACCTCCCCGTTCTGCCTCTCCGTGCCATGATTGTGGGCCACTGACAGACATTGAGCCACGGGTCCAGCGGGAATGCTCCCGCCGATGACAGAGTGACGTACGGGTACGTTGTTTTGCGCACCCGTGTCACTTTGTCGACGTATATCGGCGTGAACCGGTTGGCAAGTGGTTAATATACTTCAAGGACATCTTTCCTTACATTGTTTTGTCTATTATGCAAAACAAGAAGCAATAATCTTATTAAATTATATATTTGATTTGCCTCTATTTTCTTGTGACTGTGAGTTAACATTTACACTAATGCCCTGTACACACGGTCGGATTTTCCAACGGAAAATGTGCGATCGGAGCTTGTTGTCGGAAATTCCGACCGTGTGTGGGCTCCATCGGACTTTTTCCATCGGAATTTCCGACACACAAAGTTTGAGAGCAGGCTATAAAATTTTCCGACAACAAAATCGAATTGCGTCAATTCTGTCCGTGTGTGGACAATTCCAAAGCACAAAGTGCCACGCATGCTCAGAATAAATTCCGAGACGGAACTGCTCGGTCTGGTAAAATTAGCGTTCTGAATGGATATAGCACTTTCGTCACGCTGCAATGTTTTAAATAGTTTAATGCAGCACACTCTCTTCTTCTTTATAATGCTAGAAGAATGAAGTAGTTTTGCTACTTATATTCACACAGAGTTCTCACAAACTTCTTTCTTTATTATTTATTGTGATTTTATTAATATAATATTTTTATTTGTCACATCTACCGATAACTTTTTTTTTTATGTTTTTAGATTAAATAATTATTTTTGGATTTTTTTAACGCCTGATCTTTTTTTTTTTTTTAAATCCAGAATATTTTTGGGTGTGTTTTGTGTGTCGTTACCACAACACCATTATTATCTTGTATTATTTAATCTCAAGGAGATTGCTTGGTGTTGGTGTATCTTGTTAATTTCACATTGTATTTTTGAAATGTACCTGCCTCCTCACAAACAAACTGTCCTTTTTGAAGGAAAACACACATAGGCGAGTATAATTGAAAAAAAATTCCTTTATTAAGGGCTCATAACCAAACAAAGAGGGAATGCAATGCTGGATAAACAGCAGAAATTGGCGAAGCCTTTGGCCCCCAGGGCACACATCAATTATTTTACTGCAAAATTGGTGTCCTGAGGAGTCCATATAAAAGGAAGCACAATCTGGTCCAGAAGTCCAAGAGATCATGAACAGCAGCAGATGACATGTATGTCCCCAGGCTGTGGTCATACAAGAGCCTGCATCTTTTGTCAGACCAGACTGAACCCAGGCCATCACTCTCTGGACTTCCTTATGCCCTGTACACACGGTCGGACTTTGTTCGGACATTCCGACAACAAAATCCTAGGATTTTTTCCGACGGATGTTGGCTCAAACTTGTTTTGCATACACATGGTCACACAAAGTTGTCGGAAAATCCGATCGTTCTAAACGCGGTGACGTAAAACACGTACGTTGGGACTATAAACGGGGCAGTGGCCAATAGCTTTCATCTCTTTATTTATTCTGAGCATGCGTGGCACTTTGTCCGTCGGATTTGTGTACACACGATCGGAATTTCCGACAACGGATTTTGTTGTCGGAAAATTTTATATCCTGCTCTCAAACTTTGTGTGTCGGAAAATCCGATGGAAAATGTGTGATGGAGCCTACACACGGTCGGAATTTCCGACAACAAGGTCCTATCACACATTTTCCGTCGAAAAATCCAACCGTGTGTACGGGGCATTACACGCTTCCCTCCTGGCTGTGGCTCTGGTGTTGGAGGTGTGGCAGGAGGAGGAGTAGGACCTGGAGGAGGAGGAGGAGGACCATGGGTGAGCTCACAAATGTGGCTTTGGCATGTGAGTAGGCCCCTAAACCCCTTATTTGGTGCTTCTAAAATGAGAAACTCACATAAGAGGCGTTGGCCCTCCTCCATTTGCTGTATTTTGCATTTAGGTCAGCAAAATCCTCTTCAATACTGTGGGGTGTTCTGAGGGCCTCAGTAGCCTTCCAAAATAGGACAATTGCTGCCTCCTCCAGGTTACTCCTCTTCCTGCCACTTTTTCTTTGAAGGCGGAAGGGAGGGACCTGGGTATCGAGCAGGCTACTTGGCCCGGTCACCTCCTGGCTGAGACTTTCCTGTGTATGAAAAAGGGACATCGTTTTAGTTTTTGGTTCGTTAATCACAATCAGAAATTAGGAATCCAAAATAACATATATTTAACATCATTAATATGACAACCAGAAATATTTTGAAGAATGCTATACCTGGCTCAAGCTGGGCTCCCCCACATGTTGCTGCCTGGAAGGCCCAGATTGGACGTCTGAAGCCTCAGCTGAGGGGGAAGGAAACGTGGAAGGAAGAGTGGAGAGTGCTGGCCTGGGTTCAGTCTGACCTGCCAGAAAATGCAGTCTGTCATAGTACCACAGCCTGGGGACATAAATGTCATCTGCAGCTCCTGATTTTAGGGAATCCTGGACCTTCTTGTCCTGCCTAAGATAAGTGCTCCTTAGGCCACCAATTAGGATCTTCAAATAGGTGATGTCTGCCGTGGGGATCACCGGCTTCACAATTTCCAGCAATTGATCCAGCGCTGCCTTCCTCTTTGTTTGATTCTTATAATGGGAGTGGTTTACCTGCCACAGACAGGGCAGCTCCCTGAACAGATCAATGAATATGGTGATAAATAGGGATGAGCCGAACACCCCCCTGTTCGGTTCGCACCAGAACATGCGAACAGGAAAAAAGTTCATTCGAACACGCGAACACCGTTAAAGTCTATGGGACACGAACATGTATAATCAAAAGTGCTAATTTTAAAGGCTAATATGCAAGTTATTGTCATAAACAGTGTTTGGGGACCTGGGTCCTGCCCCAAGGGACATGGATCAATGCAAAAAAAAGTTTTAAAAACGGACGTTTTTTCAGGAGCAGTGATTTTAATAATGCTTAAAGTCAAACAATAAAAGTGTAATATCCCTTTAAATTTCGTACCTGGGGGGTGTCTATAGTATGCCTGTAAAGGGGCGCATGTTTCAGTCATTTCTGACAGTCTGACAGCAAAATGACATTTTGAAGGAAAAAACTCATTTAACCTCCCTGGCGGTATTCCCGAGTCTGGCTCGGGTTGGATTGTTTATACCAAAAGCGGTATCCCCGAGCCAGACTCGGGCTTGCATCGCAGGATCCAGGAAGAGCATACTTACCTTGTCCCCTGGATCCTGCGATGTCTCCCCGCTGTGATCGGCGAGCCGCTGTGTCTCGCTCGATTCACAGTGCCGAGCTCCGTTCCCTGCGAGCGTTGCGACGCACTGGGACGGAGTTCGGCGGTAAATTCAAAAGTGAAACACACAGTATAGATACAGCATACTGTAATCTTACAGATTACAGTACTGTATCAAATAATTACACATCCCCTTTGTCCCTAGTGGTCTGCCCAGTGTCCTGCATGCAGTTTTATATATATAAAACTGTTCTTTCTGCCAGGAAACTGGAGATTGTCCATAGCAACCAAAACTGTCTCTTTACATCAAAAGTGGTTTTAGAGCAGCTAGTAAAAAGCGATAATAAATTAGAATCACTTGCAGAATTGAGCGATAGTGATTTGTGGGGAGATCCGTCATCAAACACTAAAAGTAACGAAAGCTAAAATTCTGCAACTGAGCAAATTTCAGTGTTTTTGATTTGATTACATTATTATATATTTTTTATTATTATTATATTATTATTTGTTATAATTATTTATAGTTATTTATTATATTATAATTTTTTATTTCGTTTTTCAAACTTTATCATACCCGGGATGTCTACTAGACTCTTGTTTGGACAGATTTAAGTGAACTATTCCTAAGAATTACAGGCCTACAATATAAAACGCCAAATTTCTGTGCAAAATAATTGTACCGCTTTCAGCACCTAAAATCAGAAATAATCATACCGCCAGGGAGGTTAAAACTACCCGCTGCTATTGCATTGCCGACAATACACATAGAAGTTCATTGATAAAAACGGCATGGGAATTCCCCAAAGGGGAACACCGAACCAAAATTAAAAAAAAAAAAGTGACGTGGGAGTCCCCCTAAATTCCATACCAGGCCCTTCAGGTCTGGTATGGATTTTAAGGGGAACCCCGCGCCCCCCAAAAATCCATACCAGACCCTTATCCGAGCACGCAACCTGGCAGGCCACAGAAAAAGAGGGGGGGGACGAGAGTGCGGCCCCCCCCTCCTGAACCGTACCAGGCCACATGCCCTCAACATTGGGAGGGTGCTTTGGGGTAGCCCCCCAAAACACCTTGTCCCCATGTTGATGAGGACAAGGACCTCATCCCCACAACCCTGGCTGGTGGTTGTGGGGGTCTGTGGCCGGGGGGCTTATCGGAATCTGGAAGCCCCCTTTAACAAGGGGACCCCCAGATTCCGACCCCCCCCTGTGTGAAATGGTAAGGGGGTACAAAAGTACACCTACCATTTCACTAAAAAACTGTCAAAAATGTGAAAAATGACAAGAGACAGTTTTTGACAATTCCTTTATTTAAATACTTCTTCTTTCTTCTATCTTCCTTCATCTTCTGGTTCTTCTGGCTCTTCTGGTTCTTCCTCCGGCGTTCTCGTCCGGCATCTCCTCCGCGGCGTCTTTTATCTTCTTCTCCTCGGGCCGCTCCGCACCCATGGCATGGGGGGAGGCTCCCGCTCTTCTCTTCATCTTCTTCATCTTCTTCTCTTCTTCTTTTCTTCTCTTCTTCTCTTCTTCTCTTCTTCTCTTCTTCATTTTCTTCTCCGGGCCACTCCGCACCCATGCTGGCATGGAGGGAGGCTCCCGCTGTGTGACGGCGCTCCTCGTCTGACAGTTCTTAAATAACGGGGGGCGGGGCCACCCGGTGACCCCGCCCCCTCTGACGCACGGGACATGACGGGACTTCCCTGTGGCATTCCCCGTGACGTCACAGGGAAGTCCCGTCAAGTCACCGTGCGTCAGAGGGGGGTGGGGTCACCGGGTGGCCCCGCCCCCCGTTATTTAGGAACTGTCGGATGAGGAGCGCCGTCACACAGCGGGAGCCTCCCTCCATGCCAGCATGGGTGCAGAGCGGCCCGGAGAAGAAAATGAAGAAGAGAAGAAAAGAAGAAGAGAAGAAGATGAAGAAGAAGAGAAGAGCGGGAGCCTCCCCCCATGCCATGGGTGCGGAGTGGCCCGAGGAGAAGAAGATAGAAGACGCCGCGGAGGAGATGCTGGACGAGAACGCCGGAGGAAGAACCAGAAGAACCAGAAGATGAAGGAAGATAGAAGAAAGAAGAAGTATTTAAATAAAGGAATTGTCAAAAACTGTCTCTTGTCATTTTTAACATTTTTGACACTTTTTTAGTGAAATGGTAGGGGTACTTTTGTACCCCCTTACCATTTCACACAGGGGGGGCCGGGATCTGGGGGTCCCCTTGTTAAAGGGGGCTTCCAGATTCCGATAAGCCCCCCCGCCCGCAGACCCCCACAACCACCGGCCAGGGTTGTGGGGATGAGGCCCTTGTCCTCATCAACATGGGGACAAGGTGTTTTGGGGGGCTACCCCAAAGCACCCTCCCAATGTTGAGGGCATGTGGCCTGGTATGGTTCAGGAGGGGGGGCCGCACTCTCGTCCCCCCCTCTTTTCCTGCGGCCTGCCAGGTTGCGTGCTCGGATAAGGGTCTGGTATGGATTTTTGGGGGGACCCCACGCCGTTTTTTTTTTTTTTTTTTTGGTGCGGGGTTCCCCTTAAAATCCATACCAGACCTGAAGGGTCTGGTATGGAATTTAGGGGGAACTCCACATCATTTTTTTTTTTAAATTTTGGCCGGGGTTCCCCTTAATATCCATACCAGACCTGAAGGGCCTGGTATGGAATTTAGGGGGACTCCCACGTCATTTTTTTTTTTTAATTTGGGGAATTCCCATGCCGTTTTTATCAATGAACTTTTATGTGTATTGTCGGCAATGCATTAATAGCCGCGGGTAGTTTTAAATGAGTTTTTTCCTTCAAAATGTCATTTTGCTGTCAGACTGTTCTAAACACAGGAAACATGCGCCCCTTTACAGGCATACTATAGACACCCCCCAGCTACGAAATTTAAAGGGATATTACACTTTTATTGTTTGACTTTAAGCATTATTAAAATCACTGCTCCCGAAAAAACGGCCGTTTTTAAAACTTTTTTTTGCATTGATCCATGTCCCCTGGGGCAGGACCTGGGTCCCCAAACACTTTTTATGACAATAACTTGCATATTAGCCTTTAAAATTAGCACTTTTGATTTCTCCCATAGACTTTTAAAGGGTGTTCCGCGGCATTCGAATTTGCCGCGAACACCCCAAATTGTTTGCTGTTCGGCGAACTTGCGAACAGCCAATGTTCGAGTCGAACATGAGTTCGACTCGAACTTGAAGCTCATCCCTAGTGATAAAGTCCTGATCCTTCAATATATCCATTTTCTCTGCAAGACACAACACAAGACAAATCCTAATGTCAGGCTAAAGTCTCCTAATCTTGTCTCAATATAGGCCTCAATCTCTTAGCAGTATAGGCACAAGTTTAAATGTTACCTTCGTTATCACGATTGGCACTTCTGAAACTCCTTCCTCCACTCACAGATCATACGTACTACGCACGCGTTATGCTTTATATACACTACGCACGCGTGAAACTCCACCCGCCAATGACGTTCTCTCTAGTCTAATCCCCGCCCCTTCTTGTTCGGCACAGTGGGGGAAGAGCACATGGCGGAGACAGAGCAGGTGCGTGCTAATTACAGCAACGAGGAGGAGGAGGAAAGGCCAGAGCCAGAAACGTCAAGATCCCGGAGGAGACGATTTAAGGCATCGAATATGGCCTTTGTGGAGATGTTGGAGATGGTCGACATATTGAAAAGGGCCGACTATGACAGGAAGTATGGACCTTACCCCAACGCCAATGTCAGAAAGTCCAAGATCATGACTAAAGTTGTGAAGAGTCTGCACAGGAATTTTGGGGTACGACGATCCAAGGATCAACTGAGGAAACGGTGGTTGGACCTCAAATTAAGGGAGCACGATCAGTATAGAAGGATCAGGAGAGTGCTGCAAAAAAGTAAGTAGTTGTGCTGTGTTCCTATTCTTTATTTTTATAACGTTCATGCTGCTCCATGTGCTTTTCTTTATACTGTTGTACAGTTTAAAATGGCAACTTTCATGTTCATGGGCACATTATTCGTTCATAGGAAACATTGTTAATTCGGCCAATAAAACACCATGTTTTGGCCAGATGCATTTCAATACATTTTTCTGGCCTACTTCTCTTAAAATAATTTTGTTGTCTAGATGGGTTTGTAACTAGAATGAAATGCAAACTAGATTCTGTGTAAAGAGAGGACACTCAGCAGCTGTTTACACATCTGGACGCTGGAGCACTAGTGTGGGACACAAGAACACCCTTTTTATTAGGGGGTCCCACACAGGTGCTCCAGTGTATACTATAGGGGTGTCTCCATCTGTGAAGCTTGTACAAAACAGGTAAGTATTCAAGCTTGACAAAGGACAAAAATATTTCTTCATCTTGGAACTCTGCCAAAACAGACAATTGTACCCCACTTCCAAGCAATGTTTCATATTCCTATTTCTGCCATCAAATATAATAGTGTGCTAAGTATACCTATTTTTTTTTACATAGGGGAGAAAAGACTCGGAGGACACCACTCATCAGAGGAGACAACAGACCCCCCACCTCATGAAGAAGTGGAAATGCCACAAAGCCAAAAGGAGTAGGAGGGAGACATGGTGGAAATTGTCACCACAACAGGTGAGTGTCTGCGACCACAGCCTCAGGTAAGAGATGGATCTCGCAATATTTATAATACATGGTGTGTTTTTCTTTCTATACTTTAGGTGATTGTGATGTTGTGGATGAAGGTCATTTCACCAGTGAATGTGACCTGATCCGGATCGGGGAGATCATGGGGTGTAATAGGGACTTGGAAAACATCAAGCAAAACATCAATGATGTTCAAAACAAAATGAAGAACATCATTGATGTTTTAGGGAGAGTTTAAAACCCCTCAAAATCCCTAATTTGGTTGGCTTTTTTTCCTGAAAAATTTTTTCACATTTTTTTATATATTCTCGAAAAGCCAAATTTTGAAGATGCACACAGTGTGTCTACATGTGCTATCTGCCATCACGGGAGATCAATGTATGCGTTTTGGGGGTGCAACTCCTTCCTCAATAATAAAGTAGCTGAGAGGAAGGGGTTGCACTCACAAAATACGTCCCTTGATCCCCCATGATGGCAGTTAGCACATGTTGACATTCGGCAATTTGTGTGCATCTTCAAAATCTGGCTTTTCAAGGGGTGACTTCACCCCATCTGAACGCAATATCAAACACAGTTTATAAATACTCATGTCTGATATTGCCTTCAATTTCTACAAAAGTTGAACTTTGTAAGTTCCAGATTTGTGCATTTCTTGTTGGTTTTAAACATGCCTGTTTTACTTTAAAAGGACATTTCTACTTTTATTACTAATGTCACCTAAAAATATTTTATTCAACAAACATGTTGGTTTGTTTTAAAAACCTTTTATAAATGCACATGTGATTGTGCTTGTATTAAAAATCTTGATAATCAACAATGTGTGGCTTCCTCTTTCATTGCGCCTAAACTTTTTTTGTGTTAAAATTTGTGTTTTCTGAGACAATGGGGGTTTTTTTCCTAAGGGCAAATCCACTTTGCACTCCAAGTGCAGTTTCAGTGCAGTCTCAAGTGCACTTGGAATGCAAAGTGTCTTTGCCTTTAGTAACTAACACACAACAGTGCTTTCGCATTTTACTGAATCACGCCATTTTCAGGACTGCCCAAATTTCAGTAATGGTCAGCTAAAACAAACACAAGCAGTAAATGTAAGCAAATAATTTTTCAGTTAAAAATATTTTTTTATTTAAAAAATGTCTCAGACATTGTCTGGCATATTGATGGCCCCCCTACCCGCAAAGTATTCCATGTATCTTAGACAGACCTCGCGGACCTCTATATAGATATATATATAGAAACTAACTTTTGCATGCTTTGTACATGAGATTAATATCTCATTTACTATCTAAAACATATACCGAAGAAAATGTAAGTACTGTTTTTTTCAAGACTTGTTATCCATTTATTTTCCAAATGTTTTCATTCACTTATTTACCAGACATTTTTTCGAATTTATTGTTTATAAAAGCATAATGTTTTAGTACAACTAATTAATACATAAGTGACCTGCTTGAAAGGTTGGTCAGCTATTTTTATATGTGTACTACTAAAACCCAATAATAGCAAAGGTCTGATATATGCATGCATGTGGATAGATTTCCAGCCCACATTTCACGCCATGCAAATCGATTTATTGACTTTTCTAATAGCAATAAAGATCTAGCCCTTTGTCCAGCTGCAGCAGACTGTTCTTTGGAAGAAGCAAGAACATATGCCTGTTTAAAATAAAACTCCCTGGAGTCTAAAAACAAAGAGAGGCCATAATCTTGGGAAGAGTGGGGAATGACTTAAATACTCTATTGTATTAAATATGAATGAGTCATCATTGTTAAGCTCAGTCAGGGGGAACTGTCAATGTTGTCGATTAACCACATGATTAACCAGATGACACGGGCAGGCTGCTAAGGTAAATAAGGCAGGCCTTCTGTCACATCCTCCCTAAAGCCTTCAAAAAGGTGCTTAAATGCATGCACCAAAAATAATGAACTCAGTGTAAAGGCAATGAATGCAAAGCTAACAAAATACATGGATGAAGTCTCTGGGGATGGTCTATCAGAAACAGTGTGAAAACATCTATCTGGTCATCTTATGCCAGCAGTCAGTGTTGTTCTCTTTGAAAGCAGAGAATTCAATCTGCTTTCCTAAAAGGACACTGAATTCTCTTTGTTACAAGGTGAAAAAATGTACATGAATAAAAGAAGCCTGAATAGTCACACCCTTTAAGAGGGTGACACTAATACTGACAGCCTGTTATCCCTACCAGCTATTAAAAAGCAAGTGTTTCTCTTTGCTTCTTCACCATAAATAATATGTAAGTATGTATTTATTAGAATAATATAAAAAAGGACAAACTTAAAAACATCCTAAATTTTAGAATTTTAAAACTGTAAAAGCAAAATGGTACATTTTATGCCATTTTAATGTTATTTTTTTTACTTACAGACATATAATATTCATGATAATAATACACTTTAAAACCAAGTAATATCACTGTACTTAATTTTTTAAAAGAGCGCTTAAAAACAATAAGTAAAGTTATTCAGTTCAAAATAATAATTTTAATATTTTGTGAATGAAACACCTTAAACGTCCTTTAATCAATTTATTATTATAATTGTAGAAACTTAGAGTGTTTACTACAAGAGGACAACATCAAGGTAGATAGATAGATAGATAGATAGATAGATAGATAGATAGATAGATAGATAGATAGATAGATAGATAGATAGATAGATAGATAGATAGATAGATAGATTGCAGATTATTGTTCCCAAGCCTGTATATGTACAACAGTAATATGGTGAATATATATATATATATGATTACCATTTTCTTCAAGATCTGCCAAGTGGTATAAGGATGGCATCATGAAAAAATTGACTGGATTGGGAAATGAGCATCTCAAGTATATTGTCATCTTAAAGGGGTTGTAAAGTCAGAAGGTTTTTTGTCTTAATGCATTCTATGCATTAGGATAAAAAGCCTTCTGTGTGCAGCAGCCCCCCTCAGCCCCCCTAATACTTACCTCAGTCTCTGTCCAGTGATGTCCACAAGTGTCTCAGCCATCTGAGACCCTCCCTCCTGATTTGCTGAGAGACAGCAGCGGCCCCATTGGCACCCACTGCAGTCAATCAAAGTCAGTCAGCCAATCAGGAGAGATAGGGGGTGGAACCGTGGCCCCGTGTCTGAATGGACACAGGGAGCTGTGACTTGGCTTGGGTGCCCCCATAGCAAGCTGCTTGCTGTGGGGGCACTCGACAGGAGAGAGGGGCCAGGAGCACAGAAGAGGGAGCTGAGAAGAGGAGAATCTGGGCTTCTCTGTGCAAATCCACTGCAACAGAGCAGGTAAGTATACAATGTTTGTTATTTTCATAGAAAAAAAAATACGAGACTTTACAATCACTTTAAGTTTAATACATTTTTTAAAAATAAAATCTCAACTTCCTTTACATTTAAAAAGAACATTTGCTGTTGAAACATTTTATTCTACAGCTAGTTTGATAAAAAATAACCTTTTATAAAAGAACGAATCCTCTTTAAAATTATGAACTGTGCAGTATTAAGGGTTATAACTATTTTTATAGTTACATTTTAAATAATTAACTACTTTTTTGACAACTAAAAGATTCCAGTCCCTTTAGAGACATCCACCAGTTACAAGTAATAGAAGTAGCATAATCAATGAGAAATTGCTTGTTAATTTTCCCTTTGAGTACTGAAATCCCAAAATAAGGATCTGAGAGAAATCCTTTTATCATGGACTGAAAAAATGGAATGTAATAGCTTCAGGAAACATATGAACATATAAACACAAATCACTTAAAACATATCTAAATCCAATAACATAAATTTTATATATTGAAGCTAACCAGTCCTTAGATGTAGAGGATTCTTAGTGTTCTTTTTCCGGCTTTTCTCTCTTTTTTTGGGTGATTTGGTGGCAGTAACATATTTCCTGTCCTAGAGTAACAACACTCATTTACCATACTGTATGCATAGGGGAACAGCATTGTCAATCAAAGACAGGGCATTATTTAGGACTACAGATCAACCCTCTTTCCTTTTCTCTGCAACATGGGGAAGAGTTGTCAGTCTACATAGGAGAAAACAATGCTAACTGATAAGCATGCGATAGAGACAGAATGGTTGATTTACTAAAAGCATACATAGTGTGCTATCTTCTTTGCAAGGGGATTTTCCTTTAATTTAATGAATCAGGTGAAGTTCTGCTGACTTCCATCATCCAATCATGTGCAATCAAAAATACTGTTTTATTATTATTTTTTTGCAATTTAAATTTTCACTACAAAGTGAAAAGCATATTTAGCAGAGTGTACAGGAAGCAGATCATAAGATTTATGGAAAGGATCAAAAATACTTGTATGCAATTATCAGACAGAAATAGCTAAACACATTTAATGGTGTATTTTGAAGACAGCGAGGGAGCATTGTCAGGGTTTTCATGCCCTTTAAACACTGTTATTTTACACACTATAATTTGCTGTGACCATTACCATAGTTTCTTGACAGCTCCTTGACATCTATGTTTAAAAGGTAACAATAATTAACGTGAAGTTAAAAAATATATATATTCAGTTCTTCTACTAACATTATAGTACACGTGCATTATATAGATCTGTACATATGGCCTAAAAAACTAACATGACAAGAGTAATTCTGTTAAAAAGAGGAGCTTTGCTTCCAGATGAAGAACAGTTACTGTATGTGTGAAATCAATTGCATTATAGTTGAAAATGCCTGAACCAAAAAAAAATTAGTTTTATATATAATGTACAAGAAACATGTGATTCTCATAAGCCAGCCATACATGGATCTAAATTTTGGAGGTTCAGCAGGTACCGGATGAATTTTGATCAATGTGCAGGCTGGTTGTACACGAGTCAATCTATCGATCTATCGAAAGCAGAGGATGCAATCAGTGCAAAAATATATAAATGATATGAGACCACCCCCCCACATATGCAAGCTGAACACTAGAGAATTTTTACAAAAATCCAAAGTAGCAAATAATGTATCAAGGTATAAGTGCAGCGCAAATAACAATCAAGAATATTGATCAAACAGCAATTCCCGGATTGAATTTCTCAATAATGAAAGTAAGTGCAGAGAGTTAATGGACAACAGGTCCCAGAAAATCTTCAACAGTGATGATAAAATCCACAATAGGTGACAGTCCTTCCACCTCCGGTCTTATTTTCTACTCTCACCTCAGGGCATAGACTCCTGAACTAACAGGTAGTCATGCGAGCAGATCCCAATAGCCAATGGGTAAAAAACGGATCAGATACTTCTTTCCAGACTCCTCACAAGCTCAATATGGGCAGCAGACCATGAATGATAAAAGAGAGGGGATCTAAGTGCTCACTGTGTAATTAAAAATGTATTTATGTCCACACATGGACTACTCACATTTAAAACGATGGTCACAGGTATAAAATCACAGACATATGTCTGTCTCAGTTTTAAAGGGCAGCAGCGGGTGACGTCAAACGCAGCTCTCCCCCATACGCGTTACTTTCCTGTGAACTTCCTCAGTGGGGCAGGGCTACGGTGTCACCCGTCAGTCCATTTATAGAAAGCCACTGTTATGGCAACAACTGACGCCAAAAACAGCGCAGCTAGGCTACGATGTCATCTGTCAGCCTAAATCCGAAAGCATCCCTGCTTTTGGCAACGGCTGAAGCCGGAAACAGCGGCAAAAAATACTATATATATATATATATATATATATATATATATATATATACAGCTCTGCGGCCCACATACAAATAATTATAAATTATAAAAAGCTTTTAGATTTTCATCTAGTATGAGATTAGTAGTCAAAATTCACTGTGTATTTCTACACAGCAAGTAATTTAAGTAAATAATAAAAACTAAAAACCAATGGAACCAATAGAATTGGAACACTGCCCTCATGTGGGTGATATCGATATCACAACCACACAATTACTCTGTCCCATTGCAAAATCCATATTACATCATCCGATGCCTTCCCTCGGAACCTTTGACAGTCAAAACATTATCAATAAAATATAATCAAAAACATTAAAAAAATTATTAAAAATTGTACAATGAAAGTCCATTCAGATAACATCACAATTTATGTGTAATAGTGAAAATAAAAAATATATATGTGATAAAACAAATAAATCTAAATCTAAATCTAAATAAAAATAAAAAATCAAGAAGGGGGGAATTTATTTGTCAGAGATGAAGCAGTTAAGGTCAAAATTTAATCCTTCTGGTGTTAACACCTTGGCCTCTACGATTCAATAAGATTCTCTTTGGCTAATATAGCAGATATAGTTTCCACCCCTCCAATGTCGATCTACCCTTTCAATCCCCAAGAATTTTAAACACTTAGGATCCCTATTATGACATTTTCGAAAATGTCTAGAAATGCTGTGGGTACTGAGACCCCTCTTAATATTATTCACATGCTCCCCGATCTGAACACCAAGAGCACGTGAGGTGCGGCCTACATACAAGAACCCATAATTGAATTCCAGCATATAGACCAGTACAACAGTACCACACGTGATCAAGTTCTTGATCGTATAAGATTTTTTGGTGGAAAAAGAAGTGAATTCCTTTCGTTTTTTGGTATTGAATTTACACTGTTTACATGCTTGACAGCGTCCGCAGGCATAAAAACCTGTTAGGAACAAAAATATTCTGTTCTCTTTAACAACATGTGGATCAACCACTCCTGGGGCTATAACATCCCTCAAAGTGGGAGCCCTTTTATATGTAAATAAAGGGCATGGAGGCAGAACAGCTCCCAGGACCTTATCTTTTAATACCTCCCAGTGTTTACCGACTATTTTTTCAAACTGTTTGTGATGGATATTGTAATCCAAGATAATTTTGAATTCATGCTTTGCTTCCTTTCTCTTATTGGAGTCGGAAATTAGGTCAGTCCTATTCAAAGAACCTACCCTTGCTATTTCATTCTGAATAATATCCTTACTGTAACCTTTTTGTTGGAATCTGTCCTCCAGTGCTATGAAATCATTATCGGAGGTACAGTTTCGTCTCAGATGAATGAACTGTCCCCTGGGAATGTTACAAAGCCAACTTTTATGGTGGCAGCTATCCAACGGGATATAGCCGTTTCTGTCAGAGGGCTTAAAGTGATTGCGTGTCTTAAATATATTTCCATCCTTGAAAATCTCCAAGTCAAGGAACACAATCTTTTGAGAATCAATGTTCCAAGAGAATGAGATATTATTTGGGTTAGTATTCAACTTGAGCATAAATATCTTAAGACTAGACATGTCTCCCTCCCAGATCATGACGAGATCGTCAATATAACATTTGTAGCATTTCAATTGATGCGGGGGATCTCTGAAGACACTTTCTTCCTCCTGTAATGCCATAAATAAATTATCAACACTGGGGGCGAATTTCCCCCCCATTGCAACACCCATAATTTGTAAATAAAAACTCCTATTATACCAAAAATTGTTTTTGGTCAAACAGAATTCTAAACACTGTAATAGGAATTTCCTATGTTTGCTAGATAAATCAGATCGTAGTAAGGCCCATTTCACAGCAAGGATAGCATCCGAATGGCTGATAATAGTATACAACGAGCTGATATCAGCAGTAATAAGCAAACTATTCGATGTACATGGTACGCTATCAGATTTGTATAAATAATTTTGTATCTCTAAGAAAGGACCTAGTCTCTGAGACTATGGGTTTTAAAAAGAAATCAATATACTGGCCTAATCATGCTGACATCAAGTCTATGCCATTCACTATAGGCCGTCCTGGTGGCTGTAATGCATTTTTATGGACTTTTGGCAGAAAAGAAATTATAGGGCTCCTGCAAGCACTAGGGTCTAAGTAACCGGCTTCTTTTATAGTAAGTACTTTATGTCTAAGGCCCTTCTGAATAAGAAGGCTCAAGTCTTCTTTAAACTCAAAAATAGGATCACTTTTGAGTAATTTGTAAGTATTAGTGTCCTCTAACAGATGACACATTTCCCCTTTAAAAAACTGTTTGCTCATCACTACCAGACCTCCTCCTTTATCCGCCGGGCGGATTATCACATCTTTTTTGGACTCTAAAGAGATGATTCCCTCTTTAATAAAGGCGAGGTCTTTGATTTTTCTCATATTCATCAGATCCAAATCACTTAAAGCCATACTTTTAAAAACCTCAATGTATTTAGTATCCACATTAGGGGGGGTTGAACACTGATTTGTTCCTAAGATTAGAGCATGATTTGACTGGACTCAAAGAAGACCTTTCAACAGGCTTTGCTAATAAGTAATTTTAATTTAATGTCCTAACAAATTTCTATATATTTAGATATGTCTGAAATGTGTTAAAATTCCTAGTGGGAGCAAATTTTAGTCCTTTATCAAGGACCCATAATTCATCGTCAGATAATTCAATTCCACTAATATTAAAGATACCTGTACCTTGTCCTTTTTAATTGTTCTCCTTCCTGCTTGTTTTCCTCGCATTCTCTTCTTTTTCCCCCCATTCTGTTTCCAGTGGGTGTTTGAGTAGGAGGACCCCACCATTGTGGGTTGGGATTCCCTAAACCCCCCCTTGTTCGTCTCTACCTACTAAAGAAGCAAAGTGATTGTTTATAGGGATGGAATTCCCATATTGGTTAAATTCATCCCTCCAACCATTATAGTTGGTATTATTCTGTAAATAACCACCTCTGGACCCAGATGGAAAATTGGGTTTACCTCTAAAGTTCTGGCTTTGTTAGTAATTACCATTGCCATATGATTTAGTGCCAGAGGAGGGCAGAGGGTAGTGAGTACTACCTTTGCCCCTGCCTCTTCTATCATTACTATTACCACCCCATCCTCTTTGAGGATAAGAGGGATGATTGTGTTGTTGATCCTGGTAGGGGGTGTAAGGTTTTGGAATTAAACCAGGAGTACTCGGTAGATTGCGAATCCTCACAGGTAGGAGAGGTTTTTGTGTCTGGTCAGATATACTGTACCAACATTGGCCTGCCATTTGAAAACTTCCTTACGTGAGAAATCTCCAGAGTCCCTGATAAATTTACCTTTCTTTTTATTTTGATCATCTTTATCCTATTTTGTTAATTTATTCTTGAGCTCCCCTGATAATTTGGAGATCTCTGAGTGATTCTGATGAGACTCCATTTTGGATTTAATATCAGTGATCTGATTTTCCAAAGTTTTCATCTTTCTCTGTTTCCTTTTTAATAAGAGGTCCATAACTTCAAGACCTTTCTTATTAAAGAAATCATACCACTCTTGTAGAGACTCCTCATCTAACAGGCCATCACTTGGTGGGATATCCCACCTCAAGCGCCTGGGTACCAGTTTATCTTGTATATATTGCTCAAATGGTGTAATGTCCCACCAGGCTTTAATTTTCTTTTCAAAAAGAAAGCCCAGTTTTTTAAACAGGGATGACATATCATCTGAGCCAACTGATGCTCTATCTATCAACTTGTGTACAACCAGCCTGTCAGGTTTTTCCTCAATGAAAAGTGCCACTGGCTATAGCTGGCAACACTGATCATTGTATTCTGATGGCAGGGAAGGCTCTTTGTTGTCAGAATACAATACCACAGCTGGAAGGATTCCCCCATCCATATCCAGTGAGTAGATGGGGGATCAGCTCATATTTTTCATTCAACCTACTGGTTGGGGGCATGGCTGAGCCAGGCATGTAGAAGGACATGCAACCTTTAGCTCTGCCGAAAATGCTGAGAAATCCGTGTCACTACACCGCCATCCTGTACCCTACAGCCTCGGGACTGACACTGCTGGGTGCCACTGAATCTGCTCCTTGTCTGGCTGGTAATGATTCGGTGCCCCATCATGGCTAGGCGAGGACAAGGCCCTCAAGTCCTGCTAGACACTCCCATCCAAGATGGCAGCCTCCCACCCCGATCAGCTAAAGAGGCTGCCCAACGCCTCTTCTCTAAGTGGGGAAAAGACCCCCATCAACCCCAGTGCCTAGCAGACACAATCCGGAGGAGTATCTGGGGGACCTGGATGACAACCCTCTGATCCTGGCTGATCCACCTGCTCTGTCCCCTGTGACTCTAGGCCTCACACAGCCACAGGCATCTGGCATGGCATCAAGCCAGCATGTCGGCACCGATAATGAGCCAACCCTTAGGAATATATTAGCTACCATCCCTGTCTGTATCTCCTCGATTGCAGATCTTGCAGGGGAGGTGAAAAGTATGAAGATGGAACTGTCTTTCATGAGGAAAGTTATGCAGAAGTTGCGGGAGCGTACATCTGCTGTGGAGGGGCGTATTAGCATACTTGAGGATGACTGGCAGCCATTGCAGAGAGATGTTAAATTTATTCATTCTGTGGCCACCGCTAACGCAGCTAGGTTGGAGGACATGAAAAGCTGCCTTTGCAGAAACAACGTGAGTGCGATGGGCATCCCTGAGTGGGTGGAAGGCAAGAACCCTGTGGCTTTCATAGAAGCGTGGCTAGCTGACACCTTTGGGCGAGACACTTTTTCTCCTATGTTTGCAATTGAGAGAGACCATAGAGTCCAGACACGTCCCCTACTGCAGGGAGTGCCACCAAGACCCTTTTTGTTCCGTCTCCTCAATTACAGAGACAGGGATACCATACTGACTAAGGGCAGAATAGCTGCCTCTCTCAAAGTGGATAACGCAAAAATCTCCTGACTTCTCGGCAGAGGTGCAAAGGGCGAAATTTCTGGATATTAAGAAACGGCTCAGGGCCCTGAATGTTCAATATTTTATGTTGTACCCAGCAAAGTTAAAGGTCCTTGCCAACGGATCCTCTCACTTTTTTGATAATTCTACATCCGCCATGAATTGGCTGGACAGGGAGGAGTGAAATCTGGTGCAGCGTCAACCTGAAGGTTGATTAAAGAAGTCTACATTCTTCTCATCGGTGCATTAAGTTTGATATGGGCTATGTTGTGGGGTAGGATATAAATGGTTGTTTCTCATTCCTATGAACTGTTGTTCCCTTATTGAACTGCTCTGCTGATTCATCACATTATGGGCCATTCTTCAAGTGGTCACACTTGACACCAGCTGTATGAATGGTATGCCCTCTGGGCTACATTACTGCCCCCTGCAAAATGGTCCTGAGTGGAGTTTCCTCCCCTCATGTTGAGGGGTATGCTATATATTTGGCAATACTACTGCTTAGGCTGCTGATTTACAATGTGGGTAATGCTTTACAAGAGGGGGAAGGGCTCATAGTTTTTCCCATTTTTTACTACCAGTATTATGCCTGATGATTGCTCTTCCTCTCCTGGAATGTGAGAGGACTGAGCAATAGAACTAAGCGTGGTGCAATGTTTAGTTTCTGTCTATAATGAAGCCACGCATTGTGTGTGTCCAGGAGGAGCACTTACAATCTGACTCTGTCCACCTGCTCCGCTCACGAAAATTTCCTGTGCAGATCCATTCCACCTACTCCTCTTTCTCTAAGGGAGTCAGCGTGCTGATTGCTAATAATATCTCTTTCAATTGTATGGAGAAGCAGGTTGACAGAGAGGGTAAATTTATATTTTTACTATGCACCCTTGGGGGTTTTTGATGTATTGGTGCTGCTATGTATATCACTCCACCCTTCTCCCCAAACCCTCTGAAGAAACTGCGCAATTCATGGAATTGCATCCCCGGGTTCCAGTATTAGCTCTAGGGGACATTATTGACCCACATCTGGACAGATTGTCCACCCTGGAGCTAAACAGGTGATGTCCCGTGCAACCCCTTTCGCTGCCTTGCTCTCAGAGATGGGCCTGCGAGATGTCTGGAGGGGGTTAATAGGGCTGTATAATGCTACTGTTGTTAATCTGCCTCCCATGGAGGCCTCTCAAAAATTGATATGGGTATAGGAAATGACATTCTGCTCCCACATGTTATAGATACTGCATACAAACCTCGCCTCCTTTCGGATCACTCTCCATTCTGGGTACGTGTGACCACTGCAACCTCAACTGTCAGACCATTGTGGAGAGTTAATATATTTTGGTTAACCCTGTTCCCTGCTTCTGACCCCATCCCTGGAGCACTGAGGGAATTCCTCCTTTTTAATAAACAGTCTGCTAGTGGGGCGGTAGTATGAAACTCCACCAAGGCATTTTTGGTCTCTGGTATAAAACGTAGGTCTAGAGAATGGAAGGATACGGTCCGGCTTGAATTGCAGCACAGGGAGGTGGCGCTGGTGGCTGATCCCACCCGAGCCAATCACAGTAGCTGGACTGAGGCCCAATCCCTATATAACAAAGTAGTACTGTCGGCAGGTGAGAAAAAGCAGTACTTTCTACAACAAAATTATTTTGAGGAGGGAGAGAATACAGGCCATTTGTTGCCCATGGTTGCTAGGGCACAACAAGAATCTACCTCCATTACTGAGATTAGGATGTTGAATGGTAATGTTTGTATCTACTACTGACATTTTTGATACATTTCAGTGATTCTATGCAGATTTATACACCTCTAAGACTCAGGCTACCCCTTCTGACTTGGCTTTGTTTTTACAGGACTGCACCTTTCCCCAGGTCTCTGTGGATGAAAAAGCCGCCTTAGATTCTCCATTAACCATGGAAGAACTGACCGAGGTGCTGGCAGATGCACCCAATCACAAATCCCCAGGTTCAGATGGAATACCTGCAGAGGTATACTCTAGGTATGGGTCAATCCTTCTACCTCCGCTGTTGCGGGCCTTACATGAGGTGGCTAAAACGGGTCATTTACCTGATTCGATGAAGGAGGCCATTATTGTGGTCCTCCCAAAGCCAGGCAAGGATAGACAGGTACTGTATTCATATCGCCCTATATCTTTTCTTACCACAGATGTCAAGCTGCTTGCTAGGGTCCTTGCTAATAGGCTTTCGGGGGTTGTTGGTCGGCTGGTTCACCGTGATCAGTCTGGATTTATCCCAACGCGGTCCATGGCGGATAACATTTGATGCTTATTCCTTAATTTACAGACTCCGGTGTATAATCCCGGAGGTAGGGCCATTCTATCCTTAGAAGCTGCCAAGGCTTTCAACAGCGTTGAGTGGCCCTATCTCTGGGAGATTCTAGCTGGATTTGGCTTGGGGAACGCTTCTATCAACTGGGTTTGGGTTCTCTATTCTGCTCTTTGAGCCAGGATCAGAATCAATAACTCCTTTTCTTCACCTTTCAAATTATACCAGGTCATATCAGGGATGCCATTATCCCCCCTTTTATTTTTATTGGCAGTGGAACCACTTGCCATGTTAATTCGTAACACCCATGAAATTGTGGACTTCCGTAGGGGCCAGCTGGAAGACAAATTATGCCTCTATGCTGATGACGCTCTAATATATCTGGGGAATACCAGTGAATCATTGCAAACCCTGATGGCAACTATCATCAAATTCAATGATTTCTCTGGATTCACTATATCAATTGGTCCAAATCTGTAATTTTGCCCCTTGATCCACTCAAATCTCCCCTCCTTGCAGAGGCGTCCCAAATTGCCAATGTTAGCAACTTTAAATACCTGGGAGTAACGGTATCGCCGGCCCCAATTGAATACCTGAAACTTAATCTAATTCCTTAGTTGGACAAGCAACGTACTAAATGTCAGGGTTGGTGTAAGCTCCTGCTGTCGGTGGTGGGACGGGTTAACCTGATCAAAATGATTTGGGCACTGCAGCTCCTGTATATTTTCCATAACTATCCTATGTGATTTCCAACAAATGGTTCAGACGGATTGACTCATAATTTCGGGATCTTATTTGGAAAAAGGGCCGAGCCCGTATCAGCTTGACTACCCTACAATATAACAAGAACGGGGGCGGGGGGCCTGGCGATTCCACACTCCAAGATGTACTTTTTAGCATCACAGCTGCATCAACTTACAGGATGGGATCTCCATGACTCTGGCAATCCTATAGTCCAATTGGTGTCACGCACTAACCCTATGTTAACAGCTGGCACCCATTTGGAGATGGGTCTACCGGGTGTCCCTCCATCCTCTCCAACAGCATTATTGCTCCAGAGGGTCTGGAAGGAAGTTAGAAGGGCATTAGCTATTGTTGGCCCGTTGTAGCTAACCCCCCTTTGGAACAATCCCAACTATCTGGACCTGCTTAAACTGCGGGGTTTCTCCCTTTGAACACGGCAAGGGATTTGTTTTTTTAAACAATTATATGACGGTAGTGTACTCAAGCCATATGATCATCTGTGCGGGGAGTTCTCCTTAACACGGAAACAATTTTATCAATACCTCCAACTCAGGCATGCGCTACAAACCCAGGCACAGACTGTTAGTTTATCTGTCACTAAATCTTTACTTCTTCAGGAAGTTTTGCAGGCAACTAACCATAGGGGTGTAATACCAGGAGCTTGCTCAACACTAGTTTTCTCAATTCAGAACCCTGCTCTTCTCTTCTCTGTAGAGCTCATTGGTCCACTGGTGTGAGAGGTATAGATGGAGACCAATGGGATATGGCCTTATGCCCCATACACACGGTCGGATTTTCCGACGGAAAATGTGTGATAGGACCATGTTGTCGGAAATTCCGACCATGTGTAGGCTCCATCACACATTTTCCATCGGATTTTCCGACACACAAAGTTTGAAAGCAGGATATAAAATTTTCCGACAACAAAATCCGTTGTCAGAAATTCCGATCGTGTGTACACAAATCCGATGGACAAAGTGCCACGCATGCTCAGAATAAATAAAGAAATGAAAGCTATTGGCCACTGCCCCGTTTATAGTCCCAACGTACGTGTTTTATGTCACCACGTTTAGAACGATCGGATTTTCCGACAACTTTGTGTGACCGTGTGTATGCAAGACAAGTTTGAGCAAACATCCGTCGGAAAAAATCCTAGAATTTTGTTGTCGGAATGTCCAAACAAAGTCCGACCGTGTGTACGGGGCATAAGAATCAATCCCGGTGGTGTTGGTGTCGACATCTCATAAACTATTGTAATTATTCATACTACATAGGTAGGTACACACCCGTTCAATTGTATGATTAGGGAAGAAGAGATTCTCCCTTATGCCCAAAGTGTACCATCCATAGGGGAGATTTCATACATATGATCTGGCATTGTCCAAAGCTTACCAGATATTGGACGGAAATCACACCGACTATCTCCACTTTGGCCCAAACGCCAATACCATCTACCCCATTAGTGTGCCTCTTAGGAGCGATTGATGCTGAAATGTATCCAAATGGTATTTACATTATGGTAACCAGATTGCTATACCTGGCTAGGAAACTTATAGTATGCTTCTGGCTGGCATCTGCTGTACCAACCAGGGCCAAATGGATTAATTATGTTAACTCTCTTCTCCTCAGGGAACAGTTGGCATATCGACATCGCAATGCGGTTAAAAAATGTAACCTTATATGGCAGAACTGGTTGGATAACCCTAACCTTGCTCCTCCACAGTTAGTGATGGATAGATTGCTACGGTTCTAGACCCATTTATTGTTTCTTGAGTTTCCTCCCGAGTTGGAGCTTCTTCTACATTACATATGACTTGTAGATTGTAAGCTCTAATGAGCAGGGCCCTCTGATTTCTCCTGTATTGAATTGTATTGTACTTGTACTGTCTGCCCTAATGTTGTAAAGCGCTGTGTAAACTGTCAGCGCTATATAAATCCTGTATAATAATAATAATAATAATAGATGAAACATCATTCGCTGCATTTACAAACAAGCTCGGAGAAAGGTGGGGTTTGTTTTTTTTAATTTTGTTTCTGTTCGTTTTAAGTTTTAACCATAAAAATATTATATGAGCTTTGTACCAGGTAACTGCATACTCTGTATTTGGGTAAATACACTATGTACACGTTTCTGTTGCTACTTTCTAAATACATCTTTTTACTGTACTTTACAGTTATCCATTATCCTTGTCAATAAAAAAAGTTTTGATTAAAAAAAAAAAAAAAAAGACCTACTGGCTGAATGAAGAAAAATATATGAATCCTGCATGGACAGCCTTAGATAGCTAGTACTACTTTAGCCAGCATTATATATAATACAAACAAAAGTTAGCCTGTTTTTTTAAATAGTGGAATGCAGAAATCCTATTACTGTTTTTTTTGCCATGAATAGTCAGTTTAAAAAAAAAAAAGAAAGCCTGTTTAAATTATTGAGTTGAAATTTTTTTTCTTTATTTGAGCAGCAAAAGGTAGTTGAACATTTATTACATATTCATTAGATTTTTGAAAGTAGACAACAAGCTAGTTATTTTTATTTTAACTGTAATTTGTTTTCTTTCCAAATAAATTGGATTGGAAACCAAACTTCTCTTCCCAATAAATATTTCTCAGAGGAAATAGTAGTAATTAGTAATGGAATTTACGGTCTTACATTTTATTGACTTGTCTTACTGCTTTTAATAGTTAACTAATGAGCAGAATAATGAGCTATGTCTGTCATTCTGTTCAATTAAGTGAAAAATCAATAGCTAAAAATTCTTTCTTACCGTTCATCTGCTTTTACATTGTCAGTGGATAGGTGTGTCCATTTCTTGGAAAGACAAAGGTGTTCAAAAGCCTGTTACAGCTGTAATCTATCAGTAGACTGTGCACCATAGCTTTTAGCAAGCTCTGTAATTTGTTATTAGTGTAGGTCAGTTAACTCTTTTCTTACTCTGATACAGCAGAGTACATCTACTTCTTTTCTAGTATGCAACAGTGTTTGACTGAAAGTTGCCTGAAAGCATCTCTTTTACTCACTCTCTTATAAAATATATATATTTTTTGCTCTCAGACACTCATAATGGTTCTTGCTTTATTACATTTTAACACACTTCCTCTCAGCTTCTGCTATAATATTTTCTGCAATTTTATTTTACTTCTCATGTTCTTACATGTAGTTACATGCAAATCCAGCAGGGGCATAACTGTGTGCTGCAATAAAAGAAAAAAATTACAAAAATATATTATTAACCTTTCTAATCCTGAAGCATGTAAACATGATGGAGTTGATATGCTAAAAACAAAGATGTTGGTCATTTTAGAAGGAAATTTTTACTGCAAGGGACTTAGCCTAGTGAATCTGATGAAGTTCACAACAAAATACAATCACAACAAAATACAGTTTTTTTTTAATTTTCCATGTACCGCATATACTCAAGTATAGGTTGATCTTAGTATAAGTCGAGGCTGTACACTGACTGCTGGGAAATGGAGTTTTCTGCCTATCACAGACAAGAAGGAGGCACGGCTTTTGAACAGTGAATGGCCGCCGAATAGTAATAGCACACACTGGCCGCCGTCTGCCTGCATGACACGCTGATCATGTAGGCAGACGGCAGTGACTCAAGTATAAGTCAAGGGGGGCACTTTCAGCCCAAAAAATAGGGCTGAAAATCTCGACTTATACTCGAGTATGTATGGTATGTGATTTGATATTTTATGCAAAGTGAATTATTAGCACATTCACTAAGCTACATGAAAGTTTTCTTGCAAAGTGAACAACCTATTTACTTTCATTACATTAATACCAATGTTACCTATTTAATCAATTCCATCAGTCCTGACATTTTCTAGCTTTGCTGTATACATTTCTAATGCATATTGTGAGTGGTATGGACATCTCCAATTCTTTCAGGGCCTATTCACACTACTTATAGAAAAATGGGTAACAGATTACCCCATAGAAAGGAACAAATACAAAAATAAAAATGTGAAAAACAGTTTTCTTACATTTTGAAAAAATATATAAATCACGGCTACTAAAAATGCCAGGATTGTACAAAAAACCCCCCAAATAACCCCTTTTTTCTTTTTGAAAAGTAGATCTAATTTTCTGCTGCAACTATTTGGAAAAGAAGTAACATGCTGGTATTGAAGGGGTTAAAATATGGAGATGGGTAACGGTGCTGAGGATACCATAATGCACAGACCCTGCACAGAGGGAGGAAGAGGTGAATGGGTTAATGTACAGGTTATATACAATGGAAGAAAAGAGTTGAAAGGGTTAATTTTCACATATGCGTGTCAGATGATGTGAAGGGGTCAATTTATGGTCACTAAGAGAATTAGGTAACATATAAGTAGCAATTCAGTGGGGTTCAAGAAGCGGTTCCAAAATGCTGCAGGAACCTTTTTCTGCAGGCACAGCTGCCCATTCAAATGAATGGACTGCCATGACCAAGCAAATGCGGCCCAAGACAATTCCTCTCCTTCCAATGCAGCCCAGGATAGTGAAAGGGTTGGACACCCCAGGAGTACCATAATAAAGACCCAAGAGGTCTGCAGTTCTGGTTAATGGGGGAGCATAAAAAGCACTAGAGATTGTGTAATTTGATAAGAAAAAGTCAATGAGTAAGAATTAACCACTTGCAGACTGCCCGCCGTACATTTACTGCAGCAGGGTGGCCGCTCTGTGCCAGATCACGTAATTAGCACGTGATCTAACACTTCCGGGTCTGGGGCACACATGCACGCTACTGCTGGCCTGCTCCTGCTGTGATTCTACACATCGGTAAATGATCGGCGGGTACGGCGGATTCAATGTCTGCTGGCACCCGCCGATGCTTCTGTACACTATCCCATAGTTTGTAGACACTATATCTTTTGTACAAACCAATACATTTACAGTTTTTGGGATTTTTTTTACCAAAAATATGTAGCAGAATACATATTGACCTAAATTGATGAAGAAATTTGATTTGTTTACATTTTTTAATTGGATTTGTTTTATAGCACAAAGTAAAAAATACAAATATTTATTTTCAAAAGTGTCATTTTTTTTCTGTTTATAGCACAAAAAATAAAAACCGCAGAGGTGATTAAATACCACCAAAAAAAGCTCTATTTGTTGGAAAAAAAGGACATAAATTTTATTGGGTGCAGTGTCGCACGTGCAATTGTCAGTTAAAATAGTGAAGTGCCGTATCGCAAAAAAATGGCCTGGTCATGAGTGGGGGTAAATCTCCCAGGGGTCTAAAACTAAAACTCTTGCATCAGGGGGTCTAAATATAGAAATGTATTTCAATTGTTTTATTAGTGATTTCTTTTTTATTTTTTATATGTATTACTTAGGGGGTATCCTGTAACACAGACATAGTTGTCTATAATCAGTAAAAGGCACTTACAGGTGATAGATAATATAATGAATAGCATGCACCTTTAAATTAATAGGAGTACATATGAGAATGGGATTATAAAGAATGTTATAAGCATTATTAGCAGTAAATTTGAAGAATATGGGAATTGCGAATTGCATCATTTTGATGGGGTAATAATATTTTTCTGAATAAAAGAGAATGATACAGTTACCTAGGAAACAGTAAACAGGCAGGGTTATAAAATCATGTCCTGAGCCCTTGAGGAAGTCATGTGGCGCAACACATAGAATGGAGTCAGTTTACATCATTGCATAAACATAGGAAGTGATTAGAAACAAAATAGGACTGAAAGGAGGTATCTGTAGGGTTGCCACCTCATCCCTTTAAACCCGAACACATATGAATTACACAGTTTCTGAGGCTAATTTAATGCAGATCAGCCACAGAGCCCCTGTAATTAATATGTGATCGGCTTTAAAGGGATGAGGTGGCAACTCTAGGTATCTGTCATGAAGTGTATGATTCCAAGTGATTGTGGTTTATATACGGGGTGTCTGCGCACACAAGGAATGGTGCACAAATAAATGTGATTATGATTTTAACTACCGTATTTATCGGCGTATAACATGCACTTTTTTTCCCCTTAAAATCAGGTGAAAATCGTGGGTGCGTGTTATACGCCGATCCCTGCCAATCTCCACTGATTGTGAGCGGAGCGGAACGAGTGCCAGCAATATACACACAGCCGAGTGTACTCGGCTATTCTCAGCTCTACTCACAGTCAGGGGCGGGACTGCGAGAGGAGCCGAGTACACACCGCTTTGTGTTTGTCGGCGCCGCTCGCTCCTCTCCTCTCGCAATCAGTGGAGATGGGTGGGACTGCGAGAGGAGCCGAGTCTAGCCGAGTACACTCGGCTTTGTGTATCTCGCCGGCGCTCGCTCCTCTCCACTCACAGTCAGTGGAGATCAGCACCAATTTTAAATAATCAATGGCTGAGCAATGCTGCAAAGAGACTGGCAAGGCTGCAAAGGCACTGGGCAATGCTGCAAAGGCACTGGGCAAGGATACAAAGGCACTGGGCAAGGCTGTAAAGTCACTGGGCAAGGCTGCAGATGGACACCGGGCAAGGCTGCAATGATGGACAAGGCTACAGATGGACACTGATAAGGCTGCATTGATGGGCATTTAAATTTAAGTTTTTTACCTTAAACTTCCCTCCTAAAAGTTTTTTCCTTAAAATTCCCTCCTAAACTTGGGGTGCGTGTTATACGCTGATAAATAGGGTATTTTTAAGTAAACTTAAAAATAAATGTAACATTTTATTGAAAGCATTATAAATGTGTTATATGCTTTGCCCTACTTGACATTTCCTGGAAGAGAGGAGGAGGTACCGCTAAGTAAAGGAGGGAAAGTTCTTTTATCTCCTGAAGGGGAAAAGCTAATTTTGATCTCTATAACTTAAAGGTCTTATACAAAAGGTGAGAGCACAACCTGGGTGTTTTCATGAACTGAAGGATGGAGTGGATTGAAGTGAATTGCAGTGTAAAATCTGATGCACACTTATGTTAAGTCTGTACATTTATGAACAGGAGACAAGCTGCAATAGTGACTATCACAGCTTATCCCCACTGAGGAGTGTTAAGGATGGTCTTCACTTCTCACCACAGCTCAGTGAGAAGTTGACAGTGACAACAGCGGAAAAGGTGCAATGTAAGCACTGGTGGTTTTCTCATTCCTTCCTGTAGCAGGGAGCGAAGAAGGAAAATGCTGCTATGTGAGGAGGAACCAAGATGCTTGTCGTCCTCATCGGGGTCTTCACCTAACTGCAGTTTGTTGTCTTACCCGACTTGAGTGGGCAAATGCTCACATTCAATGGCGTCTGGCACTTTGGAGAGGTGTTCGCTTCAAGGATGAATCCCGGTTTTTACTGTACAGGGCAGATGGCAGACAGCGTGTATGGCATTGTGTAGGTGAGCGGTTTGCTGATGTCAACATTGTGGATCCATGGTGGCGGTGGGGTTTGGCGTATGGGTAGGGCAGGCGTATGCTATGGACAACAAACACAAGTGCATTTGTATTGATGGCATTTTTAATGCACATAGATACAGTGATGAGATCCTGAGATCCATTGTTGTGCCATTCATCCACGACCATCACCTCATGTTGCAGCATGATAAAGCACAGCCCCATGTTGCAAGGATCTGTACACAATTCCTGGAAGATGAAAACATCTCAGTTCTTGCATGGCCAGCATATTCACCCGACATGTCACCCATTGAGCATGTTTAGGATGCTCTGGATCGGCGTATACATTCCTAGTAAGTAGGAACAGCGATATGTCTCCTCTCTTACTCAGTCCTCTCCCCATACAGTTAGAACACACTAAGGGAACACACAATTAATCCCTTGATCGCCCCATAGTGTTAACTCTTTCCCTGCCAGTGACATTTACACAGAAATCAGTGCATTTTTATAGCACTGATCGCTGTATAATTGTCAATGGTCCCAAAAATGTGTCAAAGGTGTGCGATCTGTCCATCGCAATGTCACTATACTGCTAAAAATCACAGATCACTGCAATTACTAGTAAAAACAAATGCCATAAATCTTTCCCATAGTTTGTAAATGTAACTTTTGTGCAAACCAATCCATATATGCTTATTGCAATTTTTTTACCAAGAATATGTAGAAGAATGCATATTGGCCTAAACTGATGAAGACATTTGTTTTTGTTTTTTTTTTTTGTTTTTTTAAAGGGGGTTATTTATTATAGCAAAAAGTAAAAAATATTGTTTTTTCTTTCAAAATTGTCGCTCTTTTATTGTTTATAGTGCAAAAAATAAAAACTGCAGAGGTGATCAAATACTACCAAAAGATTTTATTTGTGGGAAAAAAACAACACAAATTTTGTTTGGGTACAGCATTGCATGACCGCGCAATTGTCAATTAAAGTGACACAGTGCCAAATTGTAAAAAGTGCTCTGGTCAGGAAGGGGTAAAATCTTCCGGGGCTGAAGCGGTTAAGGAAATACATTTGAACACAGGGTCATTGTCATTTTTAGGGTTATTTTATGTCTAGCACGGTGAAATAGATTAATAGTTTGTTTGAATGTATATTTTGCTGCACTGTTAGAGTGAACATATAATAAGGTAAGAAGGAACAAGCAACTCTGCACTATATATAAGGTTTGTTTAGAATATACAGTCATTGCAGGAACAAGATGGAGGGCTATTTCTGTATTAACATTGATGACCAGCATTCCAGAAATTGGTGTCTATCACTCCATCTTTTTTTTTTTTTTTTTTTCTAAAGTGTAAGGGGGGTTTAAAGAAAAATGTTCCTTTTGAATTTGAGCTCAAGTGAGATATTATAAATAAGTAACAATACTGGCATTGACATTTCAAGCCCCCCCCCCTGTTTAAACAGTAAACCGCCTTTTATGTTTTGAAATATTTATTTCAAAGTTAACATGGGGGCTAAGCCCACAAATGTGTTTTTTCCGTAAGACCATCATGGCAACAGTTTCAGCTGCACTCCACCAAAGTCATCTGCTCTACCCCTCCCATCTGCGCCCAGGCCCCATAAGGTCTGCAGGGAGGAGGGGTTGAAGGAATGCACTGGGGAGGCTGTACAAAAGGGTTGCCACCACCCTCCTTTAATATGAGATTGTCCATATTATAATAGGTGTCATCCCTGCCTTCATGCAAAGTAAGCTATCAGGCTGGGCTGTGACAAGGGAGATCCTGGGTGATGTCAAGAGGGATGGACTTCAGTGGGCTTCAGCTATCCATTGGCTGAGTAGGCAGCATGAGGTGGGCTGCAACCCCTCCCACTACCTCCTCAGCCAATGGGTTTACAGGGTGCATTGTCCATCACTCTAAACAATTTAGCCCGTGGGCTTCCAGTGTTGGTGCAGAATGGAGAGGTTCTGCAAAGAAGCTTCAGCAGTTATTGTGGTAAGGGAGAAGCATGGGAAAGAGTGTTTTGCCAGAACAGTAATTAATTGGAAGCTGCTAGAAGTGCCTGTGTAGTACATACCCTGAACCCCCTCCCCCCTTATTTAATAACAGTCATTGTAATGTCACCCATATTGCTGTCCTTTTAACAGGGTAAAAGTAAAATTACACCTGTGTGGCAAAAGATCATCCATTATGCAATTTTCTTGTAAAATTCTTCTTTAGATTTACCAGAACCATATACTATGAGGTCAAACCTAAACACTTTCAGTTTGTATGCAATCAGGCAGGCCCTTGCACCACATAGTTGAACGTAAATCTAAAGGAATTTGAATAAGAAAATTGTTAAATGTATGGCTAGCTTAAGTGTCAGCTTACTGTCACCATGTTTAAAGCCCAGCAATATGGATGGCATTACAATGGCTGTTATTAGGCTAGGTTCACACTAGCCAATGCTCTGAAAAGCAATCCGTGGTTGGATTGTTTTTTAGAATGCAGCTAAGCAGCCAAGTCAGGCATTTAGGAGGCAGTCCTGCCACATCCTTTTTTTTTCTTATTTATCAAACTGTAGTTTATAATGAGGATAATGTCCCGCAACTGCAAGCCAGGAGTTTTTGTTCACATTTGCAGCACAACCCTATTAAATTGAATAGCCATGGAATGGAGTTTGATTTGTTGACTCATCATGGCTATCCCCTACTCTTGCTACCTTCAGGCGATCCCTGAAAACTCATCTCTTCAGGAAAGCCTATCATGTCTCCAACTAATCTCCTACCACTTCCATCAGCTCATTCCCCACAGTTACAACCTTTTGTACCACCTGCCCCATCCTATTAGATTGTAAGCTCTTCTGAGCAGGGCCCTCTTGATCCTCTTGTATTTTATTGTATTGTAACTGTATTGTCTCCTTTTATATTGTAATGCGCTGCGTAAACTGTTGGCGCTATATAAATCCTGTATAATAATAATAATAATAATAATAATGCCACATTATATTTGCCGCAACATGTGAACAGCCTCCTCCAGCTGCATTTTAGACTTTAGGTGAGAGGTCAGGGAACATTGAAACTGCATCTCAGCCACCTATTTTTACCACCCTGCCTATGTAAATGAGTTCCATGTGCTTTTCCCACACCGCATTTAAAATGCACTGCAGTTGTGATCTGCAGCTGGCGTCAATGTTAACCTAATGACACCCCAAATGTAGTGTGTTTGCCTGCACTGGATCGCATGCTACATTAGTACCATGCAATCTGGTTGCTGTGTTTTTACAAAGTAGTGGATGCACTACTTTTCCTGCGGTCCAATGCAGTTTCAGCCCATTTAAATGAACGGGCCAAAATTGAACAGAACCAAGATCGCATGTGAATTGCACATCACTCTCTGTCTGTGATTGCTGACCTTTTAAAGACAAGTAGATGACGATGCACTCATGACAGTACATATTCCTGACCTCTGCACTCTGTGCTTTACCCATTTATGAGCCCTGCCCCTCTTTACAGGTAACATGCAATTATGCTTCCAGTTCAGCTTTTGGGAAGTGACAAGGACAATGCCTTTTTTTTTTGGCAAGATCAACAGGTATTTTCTGTGCTTGCTGAATATACATACACCTGACACTTATACTACTGTATGTACATTACATACCTCTGATCCCTGCACTCTGTATTTAAGGTAAAGTTTTAAGCCCCTCCCACTGTTTTACTGCAATTGTGCAGGGAATATTTAAATTTTTAAAATGTATTTTTCTTTCTGAGGTTTATGTGTACCTGTGGAACTGCCACTTGTGACATAGTAAGTAGGAGTATGCAAAGTATACAGTGACTAGACACAGATTCTGTTTAATCATCCCCCTCTAAGCCCCTCGCACACTGTTAGGCAACATTTGTGCTCTGCATCATTAACTATTGACCTCTGAACTCTGCCTCACCTACTACTAACCTCTTAACTCCGCCTCACTTACTACTGACCCCTGTCCTCTGCCCTACTGACCCCTATACACTGTCCTGCTGAGCCCTATACACTGCCCTACTGAACCCTATACACTGCCCTGCTGCCCCTATATACTGCCCTACTTACCCCTATTCACTGCCCTACTGACCCCTCTACACTGCCCTGCTGACCCCTATATACTGCCCTACTGAACCCTATACACTGCCCTACTGACCCCTATACATTGCCCTGCTGACCCCTATACATTGCCCTACTGACCCCTATACATTGCCCTACTGATCCCTATACACTGCCCTACTGACATCCCATTCCTTGCTCCCCTGATATTTTTTACTGCATACCCACATCAGACAGGCTAGATCCATCTTGAGCCCAATAAGTAATTGTTGTATCTAGTTCTACTCTTCTTTGTGTGCTCTCATAATTTGCTAGGATGTTATAGACCACAGGAAATTATAGGATAACATTTATTCATGTTCTCGATAACTGAGATATTTAACATTTGTTGCAGAAAAATGACTGTAATATAGCCCTCACAGCCCCCAATATAATGCTCACATACTGTAGAAAGAAAATGATATTGTTAAAGAGAAAAAAAGCGTCATTAAAATATGTAGGAGAAAGAGTCTACTTTTACATTTACAGCTTGGAATGATCCCTAAATTCCAAAGCACTGGTTTATGATCACCCTAGCTAATGAGCTTAACTCTTGTGATCATAAAACTGAAATATAATTATGGCATTAAAGATGCCTATATTTGAACTTAATTATTAATTAATTTAATGAGAGTAGGTATGGTAGTAAAATTGCTAATTAAATAGATCAGTAAAATTGCAGACGGCAGAAGATTTACCAAATGATGAATCCTATTACCTCCTGTATCAGCTATATCAATATTCTATTACTATGAAGTATGTCAAAGGTTCCTAGATAGAGTCGTCTCACCGCTGGAATGATGTGATAAGAACAGAGTTAATCTAAGTGAAGAACATAAAACTACATTGGACAGGCAAAATGTCTATTATACTATTCAACTGTCATTTGTTTCAAGCATGTACTTAAAACAGGAAATGAGGAATATCTATATGGAAATGATGCTATAGATATGTTGCATACTTTTTTAACTAACTTAATCACTAATTAATTTGTTTGCATCAGTATTCAAAGGTTTTAAATGGAATCATGATTTTAAATGGAAATCCCCAATAGAGGCCCAACCTCTGCTGCTGTGACCTTATTTTAACTGATTTTACCTGGAAGAGAAGAGTAGTAATTTAATTCCCTGCATAGCAAAGCCCCTTTTAAATGACTAAGCCACATACACGTTCTAGAGCAGTCATGGCTTAGTAGAAATTGGATGTCTAGGGGCCATCCATGGAAATACTACATCATATAAAGTTTAAAGATTACATTTCTCAGTTTCGTGTTTAACCACTTTAGCCCAGAAGATTTGGCTGCTCGATGACCAGGCCATTTTTTGTGATACTGCGCTCCATCGCTTTAACTGACAATTGCGCGCACGTGCGACGCTGTACCCCAACAAAATTGACGTCCTTTTTTCCCCACAAATTGGGCTTTCTTTTGATGGTATTTGATCATCTCTGCGGTTTTTATTTTTTGCGCTATAAACAAAAGAAGTGTGACAATTTTGAAAAAAACACAAAATCTTTTACTTTTTGCTGTAATAAATATCCCAATTTTTTTCCCAAAAAACACATTTTTTCCTCAGTTTAGGCCGATATGTATTCTTCTACATATTTTTGGTAAAAAAAATCACAATAAGCGTATATTGATTGGTTTGCGCAAAAGTAATAGCGTCTAAAAAATAGGGGTTAGATTTATGGCATTTTTATTGTTATTTTTTTTTTACTAGTAATGGCAGTGATCTGAGATTTTTATCGGGACTGCGATAATGAGGCGGACACATCGGCCACTTTTGACACATTTTTGGGATCATTGACAATTATACAATGATCAGTGCTATAAAAATGCACTGATTACTGTATAAATGTCACTGGCAGGGAAGGGGTTAACACTAGGGGACGATCAAGTGGTTAACTGTGTTCCCTAGGTGTGTTCTAACTGTGGGGGGAGGGCACTGACTAGGGGAAGAGAGAGATCGGTGTTCATACTTTGTATGAACACACAATTTGTCTCCTCTCCCCTGAGAAAACCGGGATTTGTGTGTTTACGCACGAGCGATCGCCGTTGCCTGGCAGTCATCCCGCCCACCAGGCACTTGCATCAGCTCCGGGTTTCATGCCTTTTTTTTGTAAAATTGTGATGAGCTCTGTGATTGGTCACAGTGATCACATGGTACAGACAGGGCCAATCACAGCTCATCTCTACCATGTGATTAGCTGTGGCCAGTCATAGCTAATCATAATAGTAAACACTGAATGAATAGTTTTCATTCAGAAAAAATATTTTAAAGCTTTGATTTAAAAAAAAATGTTTTTTTTTTTTTTTTTTTATAAACTGTCACCAGTCAGTGTCCCTGTTCACCACCTAACCAGATATAAGATTATGCTGTACTGCACTGGTGACAGTACGTAAACAATAAAAAAACTAATTTTTTTTTTAAATGTATTAATTTTCCAAAAAAAAAATGTATTCATTTGACAAAAAAATTACAACTTCAAAAAACTCACCATGCCTCTTACTAAATACCTTGGACTGTCTACTTTCCAAAAAGGGGTCATTTGCGGGATATTTGTACTGTGCTGGCATTATACATATATATATATATATATATACACATAGTGTGAACCCCTCACATTTTTGTAAATATTTTATTATACCTTTTCATGTGACAACACTGAAAAAATTACACTTTGCTACAATGTAAAGTAATGAGTGTACAGCTTGTATAAGTGTAAATTTACTGTCCCCTCAAAATAACTCAACACACAGCCATTAATGTCTAATCCGCTGGCAACAAAAGTGAGTCCAAAAAGTGTCCAAATTGAGCCCAATTAACCATTTTCCCTCCCTGGTGTCATGTGACTCATTAGTGTTACAAGGTCTCAGGTGTGAATGGGGAGCAGGTGTGTTAAATTTGGTATTATCGCTCTCACTCTCTCATACTGGTCACTGGAAGTTCAACATGGCACCCCATGGCAAAGAATTCTCTGAGGATCTGAAAAAAGAATTGTTGCTTTACATAAATGCCTAGACTATAAGAAGATTGTCAAGACCCTGAAACTGAGCTGCAGCACGGTGGCCAAGACCATACAGCAGTTTAACAGGACAAGTTCCACTCAGAACAGGCCTCGCCATGGTCGACCAAAGAAGTTGAGTACACGTGCTTAGCATCATATCCAGAGGTTGTCCCTGGGAAATAGACATAGCTGCCACCATTGCTGCAGAGGTTTAAGGAGTGGGGGGGGCAGCCTGTCAGTGCTCAGACCATGCGCCGCACACTGCATCAAATTGGTCTGCATAGCTGTCCTCCCAGAAGGAAGCCTCTTCTAAAGATGATACACAAGAAAGCCCGCAAACAGTTTGCTGAAGACAAGTAGACTAAGAACATGGATTACTAGAACCATGTCCTGTGGTCTGATGAGACCAAGATAAACTTTTTTGGTTCAGATGGTGTCAAGCGTGTGTGGCAGCAACTAGGTGAGGAGTGCAAAGACAAGTGTGTCTTGCCTACAGTCAAGCATGGTGGTGGGAGTGTCATGGTCTAGGGCTGCATGAGTGCTGCTGGGACTGGGGAGCTACAGTTCATTGAGGGAACCATGAATGCTAACATGTACTGTGACATACTGAAGCAGAGCATGATCCCTCCCTTCGGAGACTGGGCCACTGGGCAGTATTCCAACATGATAACGACCCCAAACACACCTCAACGACGACCACTGCCTTGCTAAAGAAGCTGAGGGCAAAGGTGATGGACTGACCAAGCATGTCTCCAGACCTAAACCTTATTGAGCATTTGTGGGGCATCCTGAAAAGGAAGGTAGAGGAGTGCAAGGTCTCTAACATCCACTAGCTCCATGATGTCATCATGGAGGAGTGGAAGAGGACTCCAGTGGCAATCTGTGAAGCTCTGGTGAACTCTATGCCCAAGAGGGTTAAGGCAGTGCTGGAAAATAATGGTGGCCGCACAAAATGTTGACACTTTGGGCCCAATTTGGACATTTTCACTTAGGGGTGTACTCACTTTTGTTGTCAGTGGTTTAGACATTAATGGCTATGCGTTGAGTTATTTTGAGGGGACAGCAAATTTACACTGCTATACAAGCTGTACACTCACTACTTTACATTGCAGCAAAGTGTCATTTCTTCAGTGTTGTCACATGAAAAGATATAATAAAATATTTACAAAGATGTGAGAGGTGTACTCACTTTTGTGAGATACTGTATATATATATATATATATATATATATATATATATATATATATATTTATTTATTTATTTACATATTTACAGTATCATAGTTTGTAGATTATATAACTTTCCTACAGAATAAATAATAAACACTGATTTGGGTTATTTTCAGCAAAGAAATGTAGTAGTACTATTTTTGGCCTAAATTTATGAAGAAAGATTATTCATTGGCAAAATAATATTATAACACAAACTAAGAACACATTTTTTTCCCAAATTTTTGATCTTCTTTCGTTTATTTTGCAAAAAATGAAAAAACAGCAGTCATACCATTGCAAGAAAGGTATATTCGTGTGAAAAAAAAGATACAAATTTCATATGGGTACAGTGTTACGTGACAGCGAAATTGTCATAAACAGTGTGACAGCGTTGAAAGCTGAAAATTGGCCTGGGTAGGAAGATAGTGAATGTATTGAAGCCTTTAAAGTGGAACATTAATCAGAAAATTAAGTCTAGATAGATAACATAGAAATGAAAGGAAAAATATTTGTGTATAGATGTAAAAAAACATTGTAAAAACGTTTTTTTATCCCTATTATATAAGTGATTACATTACCTCTGTTCTCAGCTGCATAGAAGCTGGGGCAGAAGAATCAGCAGAACACTGATCTTCTCAGTGAAAGGCCGTGTGTATATGTGAGGTTGGGGGGGGGGGGTTATGGGGCTGTGTCAAGACAAATCTGATTATTGGAGGAGAGCAGGCTGAGTTCTCAGCACAGCTAGAGAACTGACCGTGGTGTGTATGTGACCTCTTCTGCTGTTACTTTATTTTAACTGATTTTACGTGGAAGAGAAGGATTGTAATTTAATTCCCTACATAGCACAGCTCCTTTTAAATGGCTAAGCCACATACACTATCTAGAGCAGTCATGTCATAGTAGAGCTTGAATGTCTAGGTTCTATCCATGAAAATACTACATCAGATAAAGTTTAAGGTTTCATGTTTAAATCAATGGGGGAATTTAGGAGCATTTAACAACACACAGTATTTTACTTGAATGTGTTAGAAACTAAACCAAATAAAAAATATAGCTACAAGACAAGGACACGTATTCTCACTGTTGTTGCCAATGCATCTACATATCATGGGTGACAACATAAAAACCATGATGTTCTGTAACTTTTGTCTTAAAGTGGAACATTAGTCAGAAAATTAAGTCCTGATAAATATCTTCTTGCTGACCCCTTTTGCAGGTATAGCTGTGTAAAACATTAAAAATAAGTGCCTATACTGTTTAAAATCCAGTAATGTATGGTCTCATCCTGCTCTGCACAGCCTCCGTTGTTCTGTATTCTCAAAAAAGTGCCAAAAATAAGAGCCTGAAGTGGCTGATATGCTGACAGCCTAAAGATTTACTGCTGCTCAGGGGCTTTGGACTTTAGCAAAATGGCATCCTCCAGCAATAAGAAACAGGGGAAATGCTGGAGACAAGTTATAGTACACACTAATTTTGGTAGTATAATATGGAATGTACAGTACGTTCCTTGCTAAAGAACATTAATCTTTTAAGCTGTTATAGGTAAAGTCTCACTTTAACCACTTAACGACCAGCCGCTGTCGTTATACTTTGGTATTTTGACGTGGAATAACGTTTTTATGGCAGCAGATTGCTGCCATAACCCCAGTATTCTCTTAAACAGCAGGCGGCTGGCTTTCAGATAAAAGTGGCCTCTGTGTCGGATTCACCGCAAGATCACTTTTATCAGAGGCGGGAGAGGTGCCCTCCCCCCCGTAAGACTGGATGCCAAGTGAGAGAAAGATGGTCCCCACTTGGCTCCATAACATTGGATGACGGAAGCAAAGTCAAACATCACTTCCACCCAATGCTCTTAAAGGGTTTTTTTAATTGCTTTTAAGTCTAAATGTGAGATCTGAGGTCTTTTTGACCCCAGATCTCACATTTAAGAGGTCCTGTCATGCTTTTTTTCTATTACAAGGGATGTTTACCTTCCTTACAATAGGAATAAAAGTGATCCAAACATTTTTTTTTAAAGGACAGTATAAAAATAAAAAATAAAAAGTAAAATAAATAAGACAAAAAGAAAATAATTTAAAGCGTCCCGTCCCGCCGAGCTTGCGCACAGAAGCGAACACATACGTAAGTCGCACCTGCATTTGAAAATGGTGTTCAAACCACACATGTGAGGTATCGCCGCAATCATTAGAGTGGGAGAAATAATTCTAGCACTTGACCTCCTCTGTAACTCAAAACTGGTTACCTGTAGAAATTTTTAAACGTCGCCAATGGAGATTTTTAAGTGCCAAAGTATGTTGCCATTCCATGAGCGGGCACAATTTTGAAGCATGGCATGTTGGGTATCAATTTACTCAGCGTAACATTATCTTTCACAATATAGAAATGAATTGGGCTAACTTTACTGTTTTTATTTTTTGTTATGACCACCATTTTATTCTCTAGGGTGTCTGGAAAAAAATATATGTTTGGGGGTTCTAAGTAATTTTCTAGCAAAAAATAATGATTTAACTTGTAAACAACAAATCTCATAAAGAAGCTTGGTCCTTAAGTGGTTAATACTATATGTAATCACTTGGTCTCTGGCCATTTAAACAAGCCTCCCCTTTGTGTTGGTTGTGGGCTCCTTCTAGCGTGCAGCTGTCCACTGGACACAGATCACAGTGTTGGGTACAAGGCCAATGAAACTGGCCCTCTAGCGTATGATCACTGTGGCTAATCGAAGTGATCACACATGTAAACAAAGGCTGCAAGTTGCAGCCAGTATTATGTTTCCTCTCACAGCCAATCAATGTGTTTCCTACACTTATCAGTATTGTTTTTTACACAGCCACCCTAGTACAATGTCACCAGTGCAGCCAGCCAGTCTCTAATCACTAGTCACCCCAGCACAGTGTTACTATTACAGCCAGTCAGTGTGCCTGTATACTAGTCTCACCAGTAAAGTGTCACCATACCAGTAGAGCCAGCAAGTGCCCCTAATCACTAGTCACACTAGTTCTGTGTCACCATACTTGTGTAACCAGACAGAGTCCCTGATCAATAGTCCCACCAGTGCAGTGTTACCATACCAGTGCAGACAATCAATGCCCCTGATTCACTAGTCAAACTAGTACAAGGTTCCCATTTCAGTGCAGTCAGTAACAGTGTCCCTGTCCATACCAGCCCCTGTGCCACTAGACCAGGGAAGCCAGCAATAGTGTTCCTGAGAACCATCAAACCAGAACAGTGAAGCCAGCAACAGTTGATTTCTGTCACATCAGGGCAAGTGTCACCAGATCAGTGTAAGCTACCAACAGTGTTCCTGATTACTTCCACACTAGTCCCAGTGTCACCAGACTTGTGTAAACCAGCAAAAGTGTTTCTGGTCTTCGCTACATAAGTCCCAGTGACACCAGACCAGTGTAGCCAGCAACAGTGTTTCTGATTGCCAACGCAACAGTCCCAGTGTAGTCAGACCAGAATAAGTCAGGAACAGTGTTCTTGATTGCTGCCACATTAGTATAGTGTCACCAGAGCTGTGTAAGCCAGCAACAGTACTCCTGATCTTTGCCACACCAGAGCCAGTGTTGCCATAACCATGCAGCCAGCAATACCAGGGCCATTATCTTCATACCAACATAAGCCCCAAGTCCCAGTGTCACGAGACCAAGGTAAGTTAGCAACAGTGTTGCTGATTGCCACCGCACCAGTCCCAGTGTAGGTCTGCAAGAGTGTTCCTAATCACCACCACATCAGTCAGTTTCACCAGACCAGTGCAGCCAGCAACAGTGTTACTGATTACCACCACACTGGGACCAATGTCCCCATACCAGTGTTAAGCTAGCAATAGTGTTCCTGAGCATCAGCACACCAGCATAGAGTCACCAAACAAGTGTAAGCTAGCACCAATGTTCCTGGTCACTGTCACACTAATCCCAATGTCGACAGACCAGTGCAAGCAACAACAGGGTTCCTAATTGCCAACACATCAGTCCCAGTGTCACCAAACCAGTGCAGCCAGCAAAAGTGTTCTTAATAATTACCCAAAACAAATGTCATCATGCCAGTGTACGCCAGCAACCGTGTTCCTAATTGATGTCAACACCAGTCTTAGTGACACCACACCAGTGCAGCCAGTAAAAGTGTCCCTGATTGCCACCACACCTGTCCCAGTGTCATCAGATTAGTGCTGCTAGTAACACTGTTCCTGATCCCTGCTACACCAGTCCCAGTGTTACTAGAGCAGTGTTTTTATTCACCGCCACACTTGTACAGTGTCACCAAAGCTAGTGCAGCCAGTAACATTGTTCCTGATCACTGCCACACCAGCTGAGTATTGAATCTTGCTCCTGCCTATACTGACCCTGGTCTGTTTATTGACCACATCTTTGCCTACTGTCTGGACTGATGACCTTGTTCCTGCAACAACTGCATTCCTAGAATCACACAAACTCTTTGTTGACCCTATGTTCAGACTCCTTTACTTCCTGACCAGTTAAATAGCATCCCTGAGTGCAGCCATGTATTAGTAGGCTAGGCTTGCTTGGCTTAACGAAATGGGGAATGCTGTAGGTGAAACTATACTAAGCTATATACCCTGGCCACTCCTACAGAGATGAGCTTCGGAGTACACTGGTTTTGATACAGTATTAGTTGATTTTTATGATATACAGGATACAATGTCCGGTACTAGAGATGGGACGAACACTACCCATTTGGTTCACAGCAGAACTCCCGAACAGGGGAAAAGTTCTAATCCGAACGGCAAACCCCCATTAAAGTCTATGGGAGATGAATAGGAAAAATCAAAAGTGACCATTTTTAAGACTTATATATGCAAGTTATTGGCCATAACTTGCGGGAAAATTTCTTTTAAAAACAATTGGTTTTTCAGAAGCAGTGATTTTAATGATGCTTAAAGTGCAACAATAAAAACTAAAAATTCCTTTAAATATAGTGCCTGGGGGGTCCCCTTAGTCTGCCTATAAAGTGGCACATCTGTAGCATGCATACAACATGCTGCAGCAAAAATGACATTTCTAAAGAAAAAAAACCAAGTCAAATCACATTTAAATTGATTCACAGTTGCAATTGCCAGCACCCGGCTATTGAAAAAAAATTAAGAAAAAAACAGTTTTTGACAATTCCTTTATTAAAGAATAAAAAAAAATGTCCCCCAATGTAAATCCATCATCAATCATGCTACCCACCACACCCAGAAAAAAAAAAAACCCTCTCTCCGTCCATGAATGCTGGCCCCCTACTGCAGGCTCTGCCATTTGATAGTTCTTATATAGGTAAGAGTGAACCACCTGGCTACATCACCTGGTGGCACCGCCCCCTTTGTGACATCCCAGACCAGTGCATACTGGGCAAGTACGTATAACATGTTTGCTTGGCTTGATTTTTTTCCCTAAAATAAAAAACATGTTGTGTGTAAAAAATAAATTTTTCAAATTTTCAAAATGGTTGACAAAAAATGTGATCTTAGAAAGATTCGCCATGCCTCTATTTTACAAAATGTGGTTGTTTTGTGGATGTTTCTCCTGCCTTGGCACTTTAGGGCCTCAAGAAATCAGATAGAAAGTCAGGAAGTCAAAAGCAAAATGTATGCCCCTTGAAAGCCTGATTGTGCTCTTTGGATCCGGGGCTCCTTTAGGCATCTAGGCAGTGACAAAGTCTTACACATGTGGGATCCCCATACTCGAGAGGAGTAGATGAAGTGTTTTGGTGTGTAATTGAAAGTATGGCCATGATGAGAAATGAGAATGAATATGAGAATGAGTATGAGAAATAACTTACAACTACAACTTTGTGAAATAAAACAAATTTTATTTACTTTCTTCAAACTACAAAAAATTACACCAAAAAATACCAGTTCAAATAATTCAACATGCTTTTTATCAAATACTTTGTAGTGTCTACTTTCCAAAAACAGGTAATTTGGGGAATCTTTGACATCACATTTTAGGGCAACAAGAAGTGAGGTAGGCAGTCAGAACATCATTGTTGAAAATGTTTAAATGTACTGTATATATACCGCAGTTTGTAGACAGACTAAATACTATACACTTCTTTTTTGCCTTTTTTAGCAAAGAAATGTATCAGAATACATGTTGACATCAGTGTATGTAGAAAGATTATTTATTTTTCAATATTTTATAGCAGAAACTACCTAACCCTAAGGGAAACATTTTTTTTTCAAAATGTTTAGAGTTTTCTCTTTATATAATAAAAAATAAAAAACAAAGTGGTAAATAAATATTACCAAAAGAAAGCAGAAAAATTGCCTGGACAGAAAAGAGTTTTAATATTAAAGTGTTTAAAAAGGAATGCGCTCCCATCCTATTGATGACATACAGATCAAACATTAAGGCCCCAAACCGTATTTCTAGAGGTATACCCTAAAAATTATTATTTCTGTTAAATTTAAAATGTCCCATCAGAGTTTGAAAGCTTATTTGTGCTTATCTTTCCACCACTGTTCAAGTTCACTACCTTAAAATGAAAAGCTCCAAAGCTGCAGAGAACTCTTCTGACAGAGTGGATAAGCTTCATGATGCATAACTAATTATAAGCACCTACAGTCTTTTTTAAAGCTTTAATTGCTAATTTTCTTTTCTAATTGTTTAACCACTTCAAGACCAGGCCTATTTCTGACATTTGTTGCTTACAAGTTCAAATCAGTATTTTGCTAGAAAATTACTTAGGACCCCCAAACTTTATATATATATATATATATATATATATATATATATATATATATATATATATATATATATATATATATATATATATATATATATTAAGAGGGTCTGAATACTTTCTGTCCCCTCTGTATATATATATACCGTTTGCTCAGTATTTAGTTGAAGCACCCTTTTGATCTAATACAGCCATGCGTCTTTTTGGGAAAGGTGCAACAAGTTTTTCACACCTGGATTTGGGGATCCTCTACCATTCCTCCTTGCAGATCCTCTCCAGTTCTGTCAGGTTGGATGGTAAACGTTGGTGGACAGCCATTTTTAGGTCTCTCCAGAGATGCTCAATTGGGTTTAAGTCAGGGCTCTGGCTGGGCCATTCAAGAACAGTCACGGGGTTGTTGTGAAGCCACTCCTTCATTATTTTAGCTGTGTGCTTAGGGTCATTGTCTTGTTAGAAGGTAAACCTTCGGCCCAGTCTGAGGTCCTGAGCACTCTGGAGAAGGTTTTCGTCCAGGATATCCCTGTACTTGGCTGCATTCATCTTTCCCTCGATTTCAACCAGTCGTCCTGTCCCTGCAGCTGAAAAACACCCCACAGCATGATGCTGCCACCATCATGCTGTTGGGACTGTATTGGACAGGTGATGAGCAGTGCCTGGTTTTCTCCACACATAGTATTAAGGCCAAAAAGTTCTATCTTGGTCTCATCAGACCAAATAATCTTATTTCTCACCATCTTGGAGTCCTTCAGGTGTTTTTTTAGCAAACTCCATGCGGGCTTTCATGTGTCTTGCACTGAGGAGAGGCTTCCATCGGGCCACTCTGCCATTAAGCCTTGACTGATGGAGGGCTGTTGTGATGGTTGACTTTCTACAACTTTCTCCCATCTCCCAACTGCATCTCAGGAGCTCAGCCACAGTGATCTTTGGGTTCTTCTTTACCTCTCTCACCAAGGCTTTTCTCCCCGATAGCTCAGTTTGGCCAGACGGCCAGCTCTAGGAAGGGTTCTGGTCATCCCAAACATCTTCCATTTAAGGATTATGGAGGCCACTGTGCTTTTAGGAACCTTAAGCACGGCAGAAATTTTTTTGTAACCTTGACCAGATCTGTGCCTTGCCACAATTCTGTCTCTGAGCTCTTCAGGCAGTTCCTTTGACCTCATGATTCTCATTTGCTCTGACATGCACTGTGAGCTGTAAGGTCTTATATAGACAGGTGTGTGGCTTTCCTAATCAAGTCTAATCAGTATAATCAAACACAGCTGGACTCAAATGAAGGTGTAGAACCATCTCAAGGATGATCAGAAGAAATGGACAGCAGTTAAATATATGAGTGTCACAGCAAAGGGTGTGAATACTTAGGACCATGTGATAGTTCAGTGTTTTTTCTATCAATATGGGGTGCTGTGTGTACATTCATGAGGAAAAAAATGAACTTAAATGATTTTAGCAAATGGCTGCAATATAACAAAGAGTGAAAAATTTAAGGGGGTCTGAATACTTTCCGTCCCCACTGTATATACACATATATTTTAGATGCCCCAGATGTTATACCTATTGCATAATTGCCCAAAATGGTTGACGTTGCAATTATTTAAGACCATTGACGCAGAGACTTTTTGTGGAGGGGAGGAAAACCCAGGATTAGATTTGAAATATTACAACAGTCCATTGATAAAGGGGGAAATGTGATACCTAATGTAAGATTATACTTTATTGCTTCACAATTACAACACTGGCATGGCTGGGATGCAGTGGACATGGAGGACCCTATACAGAAGATAATAGCATCCCAATTTAAAAATTACCCTTTAGTTCAATTAATAGTAGCACACCATTTCTATAATAAAAAAAGGTTCCCTACTTTCCATTTGATTCATAGAGTATGGGAAGCAGTACGAAATATTACTCAACATAAGGGATATATGAAACAGAAGCCCATATGGGATAATTACTGCCTCTATGAATTAAATAAACTATCGGAATATTTAGACTGGAAAAAGGCGAGCATAATATTGCTTTATCAGTTATATGAAGGGGACGTTTTACCTCCTTTTAATATATTGAAAGATCGGTATCAGCTAATAAATAAAAACCAAATCAATAAAATTCGTCATGCATTACAAATCCAAAAAGTCAATTACAGTATGAACACTCTAAAATAATAACAAAGGCAACCTCGGCTGCATGTATGTAATGGAGAATATTGAAAAACATAAAAATAGCTTTGTTCAGTGGCAAGAAGATATAGAGGGTTTAGATGAGGAGGACTGGACACGTGCCCTTGAAACACTTCCTAGGACATCTCTCTCGCTGTCTCAAAGGCTATCTCAGCTTTTTATTATACATAGGGCTCATTATACTCCACGAAAACTATATGCCTGAGGAAAATATATAACACCACTATGTCCGCGATGCTCTCTATTCAATGGTTCCCTTATCCATATGCTCTAGCGATGTCCAAAGCTTCATTGTTATTGGGAAAAAGTATTTATAACCTTAAGCTTAGTATGCTCAACTGAGATAATAAGGATGCCCAAACTGGCACTACTGGGTATAATACCTGATGGAGCATTACAAGTAGAAATGCATATTATGTGGATAAGATCCCTATATTTAGCACATAAAGTTATTCTACATGTAGTCTATTGACTCCCCAACCCATAAACAATGGATTGAGAAACTCAATTATATACTTAAAAGAGAAAAATTTACATACAAACATAGAGGTACACCCCAAAGATTTAATAAAATATGGTTACACTAGATAAAACCTACTAATGAATTATATGATGGTTTTTCTAATAGAGGGAAGTGAAGGTAGAGGAGATAGATGGGAGTAAGGAGTAGTAGAGTGGCATAGAGGGTGTAAAAGAAAGATAATTTGTTGCTGCTTGGAGGAAATGGCTATAATTTGATGATTTACACTGGGGGAATGTGCAGGCTGTTGTGCAGAGTGTACTTATAATTTCAGTATGTTATATTCATTATATGCTAAGTCACTCCGAGAGGTACAAAGTATGTTTGGTTTATGTTTTTTGTTTGTTTTGTATTGTACTTTTTACTTTATGATATGATATGGACTAATTTGTTATATTTGTTTATATGTTTTTTGCAATAAAAAATAATAAACATATATTTTAGAAGAGACCCTAGAGAATAAAATGGCGGTCATTGCAATATTTTATGTCAAATTGTATTTGCTCAGCAGTCTTTCAAACACAATTTTGGGGGAAAAAATGCACTTCAATTAATTAAAAACGAAATAATAAAGTTAGCCGTATTTTTTTGTATAATGTGAAAGATGATGTTACGCCAAGTAAATAGATGCCTAACAAGTCACGCTTTAAACTACGATACTTAAAAATCTCCATAGGTTAAGCTTTTAAAAAATTGTAATGGTTATCTGCTTAGAGTTACAGAGGAGTTCTTGCATTAGAATTATTGCTCTTGCTCTAACGATTGCAGCGATACCTCAAATGTGTGGTTTCAACACTGTTTACACTTACGTATGCATGGGATTTGGCAGGGTGCGAGCACAGAGGGATGGGGCGCTTTACTTTTTTTTATATGTATTTTCTATTTTATTTTTACACTGTCCCTTAAAAAAAAAAAATCTGATCACTTTTATTGCTGTCACAAGGAATGTAAACATCTCTTGTGACAGTAATATGCAGTGACAGGTACTCTTTATGGAGGGATCTGGGGTCTATAAGACCTCAAGCACCTCCTCCGTGCTTGAAAGTATTCAAAACGCCAAAAATACTGTGGATTTTTTAAAACTGACACCGTTGGCTTCAAACTGGAAGTGACGTGGTAACGTCGATTCCGGGTTACTACATCGGAGACCCGATCAAAGTCAATTATGGCTTTGTTCAGGTCTCCAACCAGCCAGCGAACATGCCGGCTGGGGTCTCCTGGTGGGACGGGAGAGCCCGGGGCAAGCCTCGGAAGGCGGTGGGAGTGGGGAACGTCCACTCCCACTGCTTGTAACAACAGCTGAGTGGCTGTTTAGCCGCATCGGTTGTTATTACATGAAAGCTGACCATCAGCTCTAAAAAATGGTACTGGAGTGATGCCTGCAGCTGCATGAATGAATAAGGGCGACAACCTCCGGAACAACCACTTGAGCAAAATGACGTACAGGTATGTGATTTTGAGGCAAGTGGTTAATAGTTGGAGGATGCTCAAAGATTTTGACTCTCTAATTAATGTAATATTTAGAAGTGTATAGAGAAAAGTGGGTAGGGAGAAGGGCAGAGCAACACCCAGCACATGTATAACTTCACATCCCAGGAAAGGGTGCCCCATAATAATGTCACCCTCATTCATTCATTCCAGGTGCCTCAAAACCTTACAAGTAATTTTCTTTAGAAAGCAGCCACAGTGTCAAGGTGCCAACTGTGCTGATGGGGACCCTCTAGCAACACTGCAAAGAATACCCTAAAAGAGAATGTAAGCATATCCAAGTAGTGTACGCTGACAGTAGGCATGTGCAGTTCATTTCATTCTGAATTGAAATTCTGAGAATTTTTTTGATATTTGAAAATTTGGATGTATCCAAATTTCTGTTCGAATTCAAATCAAATCCAAAACTGAAATACATTTGAATTTAAAAACAAACTGAAACTGTAAACATATTGCTAACTATTGCTGATTTCCTTCAAAAACTGTGTGCAAGTGTACCTAAATTAATTGATGTTGCTTTGAAGCCAAAAGGTATTCAAATATTGACTTAATCTAAATTTTTCTTCTGTTCACTCACTCTAGATTTTTTAAATTGATAAAAATAAACAAGCAAAATTTAAAAATGTTATACTTTACATTATTTTTTCATACCTGCTTAAAACTTCTGCACAGTGGTCTACATTGAGACAGCAAAATGTTGAAGTTAGATATTTCTTTATATAACTTAGAACACTTCACATTGTCTGAATTAACATTATTATTAATACGAAGAAGTTTAACGTGTCAAAAATCAAACTATCAATATTCCTGGTGAATTAATAATTTTAGCATCATTTTTGTTCAGATGAACATACAATATATGCCTTTTATAACCCAGGACCCTTCATTTTTTCTGTTTCAATCCTTTTATGAAAGGGTTAAGCCGGCCAGAGATGGTGCAATTTTCTTTTCTGCAACCACAGGTCAGTGTTGATGCCTTTCTCAAGCTACATTTTTTGTCCTATTTATTCGTCTTTGGTGCCCGTTATCCTTTGCTGCCTTTTTCTAGCCGCCAGCCCTGTGCACTGAAACCTAAGATGGAAAGGTGGGACTATGATTTTTTTTCCCCTTCTTTAAAAAAAAAACGGAAAGACTGTATCTCTGTTTTTATTTTTCACAGAGGTGAAACCCCAATGCGGACTATCCATCTGCAGAGTAACGCAGAAGCATCAACCACAGGTCATGCGTCTATATGCATGGGAGGTCGTGTCACCGCAAGGTTACTAGAAAGAGTAGGCATGCAGTCAGAGTGTGCTCCCCAGTAGGGGCCTACCGTAGTCAATCTTGCCCAAGCCGGGTGCGAATCACTCTGTACCAAAGGAACAAGTGGCAGAAGACCATACTGCCGGAGAATTATTTCATCCTGAGAGGATTCTGCAGAAGAGATGACCTGTTGGGCCTGCTCAAATCAGGCATTGCCAGGAAAGCAATTCAATTATGTGTACCCTGTCTTAAAGAGGTAGCACAAGGCTCGGTAGCAGACGCACGGAATGTGAAGAAATACATTAGGAGTGCGGAGCAAGAAGGCTATTCAGCACTGGGTTCAGACAGAGAACAGACTCTTTGGCAGTCTACAGACACAAAGGTGTCTACGCTACACTCCTGTGAAAAGGAAATAATTTAACTTCATAATAAGATGCACAGTATTATTTATAATTTGTAAACAACCATTGTCAGGATATCTCATAGTATCTTCTACTTTATCATCTTGTAAACCTGTGGAGAGAAAGATACAAGTACAGAGTACAACATATGCCGAATACAACTGAGTAGGCAAAACATCTTTGGTGTATTGGTTTTTAAATTTCTGCCATTTCAATGTATTAATCCAAGGCATTTGTGGCAATTTAAAAGAATGAGAGCAGGATTGGTTGCTAATTCACCTGGACAAATCTACTGCTTGCTTTCTTCAAAATGACCCTTGCTATTTGCAGTTGTTTTAGCCTTTTAAAGCATCAGATACAGAGGGAAAAAACTCAAGCACACTCATCCTCTATAGCAGGGGTCTCCAAACAAAAGGGGCAAGTGTACTGTCCTTCAGACTTTAGGGGGGTTGGACTGTGGCCATTGGGAGTAAAAAAAGCTCCAGACATCAGTGGGGAAAAAACAATGCCCTATGTTTGGTGTCATTGGGAGGAATTGTGCCCCATCATGGGGGATGTGGGGGGGGGTATTATGCCCCATTGCTGGTTTCAGTGGATGAAATAGTGTCCCAATGGCCACATAAAAGCAAGTAAAGGGCCACTTCGGGACCCCGGGCCACAGTTTGGAGACCACTGGGCTATAGAATCCAGTGGTGAATCATGCATGTAATAACTTATTCGCTTTTTAGAAATGAGGTTGCTGAGCCAGTAAATGTAACAGATGTAGAGACAATCATTTGCCACTGTAAATACACTTTTACTAGTTGTATTTAATTACAATAATAATGCCTATAGTTAAGGGGATTTCAAATTTCAACCTTTAACAGGTACAGTATAACCTAATATAATGGAAGTAACCCTTCTGGTTTAACTTCCTTCTCTGTGTGTATATATATATATATATATATATATATATATATATATATATATATATATATATATATATGATATACTGTATATCTATCTATCTATCTATCTATCTATCTATCTATCTATCTATCTATCTATCTATCTATGTATCTATCTATATATATAGAGAGAAATATATATATATATATATACACAGACACATACAAAAACAATTCTATATACATATATATCTAGATATATATAAAGTAAGTATATATATATATATATATATATATATATATATATATATATATATATATATATATCTATAGATAGATAGATAGATAGATAGATAGATAGATAGATAGATAGATAGATAGATAGATAGATATACTTTATATATATATATATATATATATATATATACTTTATATATATCTAGATATATATGTATATAGAATTTTTTTTGTATGTGTCTGTGTCTCTTATTTTCTCCCATGGCTTGGCTTCATTTTAAACATAACATTACCACCACGTTCCAGATGTTCTCAAAGTGACCTTTGAAGTTTATTAAGAACAGCAAAAATGAGGAACAATTAATTGACTTGTCAAAGTCTCTGATTGATAAAAAATGTCATCAATAAGCTTAGAAAATATTCTCTGCTTTCTGTTCCTTTCCTTTACTTTGATATCTGGCACTCTTGCTACAGTTTAATACATTTTACTAAGAAAAATACATAGTTGAAGTTTTTTTTTTAATTTAGAGGACCTGAAGAATGTCATATAAAATATAAACTCAAAATTTTAATTTTGACTAAATCTTTACAATATGGTGAACAGTAAACATGACACTCTCTAATGACACCCTGTTATCACACTTTATGCACTCTCCTGAGGAATCTATACAACTGAATACCTTGTAGATTATATCTGTTACACAACATATGACTATTTAATAACCGTTTCTTGTGAAAATCCATGTATTGATTTATTAAAAAAATGGCCCTCTACAAAAGACACAACCGGTATCTTAATAAAATTACCAAGACATATTTCCTGAAATCCTCCCAAGTATAACTATTTATTTTAACTAAAGTAATCAAGATTAATGGAAGCAGTTATGACACATGCTGTTTGCTAAGAAACAAATAGAGCAATTGCTCAGGGCAAACTTCATTAAGAAATCAGATAAAATTACTAAAACTGATTATATTTCAAAACTCAGCAGCAGCTCAAATTGCAGTAAAGGGGACTGTAATTAACACAATTGGTCTTGTTCAAAATCAGTGTTAGTAATCTCATTAGTTTATTATATTTTAATCATTCTAACAACCATGCAACACAACTTTGGTTACTGCCTTCATTTGCAAATATCAACTGTATATGTAATACTGTGAAATTGTAAGCCAGAAATTATGCTCTATATTACAATCATGTGAACAAATACATGAACCACAATTCTGTGTGTTTTGCAAGTACGGGATTCAGCTGGTAGGGAATATTATGTAGTAATTATTGTGTTGATTTGCCAGAAATTGGGCGTTATCTGTATTGGTCCAATGTGTGGCCTGAACGTTTGCCAAGGATCACCATTTTGGCAGTCATATTTATCTGCTCTTAGTGAACTGATAAAAGGGACTTTTGGACATCTTTCTATCAAGGAACTTATACTCCATCTATCCCAAAGCATGAGCACCCTATTCTCTCTTACAGACTTATGTTCCACGAGTAAGCAGAATCTATTAGGGATCTCCTTTAAATGCTGAAAGATGGTGTAGTTGTTTGTGGTAAGGAGCTGCCTGGCCTCTTTAATGCCATCATTGCTGTAATGAGAAAGTACTGCACTTCTTCATTAAAGTAGCACCTAATAGTGAACTTTAATACTTTCTTAACAGACCTTTGATATCACAAGGGACAGAAAAACTGCCACACAATCCACTGAACTCTTGGACCCTCGAAAAATATAAAAGTTATAAAGATGGGATACCCTGACATGGGAATGAAAATGGAGCATGGGCCTGCCTAGTGAATCATAAGGGGACAGGGGCATCTGCACTAGTTCTGTACATGCCAACTGAATTGTGACATACAGTATATATATATATATATATATATATATATATATATATATATATATATATATATATATATAGTCAGGTCCATAAATATTGGGACAGCGACATAATTCTAATCTTTTTGCCTCTATACACCACCACAATGGATTTGAAATTAAACGAACAAGATGTGCTTTAACTGCAGACTTTCAGCTTTAATTTGAGTGTATTTACATCCAAATCAGGTGAACGGTGTAGGAATTACAACAGTATGTATATGTGCCTCCCACTTTTTAAGGGACCAAAAGTAATGGGACAGATTAACAATCATCCATCAAACTTTCACTTTTTAATACTTGATTGCAAATCCTTTGCAGTCAATTACAGCCTTAAGTCTGGAACACATAGACATCACCAGACGCTGGGTTTCATCCCTGGTGATGCTCTGCCAGGCCTCTACTACAACTGTCTTCCGTTCCTGCTTGTTCTTGGGACATTTTCCCTTCAATTTTGTCTTCAGCAAGTGAAATGCATGTATGCAATCAGATTCAGGTCAGGTGATTGACTTGGCCATTGCATAACATTCCACTTCTTTCCCTTAAAAAACTCTTTGGTTGCTTTCGCAGTATGTTTCAGGTCATTGTCCATCTGCACTGTGAAGCGCCGTCCAATAAGTTCTGAAGCATTTTGCTGAATATGAGCAGATAATATTGCCCGAAACATTTCAGAATTCATCCTGTTGCTTTTGTCAGCAGTCACATCATGAATAAATACAAGAGAACCAGTTCCATTGGCAGCCATACATGCCCACGCCATGACACTACCACCACCATGCTTCACTGAAGAGGTGGTATGCTTTGGATCATGAGCAGTTCCTTTCCTTCTCCATACTCTTCTCTTCCCATCACTCTGGTACAAGTTGATCTTGGTCTCATCTGTCCATAGGATGTTGTTCCAGAACTGTGAAGGCTTTTTTAGATGTTGTTTGGCAAACTCTAATCTGGCCTTCCTGCTTTTGGTGCTCACCAATGGTTTACTTCTTGTGGTGAACCCTCTGTATTCACTTTGGTGAAGTCTTCTCTTGATTGTTGACCTTGACACACATACACCTACCTCCTGGAGAGTGTTCTTGATCTGGCCAACTGTTGTGAAGGGTGTTTTCTTCACCAGGGAAAGAATTCTTCGGTCCTCCACCACAGTTGTTTTCCATGGTCTTCTGGGTCTTTTGGTGTTGCTAAGCTCACTGGTGCGTTCTTTCTTTTTAAGGATGTTCCAAACAGTTGATTTGGCCACACCTAATGTTTTTGCTATCTCTCTGATGGGTTTGTTTTGTTTTTTCAGCCTAATGATGGCTTGCTTCACTGATAGTGACAGCTCTTTGGATCTCATATTGAGAGTTGACAGCAACAGATTCCAAATGCAAATAGCACACTTGAAATGAACTCTGGACCTTTTATCTGCTCCTTGTAAATGGGATAATGAGGGAATAACACACACATGGCCATGGAACAGCTGAACAGCCAATTGTCCCATTACTTTTGGTCCCTTAAAAAGTGGGAGGCACATATACAAACTGTTGTAATTCCTACACCGTTCCCCTGATTTGGATGTAAACACCCTCAAATTAAAGCTGAAAGTCTGCAGTTAAAGCGCATCTTGTTCCTTTCATTTCAAATCCATTGTGGTGGTGTATAGAGCCAAAAATATTAGAATATATAATAAAATATTGTGTCGATGTCCCAATATTTATGGACCTAACTATATATATATATATATATATATATATATATATATATATATATATTTGAGAGGGAAAGACCTAACCTGTACCTAAGCTCTTACCGTTTTGCTGTCTTTTTTTTCTTGTAACTGAGGCTGCATCCCTACCAGACTGTCCCAGGGGCCTCCTTAAAAGGTTTGTTTTCAAAGCTTCTCATGTTACTTTATCTGTGAGGCATTGCTAATCGGTCCAGTGAGCTGTGTTATAGATATTATTATGGATAGTTATGGATGTTTAGCACCCCAACAAATCCCTTATATGCCTGTTTAATGGGTTGGGCTATAATAAACTTTTTTTAAAATATTTTAGGAAGGCCTGCATTCAAGGCAAATATAGAACTGCAAACAATATGCAGAGACTGTGTATCTGTCTTAAAGGGGAAAAATATTAAAAACACTAATGGATATTTTATTAAATTGTGGAATCTAATGAGAATATATACAGTACCTACCAAACACTGTATTATTATAAATCATATTATTTGTAGTGCCTCATTTTAACTTGATATGAGTTTCTAGTGCCACTGTCTGAACCAAATATCAAGTGTAATTTCTCTAAAGATGAGTTGTCATATTCAAATGCCCTTACACTGACTAGAGATACCTTTTTTTTTGTTCTTCCTTCTCAACATATAAAGTCTTCAGGCAAATAGGTGGTAATGTCAGGATTGTATTGCTTAACCAGTTCCCCACCAGCCGCCGCAGTTACACTGCGGCAGGATGGCTCCGCTGGGCGAGCTGTGGTAGCTATACGTTGGCTCTTTAAGACGCTGTAGGAGGCACGCGCGCCGGCAAGGTGTCCCCCCTGAGCCGATCCGAGAGCTCGGCTGGCGCGATGATCGCCGGGCACCCACGATCGCTTGTGACAGAGTGAGAACCGGGATCTGTGTAAACACACAAATCCCGGTTCTGTCAGGGGAGAGGAGACCGATCGGTGTTCATACTAAGTATGAACACTGATCGGTCTCCTCCCCTAGTCAGTCCCATCCCCCCAACGGTTAGAACACACCTAGGGAACACAGTTAACCCCTTGATCGCCCCTAGTGTTAACCCCTTCCCTGCCAGTGACATTTATACAGTAATGTGATCCCTAGAAGAGTGAGGAGATAGTGCACATCTACTCTCAAAAATCATCACCGAGTGGGTCATCATGTTTGTTAATAAAGAATTGACATGATATTGAATCTTGATGTATCAGAAGAGCTTCTGCGGGAGTGCCTCAAACTTTTCTCTGAAGTCATCAAATGATTTAATGCCATTCCCCGAAAGCAAAGAAAAGATGTCTTGGAAACTCTTGCTAAGCCAACAGTTATATCTAGTTGGAGTCTCCAACCCTGGTGAAAACATTGGACATCTCAATAGGCCAATAGGCCAAGTATTAGTAAATGAGGTGATATGAGGCCTCTAGGATATTTAAGTCCCAAAGTTTAAGTGATTGTTCTTTTTTTTATAAATTGTATCTGTCACGGAACGTCCCACACTCCGCTTGAGTGCTTCCGTCATATACCACTTCCTCCCAGTCTGTATACAGATATCAGATATTCCAACCTCTCTGAGCAGAAAACAAGGCGACACTTGCTTCACTGCTAACATGGACTGTTTATTATCAATCAAAGTTACAAGACTTTATATGCCGTTGGAACCTCCTCTAACAATACAACTGTAACTTAATTAACATGAGCTAATTATCTAATCCTTTATACAGCCTAGGTGACTGAGACATGACCTTTCGCCCAGACTTGTGGTCACCGAGCTTCATACAGTTAATTAACACAATAGCAGTCGTCCCGTCTCCTACATTGTATAGAGGACAATGTCATTAGCTCATTCAATTAACATAAACACAGGTTGATGACACCAGCATCTCCTCACAGGATGTGTCCCAACAGAATGAATCCATTGAAAATCCAGGGCCCATAATCAAAAGGCAACAGGCTTGCATACAGTCCTCTCCAACAGCCTCTGTCCCGGCTAGGTCTGTGACAGTATCTTTATTAAATTTTTACAAACAGATAATAAATGCCAAACCTATAGTACATCATAATAAGTACAATCATTGAAAAGGCATATAACATGTGTTAAAACCATAGAAGTAATGCCACAATGCTACCAATATTTCAAAAGCATAAGATATCAACTGTATAGACTAGGAAGAGTGGACAGGGAAGGAGGAGAAGGACCCAGGGAGCGGGTGACACAAACAAAAATAATATTTCACACAAAATAAATTTTTGCTCACTGGATCTAGTGTCAGTGGGGTCCCCAGGGCGCCCAAACTGAGGGGACCAGGACATCCCATGGGGACCCCACCTAGGAAGGAGGGTGGGGTGAGAGGAGGGGGACACCATGGAATCATAAAAAGAACAGGCTAATAGGACTGAAGAGACACAAAATTTAGCACATATGCTTAAGAGGGTGCTGCATAACTGTAGGGTAATAAAACGGCACCTGGATTGAGCTCTGAGTGATCCCACCAGTCCCACATCTTTGAAAATTGAGGAAGTGTATCATGGACTGTCGCAGTCAGGTGTTCCATTCTATGGATTTGTTCCAATATTTACAGAACCTGTGCAAGGGTGGGCGGGGAGGGGGAAAACCATCTCTGGGGTATAGCCCTCTTTGCTGCCAAGAGAATAAAGGCAGCTAATTTTTGGGTGTGTCTGGGGATCCCAGGGAATGGCAGGCCTAAAAGAAACTGGATCGGGTCCAGAGAGAGAGAGTAGTTTCAAGGAGCTCTTGTAAATGAGCATGGATAGAGGACCAAAAAGGTTGAATAATGGGGCATTCCCAAAAAATGTGAAAATGGGAGCCAATGTCGCCTCCTCACCTCCAACACACCCGGGGAGCTTTGGGATCATATCTTTGTAGGATCTCTGGGGTTCTATACCAAAAAAATAGTATCTTATATGTCGTCTCCCTCTGCTCCACACACCTTGAAGACTTGGAAGCAGCCATCCAAATCTTCTGCCATTGAGGGAGGTGGATAGGTCGCTTAATGATCTGGGACCATTTCAGCATGTAAGAGTGATATGTGTTAGTGAGTGAGAAAGCTTCATGTAGGTATTTATAGATATCTGAAATAAGATGGGCTTGGTATGGTTCGGTGGGCCTTATAGTGCCAGATAAAGTTAAGGAATGACCTCTGAGTGGCTTTGAGTTGTGACATAGGGACAGGAATCGGTAAAGTTTCAAATAGATAAAGAAGTCTCGGTAGAATAGACATATTCAGGACATTGATGTGACCCAAGAGAGAGATGGGATAAGTGTCCCACTGTCGCAGGAGGAGGTCAATGTCGTGGAAGAGTGGGGGAAGTTGGCCTGATAGAGGGCTGAGTATGAGGGGTGAGATGTGTCCCTAAATATTTAAGAGAGTTCGAGCACCAGTGATAGGAATAGTTTTGTTGAAGAATGGTAAGATCTGAGTGTGGGGTGAGTAATGATAGGGCCTCTGTTTTGCTTGTGTTGATTTTATACCCTGAGAGAAAGCTAAATTCTTTGAGCAAGGCGTGTAAATTCGGGAGAGAGGTGTGGGGTCTGGTCAGAGTCAGTAGAATATCGTCCGCAAACAATGACAGTTTATACTCATTATGATGCAGAAAGACCCCACGAATATCAGGGTGGGTGTGGATGGCTGCAGCTAGGGGTTCCAGACAAAGGATAAAAAGTAGAGGGGATAACGGGCATCCTTGCCTGGTACCATTACTCAAAGAGAAAGAAGGTGATAGATAGGAAGATAACTGGACTTGGGAAGAAGGTCGGGAGTATAAAGCATGTAGTGTTGCCATGGAGGGACCATCAAAACCATAATTAGAGAGTGTAGCAAACATAATGGACCAACTGAGCCTATCAAAGGCTTTCTGTGCGTCAAGGCTCTAAATAAGGGCTGGGAGGGTTGTTTTGTTTAACAAATCTATGAGGTCTATGGTGCATCTTGTGTTATCGCCGGCATGTCTGGCTGTTACAAAGCCTACTTGGTCCTTATGTATGAGTCTGGGTATTAAATGGGAGAGTCAGTTAGCTAGGATTTTTGTAAATATCTTGTAGTCGGAGTTAAGTAAAGCAATGGGCCTATAATTGTCAGGGAGGGAGGGGTTTTGGGATCACTGAGATATGGGCATGAAGGAATTTGGGGTGGGGTTCAGTACCTTGAAGTAAGGATGCAAAAAGAGATATCAAATGTGGGCTTAAAATTGGTAAGAAAGTTATTTAACAGGAATAAGACAGGCCATGTGAGCCAGGGGATTTTTGGGTAGGGAGATTTTTGACTACCTCAGCTAATTCCTCAGGAGTGATTGCAGAGTTCAGAGATAAAAGGTGATCTGGGGAGAGTTTGGGTAGGTGTAGTGAGTAAAAAAAAGACTCACATTTCTCCCGCGTGAAATTGTAGTTAGTGTCAGTTTGTAAGCAATTATATAATTTGCGATAGAATTCACCAAAAACTTTGGACATGGTGAAAGGGCAATAAGTGGGAGTACCATCAGTTTGCCTAAGAAAATCTGGGGATGAGAGAAATGGGTGAGGTTTTAATTTATTCACTAGCATTCTGTGGGGCTTGTTTGAATACTCATAAAATCTCTGTTTGGACCACAGGAGAGATTTGTCAATCTTTTTCATATCTAATGATCTGAGTTGATTTTGCAGAAAAACAACAGCTCAGAGCCCAACCACCATGGGGGAAGTCAGCAAGAGTTTCTCAACTTTGCAGAGTTGAAAAGCTGCATCTTTTTTCAAGCGAGAACCAGTAGCTATGCAATGACCTTGAAAGACGGCCTTATGAGCTTCCCACAGGGTGGAGGGCCCGAGACTGTATTCACATTAAGTTCAAAGTACTCTGAAGTTCAAAGGCTGTTGGACAGAAGGTCTCTAGTTTCAGGGATGCGGAGAAAGGTCTCATTAATGCCCCGTACACACGGTCGGATTTTCCGATGGAAAATGTCCGATCGGAGCGTGTTGTCGGAAATTCCGATCGTGTGTGGGCTCCATCGGACATTTTCCCTCAGATTTTCCAACACACAAAGTTGGAGAGCAGGAGATAAAATTTTCCGACAACAAAATCCGATCGCGTCAATTCCGACCATGTGTGGCCTGTTCCGACGCACAAAGTGCCACGCATGCTCAGAAGAAATTCCGACACGGAACAGCTCGTTCTAGTAAACTTAGCGTTCGCAATGGATACAGCACTTTCGTCACGCTGCAATGTTAAAAATTATTTAATAAAGAGCATACAGCTCTTCTTCTTTATAATGTGACAAGAATATAGTAGTTTTGCTGCTCATATTCACACAGACTTCTCACAAACTTATTTTGTTACTATTTATCGGGATTCCCTCAATATATTTTGATTTCTCACATCTGACAACATATTTTTGTTGTATATTTTTTTTTTTGGCTTTAATGTAGATTCTTTTTTGTGTTTGTATTTTTTTGAAGGGTGTTATTTTTTTGGGGGGATTTTTATTTGTACTCCCGAAAATGTTTGTGTGTGTTTTTTGTGACAAGTTCCCACAACACCATTGATATGTTGTTCTATTTAATCTGTAGGAGATTGTTTGGTGTTGTTGTCCCTTGTTAATTTCACATTTTATGTTAGAAATGTACCTGAATCGTCACCAACAAACTGTCCTTTTTGGATGAAAACACACACAGGAGAGTATAATTTCCCCAAAAATTTTTTATTAAGGGGTCACAACTAAACAAAGAGGGAGGCAACGCTGGAGAAACTGCAGAAGTGGGTGAAGCCTTGGACCCCCAGGGCAGACATCAATTATTTAAAAGCAAAATTGGTGGCCTGAGGAGTCCTTATCTAAGGGAGGGCAGTCTGGTCCAGAAGTCCCAGAGATCCGGAAAGCAGCAGATGACATCTATGTCCCCAGGCTGTGGTCATACAAGAGACTGCAGCTTCTGTCAAACCAGACTGAACCCAGGGTCATCACTCTCTTGTCTTCCTTCCACGCCTCCTTCCACGTAGTGGCTATGGTGATGGAGTTGTGGCAGCAGGAGGAGGAGGAGGATGGTCCAACTCAATGACGTCGGTCTTGGGTGTTAGTTCCCCACTCACCCCCTTACGTAGGACTTTATACAGAAGGTCCTCACAGAGCTTGCGTTGACCCTCCTGCATGGCCTGCAGTTTTGTGGCAGCCATGCAGGCAAAGGCCTCTTCAGGAGTGAGTAAGGCTCGTAGGGACGCTGAAGCCTCCTGAATGAGCCTGAACGCAGAATCCTGCACGGGACTCGGAGTCGTCTTCCTGGCTCTTTTATATGGAAGGCGGAGGGGAGGAACCTGAGATTCAGTCAGGCTGCGACTTGTCCCAGGCTTCTCCTGGCTGACACTTAGCCCCACCTCCTCCTGGCTACCACTAATCCCCGCCTCCTCCTGACTGCCACATTCCACAACCTCCTCCTGGCTGAGGTCTTCCTGTGTATGAAAAAGGGACATAGTTTTAGTATTGTTTTCATAAATCACACACAATTTTCACCTCCTGACTGTTGCAAATTGAATGTTAACAAATATAACAGACTATCCTTCTGAGCCCAGCATTTTTCATTCTTGTCCCAAATTTGGGTGCCCACTACTAATTAGTGATCAATAATAACATCTATAGTAAACATCATTTCTTTATTGCCCAGAAATCTGTAGAAGAATGCTATACCTGACTCCAGCTGGGCTCCTCCACTTCTTCCTGGCTGGAAGGCCCAGGTTGGACATCGGAAGCCTCAGCTGGGGTGGAAGGAAGAGTGGAAGGTAGAGTAGAGAGGGATTCCCTGACTTCAGTGTGGTCTGACAGAAATCGCAGTCTCTCATAGTACCACAGCCTGAATGTCATCTGCTGCAGCTTCGGACCTCTGGGAATCTGTGACCTTCTTGCGCTCCCTAAGATAAGTGCTCCTCAGGCCACCAATTTTGGCTTTTAAATAAGGGATGGTTGCTGTGGGGACCACCGGCGTCACCAACTCCAGCAGTTTCTCCAGCGCTGCCTGCCTCTTTTGTTTATGGTTGTAATGAGGATGTCTCACTTGCCACAGACAGGGCAGCTCCCTGTATTTGTCAATGAACAGGGGGAGGAAATTGTGGTCGTTGAACCCATCCATTTTCTCTGCAAGACACAACACAAGACAAACCCTAATGTCAGGCCAAACTCCCCTAATCTTGTTACAATATAGGCTTCCATTTCGAAGCAGTATAGGCCCAAGTTTAGATCCTACCTTCGTTATCATGATCGGTGCCTCCGATGCTTCTTCCTCCGCTCACAGATCGTACGTAAGACGCACGCGTGTTACGCTTTATACACACTGCGCATGCGTGTAACTCCGCCCACCCCTGACGTTCTTTCTAGTCTATTCCCCGCCCCTTTTCGTTCTGCGCAGTGGGGGAAGAGCACATGGCGGAGACACAGCAGGTGCGTGCTAATTGTAGCAACGACGAGGAGGAGGAGGAAAGGCCGGATCCGGACACGTCCCGATCCAGAAGGAGATTTAAGGACTCAAATATGTCCGTTGGGGAGATGTTGGAGATGGTGGACATCCTGAAGAAGGTCAACTATGATGGAAAGTATGGGCCTTACCCCAACCCCAATATCAGAAAGGCCAAGATAATGGCGAAAGTGGTCAAAAGTCTGCACCGGAATTTCGGGGTATGACGAACGAAAGATCAGCTCAGGAAGCGGTGGTCGGACCTCAAATTACGAGAACATGAGCAGTACAGAAAGATCCGGAGAGTGCTGCAAAAAATTAAGTAGTTGTGCTGTGTTCCTATTCTTTATGTTTATTACATTCGTGCTGCTCCATGTGCTTTTAGGAACTGTTGTAAAGTTTAAAATGGCAACTTTCAGGTTCATGGGCACATTATTCATTCGTATCAAACATTTTTCTTTCGGACTATAAAATACCATTGCTTAGGCCATATGCATTTGGCCACCATTTTTATGCCCTATACTTGTCTTAAAAGAATTGGGTTGTGTAGATGGCTTTGTTACTAGAATGAAATGCAAACTAGATTCTGTGTAAGGAGAGGACACTGAGCAGCTGTTTTCACATCTGGACACTGGAGCACTAGTGTGGGACACAAGAACACCATTTTTAATAGGGGGCCACACAGGTGCTCCAGTGTATACTATAGGGGGGGGGCTACATCTGTGAAGCTTGTACCAAACAGGTAAAGTATTGCAGCAACATGTGCTATCTGCCATCACAGGAGATCAATGGATGCGTTTTGGGGGTGCAACCCCTTCCTCAATAATAAAGTAGCTGAGAGGAAGGGCTTGCTCCCCCAAAACACGTCCCTTGATCCCCCGTGATGGCAGGTCGCACATGTTGACATTGGTAAATTGGTGTGCATCTTCTAAATTTGGCTTTTCCTGGGGTGACTTCACCCCATATGAACGCAATATCAAACACAGTTCCTAAATACTCATGTCTGATATTGCCTTCAAGTTCTACCAAATGTGACGTTTGTAAGTTCAAGATTTGTGTCTTTCTTGTTGGTTTTACACAGGCCTGTTTTCTCGTAAATGGACATTTCTATTTTTGATAATGCTACCCCAAAAATTGTTATACAACAAACATGTTGGTTTGTTTGAAAAACCTTTGGTAAATGCACATGTGATTGTGCAGGTATAAAAAAGTTTGTTAAGCAAGAATGTGTGGATTATTGTCTCAACGCTACAACACTTTTGGGGTGATGTCATTGTTTTTTTCAGAGAAAATGGGGGTTATTTACTAAGGGCAAATCCTCTTGGCACTACAAGTGTAGTTTCAGTGCAGTTGCAACTGCACTTGTAGTGAAATGTGTTTTTGCATTTAGTAAATAACAGCCTACAGTGCTTTGTATAAGGTTACACAATCACGCCATTTTCTGGACTCAATACATTTCTGTCAGGGTCAGCTAAAACAAACACAAGCAGTAAATGTCCACAAAGAATTTCTTTTTTTTTTTTAATAGAAAAAGGCTTCACATATTTGCTGGCATATTGATGGCCCCCCTACCCGCAAAGAACTCCAGGTAGCGTAACCGGACATCACGGGCACTCAGGGAGGGCAAGCCAGGACGGCCGCTTTCAAGCGCCGTCAGTGTTTCAGGTATCACTCCGGCCTCAGGGCCAACTGAGCCAGCATAGTTGGCCGAATGTTTCCTTAAAAGGTTATGGAGAATACAGCACGCCAGTATAATATGGTTCAGTTTATACTCCGCCATATGGATGGGTGTCATAAATAGGCGGAACCGGCTGGCTAGGATTCCAAATGTGTTCTCCACCACTCTTCGGGCTCTGACCAGCCGGTAATTACAAACCCTCTGTTCCGGGGTGAGGGTCATCATCGGGAATGGCCGCATCAGGTGGTCCCCCAGCGCAAATGCTTCATCAGCAACGAACACGAATGGGAGTCCTTCCACATTGTCCTCTGGAGCTGGCAAGTCCAAGCTGCCATTCTGGAGATGCCTGTAGAACTCCGTCTGGGCGATGACTCCACCATCGGACATCCGGCCATTCTTTCCCACGTCCACATACAGGAAGTCGTAATTAGCCGACACCACCGCCAACATCACTATACTATTGAACCCCTTATAGTTGAAATAGTACGACCGACCCCGAGTTGGGTGGTGGGACGATGTGGACGTGTTTCCCATCAATTGCCCCTCCGCAGTTAGGAAAGTCCCACCGCTGGGCAAAGTGGGAGGCCACAGTCTGCCATTCCTGTGGCGTGGAAGGAAACTGTTGAAGGAAAAAATAAAACATTACTATTTTTGCTCAGAAACATGGCAAGCAGATTAGGCACAAACATTATGGGGCAACCTCCAGATAGCATTTATTAAGGGGAATTTAACAACGCCAAAGTATAAGGTATACCTATCATATTCCCCCTCCCCCCCTCTCATGGGCCATTTCTAACATTATAGGGGGGGGTGTGGAAATCTTGGACAGGTAACCCTCTTCACTTCATTGAGAGATGAATGCCTAAATACAGGGTATTACTTGGAACAGCCCCTCCTTAGTTACACTATTGGCAGCCCACTGGACAGGTAAGAAGTGTCATAATACAAAGATATAAATACACACTGTACACATTTGAGCACATTTGGACATTCTGCTATTACCTAGCAAGAAAATAATAGGATACAAAAACTTTAAACAGTACCATTTGAAAGTATACAGGCAGGCCCTTGCACTACATGCTTTGGGGAATTCATCCATAAATCTGAGCACTAAAGAGATGGCTATAGTGTGTATGGGTTTGGCAAAGTCAGCAGATAGATGATTGAGGATAGAGAATTGGAATCAGCTGACTTAGCAGTTGGGGGAGGGAGGGTTACTAAAAATTATTTGGGGACAGCACCAAAAAAAGCCTCTGGCACTCTGCCAGAATTTAAAGCAAAAATAAAATTTCAAAACATTTTAGGGGGTGTTTGGGGTAAAGTACTACTATGGAGCAGAAAAAATACATTGTTAAGTGACTACATGAGGTGAATATAGGCCAGGAGACACCATGCTGAGGAGGTTATTGAAGGGCAAATATGTATGAAGGACCTAAAATAATAATTACATTAAAATCCAGCATGCATGAGAACAAAGGGGACATTCACAGCATATTCCAATCATGGTAATTAGGGAATGAGGAAAGAATACAATATATTAGCAAACATTCAATACAATAAAATGTGATATTAAAGGATAAAAATCTTACCTTCATATACTCCTTCTGCAGGACCTGTATGATGGCAGAACAGGTCTCTGGGATAATGATACCCAGAGCCTGGGGGGAGATGCCTGTTGAGAACTTTAAGTCCTGCAGACTTCTCCCTGTCGCCAAATACCGCAGGGTAGCGACGAGCCTCTGCTCCGGAGTGATGGCTTGCCTCATGCAGGTATCCTGCCTGCTAATATAAGGGGTCAGCGAAGCCAACAAACAGTGAAACATGGGGTCCGTCATCCTGAGAAAGTTCCTGAAATCATCAGGATTATTCTCACGGATCTCACGGAGCAAAGGCATATGAGAGAACTGGTCATGCTGAAGCAACCAATTCTTGGTCCATGAACTCCTCCCCACCCTGTTCATGGACTGGACTTGTGTCAAGGTCAGGACCCCAACACCAAGCCCCCGCACAGCACGAACTCTACGAGGAGTACGCATACACAACATGGCTAGAAAACGGTCGGCTGCTCATAACGGAGTAACAGAACACACTGAAGAACAGCAAGGCCTGTGAAGAGCGACCTGAAAAACAGTAACGAACGAACAAGAATACAATGACTAATTAAAGTCACGCGGAACTTGCTGCACGCACTGAAGAGCAGATACAAACCCACAAGCACAAACTGAACGGCAGAAAACGATATGAAAGCCACGAGTCTGAAAAAGCGCGAATCGTCTCTCACCAAACTTTTACTAACACGAGATTAGCAAAAGGAGCCCAAAGGGTGCCGCGCTTGGTTCTGAACTGGCCTTTTCTAGTCTCGTCGTACGTGGTGTACGTGACCGCGTGGTTGGCGATCGGAAATTCCGACAACTTTGTGCGACCGTGTGTAGACAAAACAAGTTTGAGCCAACATCCGTCGGAAAAAATCCTAGGATTTTGTTGTCGGAATGTCCGAACAAAGTCCGACCGTGTGTACGGGGCATAAGGCTCCAATGACAAGTTCTGAGAGAGGCGGAAGAAAGGGTAATATCTAGTTGCACAGAGGAGTGGTCTGACCAGGTTATAGGGTTAATTTCAGAGGAGACTGTGAATGTCAGGAGCGGTGAAGAGATAAAGAAATGGTCTAATCTGGAGTAAAGTTTGTGGGGTGTGAGTAGAACGTGTATTGTTTGTGTGTGGGGTGTTTAATCCTCCAGATGTCCAGGAGGTTTTTAGCTCTGATGAGCTTAAGAAAGGATTTGGAGAGGCGGTAAGATGTTGATGATGTTGTGGATGGGAACAATATGTGCCTGTCTTTGCTAGGAGACATGGTCATATTGAGGTCCCTGCCAATTACCAGAAAAGGTGAGAATGTGTCCAGAGTATCAAACACAGTGGTAAGGAAATGGACCTGACCAGAATTAGGAGCATAAATATATATATATATATATATATATATATATATATATATATATATATATATATATATATATATATATATATATACTGTATATATATACAGTATATGTATATATATATATATATATATATATATATATATATATATATATATACTATAGTAAGAGACTGGGTGAGGAACGAACAGTCTAGGATAATAAATCTGCCATGGGGATCCAGGTGTGAGGATTTATCTCTTAAAGGACAAGAACGACTAATTAAGATCGATACGCCTGCTTTCCCAGACGGGTCAGAAGCCATGAAAGATATCGGGAAGTGTTTGCTGGCAAATTTAAGGGATCCCCCAGGGCAGAAATGAGTCTCCTGGACCAAAATTACGTCAGCTTTGGAAGCTTTAAACTCTTTCAGAGCCAGCCATCTCTTATGAAAAGAGTTTAAACCTTTAACATTACAAGTAAAAAACTTTAAGGCCATAACAACTTAACCTGATGAATAAGCATAAGATAAACTGCATAGCATACATTAGGTGAAAGATTCCTTGGTATAAGGGTCATATAATGGGTAAAAAGTAATACAACAACATTTAGTATAGCAGTAGCATTGCGACAGGAATATAATCAGTCCATAAGGTGTAGCAGCCTCAGGTCAAAAAAAAAAAAAAAGATCTGAGGAAAAAAAATAAAAACAGAAACAAAAATAAAAATTGAAAAAAAAACAAGAAGAAAAAAATGAAAATCTTTACTGTATCCAAAGAGAAACCTGGAAGGCCAAATGCCTCCAGGAAGCCCTGGTCTAAGCCTAGGGCTGGAAAGGGGAGCATGAGGACCACCAAAAATGGGGATGGACGGCCCTCCTCCAAAGTATCAAGGCCTGGGTCACAAAATAGAAACAGTGGAAACAAACAAACTTTTGAGCCAGGGTGCCATAAAAACAACAGGCGGTCCATGGGCAAGAGGGTGGACAGACCCACCAAGGAAAGGTGGGTCAAACAAGAACATCAGAGGGTCATGTAAAAGTGGAAATCAGAGCCGTAGCCAAGTGAAAGGATCTTCAGGTTGGGAATCTAGAAGAAGAGTGCCTCTGAGGTGAGAAGTTGGATTTAGATGGCTTCTGCCGCACCGTGGTCCAGATGCGACCCGGAGCTGTCGGTGGCTTAGGAGTAGCAGGAAGCAGCACCGGATCTTTGTCAGGGAGAGGTGGTAGGCCTAAGTTGCGCAGAATGTTGTCACTCTCCTGGAGATCATGTAGGGAGTACTGTATGCCTTCACGGGATGCAGAGAGGAGAAATGGGAACCCCCAGCGATACATGACTTTTTGGGTCTGGAGATGAAGTATCAGCGGGTGTAGATTTCTCCGTCTGGCCAGAGTGATAGGTGAGAGATCACTGAAAATCTGGATCTTAGACCCTTTAAAGTCCAGCCTGGACTGGTTGCGGGTGGCAATAGTGAGTGCTTCTTTGCTGTCGTAGCAGTGAAATCTGACAATCACGTCTCTTGGATTGGCTCCAGCCGGGGGGGGAAGCGAGGGATCTGTGGGCCCTGTATAAAGGCCAGTCAATGTCAGGGATATTAGAGGCTACCACATTAAACAAGCTTAGGAGATGGGAGTGGAGGTCCCTGTCTTCCACTGCTTCAGGGATACCTCTGATCCGCAGATTCTGTCTGCGTTCCCTATTTTCAAGGTCTTCCTGTTGTGCTTGAAGCTGGGTGACTGAGTGTATCATGGCGGCATTGTCCTCTTCAGGAACTTGAACATACTGTACTAGTTTATTAAACTTAGACTCCAGGGTGTCAGTGCATTCTACCAATTGGCCTATTTCCCCTCTCAATTCTTTAGCAAGTTTACCCACCTCCTGTGCGATGTTATGGGTGATGTCTTGGAGTAGAGATTGTAGTTTGGCATCTAAAACTTCTGCCGTTAGTGGGGGGTGACCCCTGTACAGGCAATATTAAAGAGAGTACCTGTCTCAGGCTCAGAACGCTCTGGAGGGTCTTGCACGCCATCCTGGCTACTGGTGGAGGAGGCCTGAGGCTTAAGGACTGTGGCGTAGGTCTGTCTCTGGTCTCCAATATTGCCCATGGGGTGCGCGGTCGCTGCAGAAGACTGAGGAGGAGACTCCCATGGCTAGCAGAGCTTTGGACCGGTCAGTCCCGGGAAGGCTGAGGGGGATAGAGCTCTGGTCTCACACGTCCACCATGTTCAGAAGCCACGCATGCGCCCCCTTCTAAAGTGATTGTTCTAAAGAGGCGCTTAGTGGCAAAGGTTTTAAAGTGGGTGGAAGCCAAATTGGCAAGGAAATGGCAATTTCTTTACAATCAATCGCATCAAAGAGAACCCATATTGGGATCTCAGACTGTGCATGCAAGGATTAAAGGTGCTATTTGGGCTGCCATAAAGTAATTTATCAGGAGTGATACTCCCAGGCCACCATTGGTTTTATGATAGTATAGATCTAGTTCTTTGAGCCCTGGGGGTGGGTTGTATTATATATAAATTTTGATATTTTGTTTTGGAGTATTCATAAGACTACAGGTGCTGTGAATAGGTTCCCCTAGGATTTGGACTTTAACAATTGTATTAAAGTAGAAAAATTATTTGTTTATAACAAATAATTTAAAAAGATAACACGGAGTGTACATTACAACAAACAATTGATGGTACTACAACTGTGACATGGTAGTGGTATGAAAGAGATATTCCTCACCCGACGCGTTTCAGAGTCTATTGAGTCTCTTTCCTCAGGGGTATGGAAGATATAAAATCTCTACAATGTAAATGTAAAAATCAATAACAGCTTGTATAATATTCAAATATAATATTCATAATATTCAAATATATGTAATTTAACGTCTAAAACTTACAGTTACTTCAGTCGTGTATATGCAGACACTCCATGTAAGTTAAAAAAACAACAAACAACACTGCCCCAGGGAGTTGTCCCCTTCAGGTGTCAAGCATGTCCAATTGTAGAAATAGGTAAAAACAAAATATTCCACAAACAGATTAGGGGAACATCAATGAGAGCTCCCAATGCATAGGAAATCCAGACCCACTGAGGCCTATAGATGGAATCCTGTAATTGAGACATGGTAATGAATAATATGTATATTGGCTAAGTGCTATCTATCTGTGTAAGTGTACAAAATATATCAAAACAATTAGTCAGACAAAAAATATCTTTATATGGAGGCTATGTGGTAGGTGGACCCTGTCCTAATGGATGGTATAACGGGGAGCACTAAAATTGAAAGTTCTTATATATGCATAAATACACACACACATATACACATATATCAAGGATATTAATTGTTAGTCAAAGGAGTACTATGTGTGGTATGATGGTACACCTGCTATGCCAAAGTTTATGAATGATTGAATGCATCTATTTATATATCCAATACTACTAGCCATATCTCTAGATTCTGCACTATTGTAATAAATGCCTATGCTAAGGCTTAAAATACGGTCAAAGTGCAAGGATGTGTATGTAGAATTAACAAATCCTTGACAATATAATAGCCTAGTAACAAACCAGAATAGCGCCTCAAAAGGATATGTGAAACAGACTTAGCTCAGGACAGGAACAGGAAGTACTCAAATGTCATGAGGTAGCTTTGGAAGAAGCACCATTTTAAGGGTGTTTAATCTACCCAACCAGGACATTTGAAATTGATTCTAAGTGAGTGGCAGAGTAGCAATGTTACAAATAAGTGAGGAGTAATTTACTTGATACAGGGGGGTAAAATTGGATGTCAGATGTATTCCCAACTGAGGAAGTTTGACAAGTCCATGGAAAAGTAGAAGTACTTTGTAAGTGTGATAAAGTTGGATGCAGGGATACATCCAATGCCGCTTTTATTCCAAAATATGAAAAAGTATGGCGAATGCCACAAATTTTTTCAAAGTATGAAAAACGGAGGGTAAGGAGACATGAGGTTCTGTAATTGTAAATAGAATGCCATCAGCAATTACCATCTTTACTATCTTTCTGTTGGTGTAAATACAGTGCTAACAGAGCTAATACAAGGAGAATGGGGGACAGGGGGCAAGTCTGTCGTGTACCTCTGCTATTAGGGAATGAGGGAGATTGTAACCCACAATACTTTACAATTACAATTACAAGCAGAAGGACCTGAATATAATGCCTGGATGCACTTTAAAAAAATGTTGCTTAAATCTCCATTTGTGCAGAGTGAATTGCATATATTGCCAAGATCAAATGCTTTTTCTATGTCTACTGAAAAAAACTGCATTTCTTGTGTTCAGATATGAGCAATATGGATAAGATTAAGCACTTTTCCAATGTTATCACTAACTTGCTTCATTGGAATAAATCCCATTTGATTCCAATGGATCAGTTTGCCTAAGTAAGTGTTTAATAGTTGAGCTAGAATCTTGGTGAGTATCTTTAAATCTATATTTAAAAGCGAAATAGGTTTGAAATTAGACTGTGTGCATCGCTGTGTGGTTTTGGAATCATCACCACCATGTGCACTTTTAACATTTCTAGGGACATTCTGGATACCTTAATCTCTTTATACATTGCTATTAATCGAAGTAATATAAATATAAAATCAGCAAATTTTTAATAGAATAATGTGGAAAAATCACCAGGGCTTTGTCAGTTCCCAAATCATAAAGATTTAATGGTGGCACTCACTTCTTCAGAAGCAATATCCAATGCAAAGGTAGATAATAAAGCATCAGGTATTTGGAGAAGTTGGATTTGTGTAAATTATTCTTATATTAGAGTTGGATCAAAGTGAGATGTAAAAGAATACAGTTTAGCTAGCTGTGTTTTGAATTCTGCTAATATTTTTAGGGGTTTACTGGTGCCTACACTTGTTTTTCTGTTCTGCAGCTGGGTGTGGGTGGTGTGTTGAATTAAAAAAATGTCTTTTTTTTGGCAGAGGGAGAAGCCTTTCGTGTAAAAGTGTGGCGTAGACCACCTGAGATTGCATTCCATGGCATCTGTAAAGAGTAACTAAAGGTCAAAGTGTTGGTAATAATCTTGGTGAGTATCTTTCAATCTATATTTAAAAAGGAAATCAGTCTAAAATTAGACTGTGTGTGTGGCTAATTGTGTGGTTTGGAAATCATCACCATGTGCAATTTTAACATTTCCATAGGAATGAATATCTTGATCTCATTATACAATACATTGTTACTAATCGATGTAGTATTAAATTAGCATTTTTTTAGTAGAATGAAGTAGAAAACTCACCAGGACATTGTAATTCCCCAGATTTGAAATATTTGATGGTGACTCCCACTTCTTTGGATGTTACATAATTAGTGAGTGTCAGGAAGGGCACGCCAGAAATCCAGATGGCGACCATAGATGTCCCCTTGTTCTGCATGTCCCACTGAGAAGGGCTGTGTGAGCATGTTAGCGCGCACCTGTGCACACGTGCGTGCACATTAGTGCCGCACGAAATGGCAACATTGGGGCGCACACGCTCACGCATCCAGTGAGATTTGTGGTGCTAACAGACTATTTAAACTGCCTTACTTCCTTGGATCAGTGCTGTCTAGCCTACAGCGTTACTTGTGATCCCTGATTGTCGTTTACCTGTATCTGCTCCAGTTGACCCTACCCAGCTTGCTCCTGACTATCCCCGCTTATCTGCCTGCATCTGACCTCGGCCTGTTTTGACTACGTTCCTGCCTGCTCCTTCTGCTACCTTGCTGCCAGCCTGTTGCTGAACCTGCCTATACCTGAGACCATGTTCCTGCCTGCTCCATCTGCTACCTTGCTGCCAGCCTGTTGCCGAACCTGCCTGCACCTGACCCTGCTCCAGTGTCCACCTGCTCTGGACTTGTGGACGCTTTCAGTCCATCTGCCTGCACCTGCCTGAGCTCCAGTTTCCAGTCTGACAGCTGTTCCTGGGTCCGTTCCAGTTCCTGCTTCAGTTCCGGTCCGGCTCATCTACCAGCAACCTTGCCAGGCACTTGTGTGACACTGCACTCGAGCGCCTCCTGTTTTCTCCATCAGGGGCCTCGAGTCAGAGGTGTAAGAGAGGCCTCCCTCTCCATACCAGACTCTACCACCAGGTACGTGACAGTGAGGATGAAATAAGACACTAGTCCATCTAGTTCAACCAATAAGAAATATATTGAAAACCGTCATATGCACAATCCTATTCTCACAGTTGATCCAGAGAAAGGCAAAATAAACAATAAAGAACGATCCAATGCTCTCCAGTTGGAGAAACAAATCCTTCCTGATTCCCTGGGAGGCATTCAGATATTCCCCTATTCTGGTGTTATTACCTTTACATTTTTATATCCAGTAATATTATATGAAATTAGAATACATTTTTAAAACAATCTACTGAGCTGGCCAGAACCAGTTTTTGGGGGAGTCTATTCCACACTTGCACAGCTCTTACTGTGAAGAAACATTTCTGCATGTGGAGGTTAAATCTCTTTTTCTCCAGGCGTAAAAAGGGCTCCCTTGTCCTCTGTAATGACCCGAGAGTGAGTGACTCTACACTAAGTTCACTTTATGGAGCATTTACCTATTCATAAATATTGATTATTTCCCCCCTAATCTCTTCTTCTCAAGAGAGCATACATTCAGTTCAACTGATCTTTCCTCATTGCTGAGCTTCTACATGCCTCCTATCAGTTTTGTTGCCCTTCTCTGCTCTTTCTCCAGTTTTCTCATATCTTTTTTGTGAACTAGTGCTCACAACTGAACTGCATATTCCAGATGAGGTATTACTAATGATTTGCACAATTGCAAAATTATGTAACTTTCTCTGCAGTCCATAGCTCTTTTAGTAAAATACATTTTTGCTAGCTTGGCATTGCATGCTATAATTAAATATATGATCTACCAGAACACCCAAATCCTCCACTGGCATTGATTCCCCCAGTTGTACTCCCCCTAGTATGTATGATGCATGCATGTTCTAACCCCCATTACATAACTTTACATTTATCAACATTTAACCTAATTTCCCAAATTGTTGCCCAATTAAATAGTGCATTGACTTCTGCTTGTAAGTTGGAGACATCCTGTAAGGACGTTATTCCACTGCATAGCTTGGTGTCATCTGCAAACACTGAAATGGCATTTTTAATCCCAGACCCTATATCATTTATAAATATGTTAAAAAGTAGGAGTCCCAATATTGAACCTTAGGGTACACCACTAATAACCTTAGACCATTCAGGGTATGAATCATTTATCACTACTATCTGAATACGGTCTTTTAGCAAGTTTTCTACTCATTTACAAACAGAATTTTCTAAGCTTGTAGATATTAACTTACACATTAGCCATGAGTGGGAAAAGTGTGTCAAACGCTGGGAAAAGTGTGTCAAACGCTTTGGCAAAATCCAAGTATACTAAATCCACAGCCACTCCTTTGTCTAATGCCCCGTACACACGATCGGACTTTCCGCCAACAATATTGAACCTTGGGGTACACCACTAATAACCTTAGACCATTCAGAGTATGAATCATTAATCACTACTCTCTGAATACGGTCTTTTAGCAAGTTTTCTACTCATTTACAAACAGAATTTTCTGAGCTTGTAGATATTAACTTACACATTAGCCATGAGTGGGAAAAGTGTGTCAAACGCTTTGGCAGAATCCAAGTATACTAAATCCACAGCCACTCCTTTGTCTAATGGCATAAAACAAGTAAAAATTTGCGCTGAACTGAAAAAAGCAAGCGGCCAGCAAAGTTCGTAGATAACAAACAAAAAGTCACATGCATAAAAATTATTGCGGCGCTGAAAAGTTCAAAAATGAAATTGAAGAGTGGGAGGAATCCAATCACCAAATATATTGTGCAGATGTAGAAAGAGTCACTCGTCACCACGTGGTAATGTAGTCTGCTTACCAGAAGGTGTTAAGGATTAGGCATAGATGATAAATTCTCAATAGCATCCAGCAAATCCAGCCCACTGGAACCCCTCATCAGACCACAACATCCGTGGGATTTCCTTCACATATAAACATCTCCCAATGGTCACTTCAGAATTAGGCAATGAGGCATGTAGTCATCATATATCCGAGAAAAGAAAATGAAGGACCCATAGTGAAGCCCGTAATGATAGATAAAAAAAACTTTTATTGTAGTAACTTACAGTTGGAGCTTAAAACAGCATGCATCAATGATAGGAACAAACGGCTGCAGCAATCAGCGTAAGGATGTCAGCCTGCCTGACATGTTTCATCGTAACAGATGTCTTCAGAGGCATGGCTACAGCTACAACCGCACGCTATATATATGGTATGGTTAGTGGGTGGATCAGAGGGGATATAATCAAACTCATCACTAACAGCTGGGTAGGATGTGTGTCTTGTGCAGAGCGCCCTGGTGCTAACAGGATAAACCTGGTTAGCAACTGATGACGCGACAGCGCACGGCCAATCAGAAAAAAGAGAGGATAAGAACAAAAATAGGATGGCAACAGATGACTCAGTGCCACCTCATTGGTTAACCTATCTCTCAGTGAACAGAAAAATTGAAAAATGCCAGATAAGCATGAACAGGCGACGAGGAAGAGCGCCGGCTGTGCGGTCCGGCTCAGGGACATGAAAAAGGCTAAAAATGTATTTTTGATTGATCAGACAAAAACCTGATATCATATAACTCAATATACACAATAAAAAAAATGGAAAAGAATTAACACCTGCACAGATGAGCTATGAGATTAACGCCTGTCATGCAGTATAGATCAAAGGCATAGAATAAAACGCTAGACTTTGTATAACAAATCTGTGCCTGCATGGGAAAAAAACACTAACCTATGTATAACAAACCAGCGACTCACATGCAACTAAGCAATAGACATTGTGAATGCGATTAATCGCACACAATTCAATAAAAATACATGCATGCAATATACATCAATACATGTGTTAAAATCAATACAGATAATTGTAAACATCATTAAAAAATATTGTTTTAAAAAACTGACCTAGACCCAAGATTTGCAAATAAATAAAGGAGAAAAAACAAAATAAATAAATAAAACGAATAAAGGAGTGTATTGATGCTAACTGTTATTAATGAAGCTATTAACATCCCACTCTACGTTTAACCCATATGGCGTATAGCATTTGAGGGTGTGTATCCATCGCGTTTCTAACCTCGAGATTTCTCTCTTGGTGTAACTACCTCTCCAATGGGGTGTTAAACGATCAATGGCGGTAATCAGAGTCCCTACTGGATTTCTGTTATGACATTCTAAATAGTGACGTGAGACCGTGTGCTTAGGAAAACCTTTCTTTATGTTTTTTATATGTTCCTTTATTCGCACATTCATGGCTCTCATAGTGCGGCCTACATACTGTAGACCGCATGGACAAGTCAATAAGTACACAACATTTTTTGAGGTGCAGGTGATGAAAGTATCTATATCATAGACCTTTGTGGTGGAGTTAGATTTAAATTGACAAATTTTCCTATTTTTATCGCCATTTATGCTACACACTTTACATTTGCGACATGGGAAAAAACCTTTTGAGTTCTGAAAAAAGGGGACCCTATTGGGGGCATCAAGAACATTAGGGGCAACCTGCAGCCTTAGGGGGGTACTCCCCTATAGATAACTTGTGGGCGTTCAGGTAAGGATGGGCCCAACACTTTATCGTTTTTTAACACGGCCCAATGTTTTCTAAGGATTTTCTTTATATCGTAATGTTGTCGAGAGTAGGTGGTCACTAAAGAAAACTCATGAATATTATTATTCTTAGTGATTCTATCTGTGCCCTTTATCATATTGGCCCTATCCAAGCAGGCAACCTCATTTATGGTTTTGTCCAAGTCTGCACCAGAGTACCCCTTCTCCACAAATTTGGTTTTTAAGTCAGAGGCCTGCATCAAAAAGTCGTGTTTAAAGGTACAATTACGCCTTGTTAGCACCAGGGCGCTCTGCACAAGACACACATCCTACCCAGCTGTTAGTGATGAGTTTGATTATATCCCCTCTGATCCACCCACTAACCATACCATATATATAGCGTGCGGTTGTAGCTGTAGCCATGCCTCTGAAGACATCTGTTACGATGAAACATGTCAGGCAGGCTGACATCCTTACGCTGATTGCTGCAGCCGTTTGTTCCTATCATTGATGCATGCTGTTTTAAGCTTCAACTGTAAGTTACTACAATAAAAGTTTTTTTATCTATCATTACGGGCTTCACTATGGGTCCTTCATTTTCTTTTCTCGGATATATGATGACTACATGCCTGATTGCCTAATTCTGAAGTGACCATTGGGAGATGTTTATATGTGAAGGAAATCCCACGGATGTTGTGGTCTGATGAGGGGTTCCAGTGGGTTGGATTTGCTGGATGCTATTGAGAATTTATCATCTATGCCTAATCCTTAACACCTTCTGGTAAGCAGACTACATTACCACGTGGTGACGAGTGACTCTTTCTACATCTGCACAATATATTTGGTGATTGGATTCCTCCCACTCTTCAATTTCATTTTTGAACTTTTCAGCGCCACTCCTTTGTCTAATGCCCCATACACACGATCGGACTTTCCGCCAACAAAACAGTGGATTTTTGTTTGAAGGTTGTTGGCTCAAACTTGTCTTGCATACACATGGTCACACAAATGTTGGCCAACAATTACGAACGTGGGAACGTGGTGATGTACAAGATGTACGACAAGCCGAGAAAAAGTAAGTTCAATAGCCAGTGCAGCTCCTTCTGCTTGATTCCGAGCATGCGTGAACTTTTGTGCGATGGACTTGTGTACACACGATCGACTTTCCGACAACAAAGTTTTGTTGGCGAAGAATATGAGAACCTACTAGTAAACATTTGTTGGTGGAAAGTACTTTGTTTTTTCATGAATCCATGCTCACAATTGTTTATGACCCATAGATGGACTTCCTGTAACATTAACATGGAATAATTTAATGTCCAAGTAGATGCTGTAAGTTTCACTAATAAGAAGGAGCAAGAAATCAGAACTGGACAATAATCAGGCCACGGGAATACCGATATGGACACTGAAGAAATGTTTGGAAGAAAGTTTTGAAATATGAAAATGGGATCTATACTGGAATGTACTTTATGAGTGTGGGAATAGAATGTAAAGTTCTTGGAGAAAGCATTTAGTTCCCTCCAAGAATCAACGAAGTGTCAGGGCTGGGCTCAGCACTTCCTTCCCTGAGCTGGCCGCTCAGCTGTCAGCTAATTGCCAGCTCCTATCTCTCCACAGTGACTCACATGTTAATGATATCCTGCTCGTCAGTCCTGCCTACTTAAGCCGTCCAGCCCAGATGATCTCTGCCTTCGCCTTGGTCACATCTCTAGAGACGCTCTTCTGTGTTCCTGTTAAAGACTTGCTTGACTGACATTCCTTCTGGCTCCAGATCCTGCTTTCTGTTCTACTACGCTCATCTCTGGCTCCCTGACGTTTTGGCTTGTCTGACTATTCGTTCCGGTTCCTGAATTCTTAAATTATTATTATTATTATTATTATTATTAAACAAGTGATATTTAACTGTACTTCTGTCTCAGTCTGATTCATGATTTCTGACAGTAGGAGAAGGCCATGAATTCAGAAGATGCAGTCAAGCCACTTGTTGGTAATATTTTTTCCAGATTGGATGAGCAGGATCACTGCATGGATCAGTTTGCCATTGCGTTACAAATGCTCCTGAGTCACACAGCTCACCTGGAATCTCCCACTGTGGCTGCTCCATTACAACCTGTGTTGCAATCCATCCCTGCTGCTGCTCCAGTCTGTGTGCAGGCACCCGCCTCAAGTATTACCTCTATAAGAGGTATGTCTGGTTTTGCTCCACTTCCCCAGCAATTTGGGGGTGATTCAGTCCAATGCAGAGGGTTTCTCAACCAGGTTGAGATATACTTTGAGATGCTGCCCCAGGCATTTCCCATGGACAAAAGCAAAGTAGGTTTCATGGTATCTTTGATTTTTGAGAGAGCCTTGGCCTGGGCAAACCCTCTATGGGAGACGCAAAAACCTGTTGTCTTGAGTTACCCTGAGTTTGTGACTTCTTTTAAATGGGTATTTGACGTTCCCACACACTCCGCTTCTGCTGCCCAGTGCTTCATGTCCATCAAACAGAGTAGATACAGAGAAACAGAGAATAAGGAAAGACTTTCTGTTATAATAAAAATGGGTAATTGACTTACCAGTTTGCTCTTTAAGTACTGTAAAGTGTGGTTGGGCTGTTTTGCTGATAATTCAGCTTTGTTTTCTTATTATTTGATTTTAATTTCTCACAGAACACAAAAACTGAAAGACATCTGACGTGTTGATTGAGGACTTCCCTTTAGTGAGAAAAGATCTGAAGATGAGCTTGCACATCATGTGAACTGCCTGCAAGTGTCTGGAAAATGTGAATATTAAATAAAGCAAAAACTTTGTCGGGGGGGCAACTGGGGGTGGGGCAGCACCCAGAGTTGGCTTTAAAACATTATAAATTGCTGCATGCTATTTTTGACATAATATAAATTTGACATTTATAACCATTATAAAAACTATTATTTAAAAGACATTTATTAAACTGAGATCAGCCATGGTAGTGACTATTGCAGCTTATCTCCACTGTGCATCGGTTTGATAAGCTTCTAAGAGGAGTGGAGATGATGTTCTGTGCTTCTCATCACAGCTCAGTAATAAGCTGCCAATAATTCCAATACAAACTGCTAGTGTATTAAGGTGTGATATAAGCACCTGACTAGCCGTGTAAGTAAATGATCTCTTTCTCTGCCTCTCCACCTCAGAGGTGGCAATAGCAGGAAAAGAATAGGAAAATATGCCAAGATGGTATGAGGAAGGAAATTAATTATGTCCTTTGCTTCCCTTGTGACTACTCAGCAGTCCCTTTAAAATGTAAAGCAGGTTGTATATAGTATATATATATATATATATATATATATATACACACACATACAGAAGTGCTTTGGGGGAGGGGGGCTCCCCAAAGGCATCTTGTCCCTATGTTGTTGAGGACAAGGGCCTCTTTTCCACAACCCTGGCCCGATTGTAGGGGTGACTTGTCTGAATCTGGAAGCCCCCTTTAACAAGGAGGCCTTCATATCCCGCCTCTCCCCATGTGAGTGAGTAGGGAGTACATAGTACCTTTACTCATTCCCCTTAAAAAAAAAAACATGTCCCCTGTTCTAAATCCAGTGTTAATTACAATGAACACTAACAAAAAAAAAAAAAAAGAACCCCAACGCTTGCCAAACACGATGTGTCCCATTGAGAGACACTCGCCAAATGACAGGTAAACATGGGGTGATGCCACCCCCATGTTGGTGAGTTTCTCTTGACGTGACACATCGTGTTCGGCAGGCGTTAGTTTTTCTTTTTTTTTCCTGTGGGTTGGAGTTAATTGTGATTGATGCTAGATTTACATCAGGGAACATGTTTTTTTTTTTGTTTTGTAGCCACCCTGGCGGTATGATTATGATTTTTGAATCTCAAAGCGGTACATTGTTTTGCATACAAATTTGGCGTTTTATATTGTAGTCCTGTAATTCTTAGTAATAACACACTTAAATCTGTCCAAACTAGAGTTTAGTAGACATCCCGGGTATGATAACGTTTGAAACACAAAATCATAAATCATAAATTATAATATAAATAAAATAACTATAAATAACTATAAAAATTAATAATTAATAATAATATATTAATAATATAATAATAATAATAAAATGAATTTCCCCACGATTCACTATAGCTTAATTCTGCAAGTGTTCTAATTTACTATCGCTGTTTTCTAGCTGGTCTAAAACCACTTTTGATGTAAAGGGACACTTTTTGGTTGCCATGGACAATCTCAAGTTTCCAGGCAGAAAGAACAGTATACTGTATATAATATAAAACTGCATGCAGGGTACTGGACAAAGCATTAGGGACAAAAGGGATGTGAAATGATTTGATACAGTAATGTAATCTGTAAGATTACAGTGTACTGTATGTGTTATGTTTTGTGTACCTTTTTTTTGCTGCCAGGCTCCGCCCCATGCGTCGCGACGTTCACAGGAAACGAAGCCTGGCTCTGAAGGACACAGCCCACAGACACAGTGAGGGGACATCGCAGGATCCTGCTGACAAGGTAAGTAACCTGGACCAGGATTCTGCAATGCAATCCTGAGTGTGCCACACCAATTACCGCCAGTGAGGTTAATAAAGGACTTGTCAAAAACTATGTTTGTGTTTTTATTTGCTTTTGACATATCTTTTAGTGAATGAGTGGGGGTACTATTTAGCCAGCACTTCTTTTGTTTACATTCTGCTGTCAGCAGGGAGTCATGGTTGTTAAGGACGCAGCGGGTGCCCTCTCCTTAACAACCAGCTATTATTCACAATTAATTTGGATCCGTCCAAAAATAGTATAAAGAATTTGGAAAACTTTCCGAATCCCACCAGTATACCATATTGATGAAATGAATCCCAAACACAATCATTATGAATAAACTAAATATCAACAAATGCATTTTTTAGAATCTGGCCTGATCCAGTCATGTAAATCAGAAGGGCTGGTTCCCCTGTGTAAGGGGGTGCTACTCTCTGACACAGGGACCAGAGCTGCTGGATCCTGTGCCCCGACTGGACTGGATTAAAAAAAAATTAACTACACAGATATTATTATACAGGCTAATCAGGATAAGTATCGGGGAGAGGAATGTTCTTAAGAATAGCTATAGTTACCCCTATATTAAGCTTTAAAAATAAATATATATATATATACTGGAGCTACAGTCAAAACTGCCCAAACAGCCCATTTTTGTAAGGTTAGTGTGATTGTTTGTTTGAGTATTAAATGTTACTATTTTACAGTGCTATTTGTAAATGTGGACAGCACGGGGACTCAGTATTTTAACCTTAATAGGACATCTGGGCTTGAAGTTAGTGTTTCAATTACACAGAAACATTTGTTCCTTTTTTTCATCTCCTACAAGTATGAGCACAGCTATCACACGCATAAAGAAAATAAATTGCAAAAACTAATATGTTGGCAAAGAAGTCTTACTTGACATTTATTAAGATATCTTGATATTTATATATGTATCTTCCCAGATATGCTAGGTAAGCAGTGATATTGCATAAGAGAAATTGAATTCCTCCAAACATTTTTGCAGTTCAGAGATATATATATTAATATATTCTTTACATTTATCATAATGAAAAGACAGGAAAAATCTTATAGCTTCAATATGTACAATGTTTACATTTATGCTGTAGTTTTCTTTACATTTATAATGGTATCCTTATGCTAAATTTGCTAAATAAATGTCTCCCTATTGGATTATATTTATAAGTGTATCATAAAAATAACATACATATAAAGTGAAATATCTACAATACTTTGATTTTTGCTGCAGTTAATTGACCACTATTAGTATCTGTTGAACACTGACAGATAACAGTAGTGGACAATATACAAGTCATTCAAAGGCATCTATATGTTTTTATTAGGGTTGTCCCAATAACACTTTTTAGTGGCACTAATATATAGCACTGATGAGGCATGGACTGTGTCAGTAGTTTTTTTTTTTCACTACAATTTAATTTTTTACAATTATTTTTTTTAATTATTTTTTACAATATATATATATATATATATATATATATATATATATATATATATATATATATATATATATATATATATATATATATATATATATTTATGTAATTATTTTTTTAACACTTTCTTTTTTTTTTTGGGGGGGGGGGGGGAGTGGACAGTCATTGTCAGTGTTTCTTTTTTTTTTTTTTAGGAGGATGGGGGGGTTGGAGGAGCACACGGGGGGAATGGAGGAGGGGGGAACCGGAGGAGCACACGGAGGGGGAACAGAGGAGGACGGGGGGGACTGGAGGAGCCCACGGAGGAGCACAGAGGAGGACATAGAGAGGAGCCGGAGGAGGATACAGGGGACACTCAGGAATGATCGGTGCAGTGGTGGGGGAAGTTATAATCACCGATCTCCTTGTGTGGCTTTTGATAAAGCAGCTGAAAGCTGCGGAGGGGAGAGAAGGAGAAGTGGCTGTCAGCTGCTTTAATGAAAGCCACACAGGGAGATCAGTGATTATAATTTCCTCTGCCGCCGCACCAATCATCCCTGAGTGTCCAGGTGTCGGACTAGGCATCGGGAGCATTTGCACGAGTACAAGTACTCCTGCAAATACAGTACTCTGTATCAGCACTGATATCATGATTAGTATTGGTATCGGGACAACCCTGGTTTTTATGTTTAGGTGCACAAAGCGCCATTCCCCTGCCTGTTGCTTTTCATCTTCCAGACTAATAATTGCTGAGTTAAATAAAAAAGAAAACAATTATAACGCCCAAGTTATTCACCTAAAACCACATTCACTTGACACTCTGGGTCCTGATTCCTCTTGTTTCTTTCTTGCACAGGAGGAAGTCCTTTTATGGGTGTCCACAACACTGCCTGGGTGATGTGAACACTTCATTTTGGCTGCCCAGCAGCGGGGTCCTTTAAAGTATGCAGAGGCTGGATCTTAAGATGAAACTTGTCTTCTGCGGTGCTGGACTGACCATTCATGGCTTCTTAAAAGAAAAGGCCTGTAATGATAACAATGGGCGAATGGGTGACAGTGGGTGTAGTGAGGTGGGAGGGAGGTAGGGAGGGGTGAATAGAAGGGGTTGGATTGTATCTGGACATTATTATCATACAAGATTTATATAGCGCAAACAGTTTGAACAGTGCTTTACAACTCAAGGGCAGACAGTACAGTTACAATAAAATTCAATACAGGAGGAATCAGTTGGCCCTGCTCGTTAGAGCTTACAATCTAGGAGATGGAATTTAAAGCATATTTCCACTATATGTTTGTTATCCATTCTTTCCAAATCATACATCATACCTAAAAAAAAAAGAAAACAATTATAATGCCCAAGTTACTCACCTAAAACCACCTTTAACTTGACACTCTGGGTCCCGATTCCTCTTGTTTTTTTCTTGCACAGGAGGAAGTCCTTCTATGGGTGTCCACAACACTGCCTGGGTGATACGAACACTTAATTTTGGCTGCCCAGCAGCAGGGTCTTTTAAAGTATGCAGAGGCTGGGTCTTGAAGATGAAACTTGTCTTCTGCAGTGCTGGACTGACCATTCATGGCTTCTTAAAAGAAAAGGCCTATAATGATAACAATGGGTGAATGGGTGACAGTGGGTGCAGTGAGGTGGGAGGGAGGCAGGGAGAGGTGAATGGAAGGGGATGGATTGTATTTGGACATTATTATCATACAAGATTTATATAGCGCCAACAGTTTGCACAGTGCTTTACAACTCAAGGGCAGACAGTACAGTTACAATACAATTCAATACATGAGGAATCAGTTGGCCCTGCTCATCAGAGGTTACAATCTAAGAGATGGAATTTAAGCATATTTCCACTATATGTTTGTAATCCATTCTTTCCAAATCATACAGTATACCTAAAAAAAAAAAAAGTTAAAAATAATTCTTATCTTTTAGATGTTTCTAAGGAGAAGGTTTCATGTCTGATTCTGGACAGTCTGAAGTTTATTTGTCCCTCATTAACCACTTCAAGCCCGGAAGGATTTGACCTTTAATGACCAGGCCCTTTTTTGCGATACGGCACTGTATTGCTTTAACTGACAACTGCGCAGTCATGCGACGCTGTACACAATCAAAATTTATGTCCTTTTTTCCCCACAAATAGCGCTTTTTTTGGTGGTATTTGATCACCTCTGCATTTTTTATTTTTTGTGCTATAAACAAAGATAAAGACTGACAATTTTGAAAAAAAAATATATTTTTTACTTTTTGCTATAATTAATATCCCCAAATGAAAAAAAAAAAATCTTCATCAGTTTAGGCAATATGTATTCTTCTACATATTTTTGGTAAAAAAAATTTGCAATAAGCGTATATTGATTGGTTTGCGCAAAAGTTATAGCATCTACAAAATAGGGAATAGATTTATGGCATTTTTATTATTCATTTTTCTACTAGTAATGGCGGGGATCTGCGATTCTTAGTGGGACTGCGACATTGCGGCGGACAGATCAGACACTTTTGACACTTTTTTGGGACCAGTGACATTTATACAGCTATCAGAGCTAAAAATAGCTACTGATTACTTTATAAATGTCACTGGCAGGGAAGAGATTAACACTAGGGGGCGATTAAGGGGTTAACAATGCTCCCTGGGTGTGTTCTAACTGTAGGGGCGATGGGACTGACTAGGACATGACAGAGATCACTGTTCCCGATGACTGGGAACAGAAGATCTCTGATATGTCACTAGGCAGAATGGGGAATTGCCTTGTTTACATAGGCAGTTCCCCATTCTGCCTCTGTACACTGTGAGCCCACCTGCACAGATGGACGTACACCTACGGCAGTTTGCGCAGGAGAGCCGACCTGCGGCAGTATAATGATGGTGGCTGGTTGGAACAATACTACTAATACTAATACTTACTAACAATAGTAAGAGTCCAGTTAGTGTTTGGAAGCTTTAGTCCATTTTCTCTAAGCATAATAAATTAGTTAAAAGGAGCTTTAATTTGCTTTAAAAATACACTCACATTTGAGCAATGGTAATCAGGTATTGGTTTTTGTTGTTCTGTTGGCTGTCCTGGATGTCCCCTCAGTTCCGACTGGGCAGCAGTGATGGATCAGTCCCCGGCCGCTCCGGTGGTGTCTGTAGCTCCGAGGCTGGAAAGTATCACAGAAGGCACATCAGCAGGAATCGTCAGACGCTTGAGCGCCGCTCTAAGCGTAATAAATTAGAGAACAGGGGGCGCTCAAGCCATGCCCCCTGTTCTCTAATTTATTACACTTAGAGCGGCACTGCTCTCTCTTCCTTTCCTTCAAATCTAGCTTACAGCTGATAATGAAGAACTGGGAACACAGTACTGACAAGGTTATTAATGTTAAACATTACTTCCCAGCCCCCTCCTAAACATCACAAAGCAGGTAGACCATGTCAGGATATTTAACCACTTCACCTTCAGAAGATATACCCCCCTTACATAGTTACGTAGTCAGTGAGGTTAAAAAAAAGACACCAGCCCATCCAGTTCAACCTATGATATGTGTGTGTGTATGTGTTTATGTCAATAGTACATCGTATACCCCTGTATGTTGTGGTCGTTAAGGTGCCCATCTAATAGTTTTTGAAACTATTGACGCTCCCTGCTGATGCCACTTCTTGTGGAAGCGAATTCCACATCCTTACCACTCTGACAGTAAAGAACCGTCTACGCAGTTTAAGGTTAAACCGCATCTCTTACAGTTTAAGCGAATGGTCATGTGTTTTTTTAAATACCCTTTCACTGAATAGTTTTTTTTCCCTATGCTAGGGTCACCAGTTCGGTATTTGTACATTGATATCATATCCCCTCTCAAGTGTCTCCTCTCCAGAGAGAATAAGTTCAATGCTTGTAGTCTTTCCCCATAGCTGAGGTCCTCCATTCCCTTAATTAGCTTTGTTGCCCTTCTCTGGACTCTCTCCAGTTCCAGCACATCCTTCCTGAGGACTGGTGCCCAGAACTGAATGGCATACTCATACGCATACGCAGTTGGACCAGAGTCTTGTAGAGTGGGAGAATTATCGTTTTATCACTTGAGTGAATGCCCTTTTTAATGCATGCCAAAATTCTGTTGGCTTTGCTTGCAGCAGCTTGCCGTTGCATGCCATTGCTAAGCCTATGATCTACTAGGATCCCCAGGTCCTTTTCCATCCTAGATTCCCCCAGAAATTCTCCCCCTAGCAAGTAATTTGTGTTCGTATTTTTGGCACCCAAATGCTTTACTTTACATTTTTCAATATTAAACCTCTATTGTCATGTAGTTGACCATCCCATTATTTTGTTTAGGTCTTCTTGCAAGGTATCCACATCCTGTGTAGAAGTTATTGCCCTGCTTAACTTTGTATCGTCCGGAAATACTGAGATTGAGCTGTTTATCCCATCCTCTAGATCGTTTATGAATAAATTAAACAGGATTGGTCCCAGAACAGATCCCTGGGGGACCCCACTTTACATACCAGACCATTCCGATTACTCACCATTTTTCACCACCCTTTGGACTCACTCCTGTAGCCAGTTTTCAATCCAAGTATTCACCCTATGGTCCCTATGGTCCATGCCTACAAGTTTTTGGGGAACTGTATCAAATGCCTTTGCAAAATCCAGATACACCACATCCACTGGCCTTGCTTTATCTAGATGGCAGCTCACTTCTTAATAGAAGGTTAATATAGAAGGTTAATAGGTTGGTCTGGCAAGATTGATTTTTCATTAATCCATTCTGATTACTGCTAATGATACTGTTTTCATTACTAAAATCTTGTATATAGTCCCTTATCATTCCCTCCAATAGCTTGCAGACTATTAATGTTAGGCCTGTAATTTCCAGGGATATATCTCGGCCCATTTTTAAATATTGGTGCTACATTGGCTTTTCTCCAATCAGATGGTACCATCCCAGTCAGTAAACTGCCGATAAAAATTAGGAACAATGGGCTGGCTATCACCTGACTGAGTTCCTTAAGGTCCCTTGGATGTAAGCCATCTGGTCCTGGTTAGGGATGAGCTTCGAGTTCGAGTCGAACTCATGTTTGACTCGAACATTGGCTGTTCGCAAGTTCACCGAACAGCGAACAATTTGGGGTGTTCGCGGCAAATTCGAATGCCGCGGAACACCCTTTAAAAGTCTATGGGAGAAATCAAAAGTGCTAATTTTAAAGGCTAATATGCAAGTTATTGTCATAAAAAGTGTTTGGGGACCTGGGTCCTGCCCCAGGGGACATGGATCAATGCAAAAAAAAGTTTTAAAAACGACCGTTTTTTCAGGAGCAGTGATTTTAATAATACTTAAAGTCAATCAATAAAAGTATAATATCCCTTTAAATTTCGTACCTGGGGGGTGTCTATAGTGTGCCTGTAAAGGGGCGCATGTTTCCTGTGTTTAGAACAGTCTGACAGCAAAATGACATTTTGAAGGAAAAAACTCATTTAAAACTACCCGCGGCTATTGCATTGCCGACAATACACATAGAAGTTCATTGATAAAAACGGCATGGGAATTCCCCAAAGGGGAACCCCGAACCAAAATTTAAAAAAAAAAATGAAGTGGGGGTCCCCCTAAATTCCATACCAGGCCCTTCAGGTCTGGTATGGATATTAAGGGGAACCCCGACCAAAATTTTAAAAAAAAAATGACGTGGGGTTCCCCCTAAATTCCATACCAGACCCTTCAGGTCTGGTATGGATTTTAAGGGGAACCCCGCGCCAAAAAAAAAAAAAAAAAACGGCGTGGGGTCCCCCCAAAAATCCATACCAGACCCTTATCCGAGCACGCAACCTGGCAGGCCGCAGGAAAAGAGGGGGGGACAAGAGTGCGGCCCCCCTCCCTCCTGAACCGTACCAGGCCACATGCCCTCAACATTGGGAGGGTGCTTTGGGGTAGCCCCCCAAAACACCTTGTCCCCATGTTGATGAGGACAAGGGCCTCATCCCCACAACCCTGGCCGGTGGTTGTGGGGGTCTGCGGGCGGGGGACTTATCGGAATCTGGAAGCCCCCTTTAACAAGGTGACCCCCAGATCCCGGCCCCCCCCCTGTGTGAAATGGTAAGGGGGTACATAAGTACCCCTACCATTTCACGAAAAAAGTGTCAAAAATGTTAAAAATGACAAGAGACAGTTTTTGACAATTCCTTTATTTAAATGCTTCTTCTTTCTTCTATCTTCCTTCATCTTCTGGTTCTTCTGGCTCTTCTGGTTCTTCCTCCGGCGTTCTCGTCCAGCATCTCCTCCGCGGCGTCTTCTGTCTTCTTCTCCTCGGGCCGCTCCGCACCCATGGCATGGGGGGGAGGCTCCCGCTCTTCTCTTCTTCTCTTCTTCTCTTCTTCTTCATTTTCTTCTCCGGGCCGCTCCGCAATCCATGCTGGCAAAAAGAAAAGAAGAAAAGAAGAAGAGAAGAAGAGAAGAGCGGGAGCCTCCCCCCCATGCCATGGGTGCGGAGCGGCCCGAGGAGAAGAAGACAGAAGACGCCGCGGAGGAGATGCTGGACGAGAACGCCGGAGGAAGAACCAGAAGAACCAGAAGAGCCAGAAGAACCAGAAGATGAAGGAAGATAGAAGAAAGAAGAAGCATTTAAATAAAGGAATTGTCAAAAACTGTCTCTTGTCATTTTTAACATTTTTGACACTTTTTTCGTGAAATGGTAGGGGTACTTATGTACCCCCTTACCATTTCACACAGGGGGGGGCCGGGATCTGGGGGTCACCTTGTTAAAGGGGGCTTCCAGATTCCGATAAGCCCCCCGCCCGCAGACCCCCACAACCACCGGCCAGGGTTGTGGGGATGAGGCCCTTGTCCTCATCAACATGGGGACAAGGTGTTTTGGGGGGCTACCCCAAAGCACCCTCCCAATGTTGAGGGCATGTGGCCTGGTACGGTTCAGGAGGGAGGGGGGGCCGCACTCTTGTCCCCCCTCTTTTCCTGCGGCCTGCCAGGTTGCGTGCTCGGATAAGGGTCTGGTATGGATTTTTGGGGGGACCCCACGCCGTTTTTTTTTTTTTTTTTGGCGCGGGGTTCCCCTTAAAATCCATACCAGACCTGAAGGGTCTGGTATGGAATTTAGGGGGAACCCCACGTCATTTTTTTTTTTAAATTTTGGCCGGGGTTCCCCTTAATATCCATACCAGACCTGAAGGGCCTGGTATGGAATTTAGGGGGACCCCCACGTCATTTTTTTTTTTTAATTTTGGTTCGGGGTTCCCCTTTGGGGAATTCCCATGCCGTTTTTATCAATGAACTTCTATGTGTATTGTCGGCAATGCAATAGCCGCGGGTAGTTTAAATGAGTTTTTTCCTTCAAAATGTAATTTTGCTGTCAGACTGTTCTAAACACAGGAAACATGCGCCCCTTTACAGGCACACTATAGACACCCCCCAGGTACGAAATTTAAAGGGATATTACACTTTTATTGTTTGACTTTAAGCATTATTAAAATCACTGCTCCTGAAAAAACGGCCGTTTTTAAAACTTTTTTTTGCATTGATCCATGTCCCCTGGGGCAGGACCCAGGTCCCCAAACACTTTTTATGACAATAACTTGCATATAAGCCTTGAAAATTAGCACTTTTGATTATTCATGTTCGTGTCCCATAGACTTTAACGGTGTTCGCATGTTCGAACGAACTTTTTTCCTGTTCGCATGTTCTGGTGCGAACCGAACAGGGGGGTGTTCGGCTCATCCCTAGTCCTGGTCTATTTCTGATTCTGTCTTCTGTTAGCCATGAGGGTGCATTCTGTTATGTAGTCATGTTATTAAAATTAACATTACATTCTTGGTTACTGTATCCTCCCATTTCCTGTGTAAAGACTTTATTCAAAAACCTTTGCCTTCTCTCTGTCCTTTGTAGCCAATTCCCTTCATCATCCTTTATGGGGCCAATATGTTCTGGCCTCACTTTCTTACTGTTTATATACTTAAAGCGGAGTTCCACCCAAAAGTGGAACTTCTACTCGTTGTACTCTCCCCCCAACAGTGCCACATTTGGCACCTTTCTGGGGGGAGGGGGGGCAGGATACCCATCTTTCACAGATATCCTGTTCCCACTTCCGGGAGCCTCAGCTGCGGGTATTGTAGTCACTGCCCATGCTCACTCCTCCTCCCTCCTCCTGCCCTCGCACATGCACAGTAGGGTTCCCGGCAGGAAGCCGTAGGGCTTCAGTGCCAGGTTCCCTTACTCTCAATTGAGGCGGCATGCACCCGACATATGATGGAAACATCAGCTGTGGTGCCAACATCGCTGGACTCCAGGACAGGTAAGTGTCCAATTATTAAAAGTCAGCAGCTGCAATATATGTGCAGCTGCTGGCTTTTAATTTTTGCAGTGGTGGGCAGACCTCCGCTTTAAAGAATTCATTTTTTTCTACTCTCCTCCATTATGTGCCTTTCGTGTTCTATCTTAGCCACCTTCGTTGCACTCTTACATTTCTTATTGCATTCTTTGTAAATTTGGAATGCTGACAATGACCCCTCAGCCTTGTGTTTTTTGAAGGCCTTTTCTTTTGCTTTTATATGCATTTTTACGTTGGAGTTTAGCCACCCTAGATTTATTTTAGCTCTTTTAAACGTATTTCCCATTGGAATGCATTGGCCAATACCTTTGTTTAGTATGCTCTTAAAGCACTCCCATTTTTCCTCCCGTGTTCTTTACTAGGGTTTTATCCCATTTAATATCATTTAGCAAAGTTTAGAGAAGTTGGCTCTTTTGAAATTCAGTGTCTACCCTTGTGTTTCCTATATCTGTGATTTATACTGAAACAAATTGACCCTGTTTTCTAAATTGCCCCATATTTCTACAGGTCTGTATTGTTAGTAATCAGTAGGTCTAGCAACGCATTGTTTCTTGTTGGTGGGTTCACCATCTGACCGATAAAATTGTCTTGCAAGACATTTAGGAAATGGCAAACCTTAGACGAATGCGTGGTTCCTTCTGCCCAGTCTACATCTGGATAGCTAAAATCCCCCAATTTATTGACATTTCCCATCCTTGCCACCTTTCCAAGCTGTGAAAGGAGGTCTGCCTCCCCCTCCTCCCTCTGGTTAGGGGTCTATAGCATACACCCAGTATTACTTACCCCTTAGTTTCCTCCCTTTGGAGCTCTACCCACAAGGATTCCACCTCCTCCCTTGCTCCATTAGCGGTGTCATCCCTCACATTTACTTGCACATCATTCTTGATATACAGGCATACCCCACCCCCTTTTTTCCCTCCATATGTATGCAATATAGGGAATACCCCAGAATGGTTGCCAGCCAGTCGTGAGAGCTGTCAAACCAAGTCTCTGAAATTCCCACAAAATCTAAATCCTCCTCATACATTAGCAGCTCCAGTTCTCCCATCTTGTTAGCCAGACTTCTAGCATTGGTGTACAAGCCTCGTAATTTTGTCTGGTCGCATACTATTTCCTTGTTAGTTGTTATGAGGCTGCAATTTGGATTTACCTACTTACTTACCTTGAGTTTTGGTATTCTAGTCATCCTATCACCCAGGCCATTTTTTGAGATATGGCACTGCGTTAGTTTAACTGACAATGGCGCAATCGTACGACACTGTACCCAAATAATTTTTTTCCCACAAATATAGCTGTTTTTGGTGGTATTTGATCACCTCTGCGTTTTTTATTTTTTTGCGCTATAAGCAAAAAATTACTGACAATTTAAAAAAAAAAAAACAATATTTTTTTACTTTGTGCTAGAAAACGTATCCAAAAAAAGTGTAAAAAATCTAATTTCTTCATTAATTTAGGCCAATATGTATTCTGCTACATATTTTTGGTAAACAAAAAATCCTAATAAGCGTATATTGATTGGTTTGCGCAAAAGTTATACTGTCTACAAACTATGGGATAAATGTATGGAATTTTTATTTATTTATTTGTTTTACTAGTAATGGCTGCAATCAGCGACTTATAGTCGGACTGCGATATTGCAGTGGACAAATTAGACACTAACTGACACTTTTGACACTTTTTGGGGACCAGTAACACTAATACAGTGATCAGTGCTAAAAATATGCACTGTCACTGTACTTATGGCACTGGCTGGGAAGGGGTTAACATCAGTGGCGAAGAGTTAACTGTGTGCCTAGCTAGTGTTTTAGTTTAGTGTGGGAAGTGCTTTTATTAGGGGAAGGTATGGATTCATGTCTCTGCTTTGCAGGATCATGGATCCATGCCTTCCTTACTGACAGAACGGCAATCTGTCTTATTTACATAAGCAGACTGCCATTCTGCCTATGTACCTAATGATCAGCGGGTGTTGGTAGACATTGAGTCAGCGGGACCCGCTGATCAGCTCCCACTGTGTAGAATCACAATGGGAGAGAGCTGCCGGCGTCGCACACACTCACGCCCAATACACAGAAATGCAGGATCACATATATATGTGTGATCCTGTGCAGTGTGGCACCCCTGTAGCAGTAAAACTGCTATAGGGTGGTTGTCAAATGGTTAAGCAGGTAATAAGCACTTAAAAAAGTAACCAGTAATTTTTATTAATTATTTTTAACAAATTTGTTATTCGGTACATGAAACAAATCTAGTGTAGGTATTATCCCAATTTGGCTGCAAAAGTGAAAATACACTTAAAGGAAATTAGTAACTGCACAGGGAGTTTAAGCATATTTTGCTAGGGAAGATGTGTACTGTCATGGTTTCTACTATGCTATACCAATTATGTCTGGTTTTGTCACTGTAGGTGTTCTGTAACAATATGTAGTTTAGAAGAATTGTTCCTCTGCATATGGCCATATACAGTATTGGGAGTTTCTGTTGCACTGTCTTTAACACACCAAAAAACAGGGAGATCGCCCAGGGGACTTTGTATGAGGTGAGTATGGTTAGCCAATAAACATACCAAGAATAATGACAATATAATTTTTATTACAAACTGTCATACATAATGAACAGTTAAATTGCCAAGCCAATGGGGTAAAGCATACAGTAGAATTGTGCCTTGCCACAATTCTGTCTCTGGGCTCTTCAGGCAGTTCCTTTGACCTCACGATTCTCATTTGCTCTGACATGCACTGGTAGGCTCGGTTCACACTGGGGCGACTTGGGATCCGACTTGTACGCCCTCAAGTCGCCCCAGAAATAGTTTCAATGGGAGTTAACGCTAGCGTCTTAATAGACACTACTGAAGTCGCTCCGACTTTAGAGCGTACTCCCTGTACTACTTTGATCCGACTTTGATCCGACTTCAGCCCATTGACTATCATTGAAGTCGGATCACCGTCTCGCATGATCCGACTTCGGCATGCGACTTGTGCTCAGATGATCTTGAGGGGAACTCCGCGCCAAATTTTAAATAAAAATCCGGCATGGGTTCCCCCTCCTGGAGCATGCCAGGCCCTTGGGTCTGGTATGGACCTTGAGGAGAACCCCCTACGCCGAAAGAACGGCGTGGGGGGGTCCCCCCAATCCATACCAGACCCTTATCCGAGCACGCAGCCCGGCCGGACAGGAATGGGGGTGGGGACAAGCGAGCGCCCCCCCCCCTGAGCCGTACCAGGCCGCATGCCCTCAACATGGGGGGTTGGTGCCTTGGGGGAGGGGGGCGCGCTGCGGCCCCCCCACCCCAAAGCACCTTGTCCCCATGTTGATGAGGACAAGGGCCTCTTCCCGACAACCCTGGCCGTAGGTTGTCGGGGTCTGCGGGCGGGGGGCTTATCGGAATCTGGGAGCCCCTTTAATAAGGGGGGGCCCCCAGATCCCGGCCCCCCCACCCTATGTGAATAAGTATGGGGTACATGGTACCCCTACCCATTCACCTAGGGAAAAAAGCGCCAATAAAAAACACAGTACACAGGTATTTAAAATTATTTATTAGGCAGCTCCGGGATCTTCTTCCGACTTCGGGGGTCCTCTTCCGACTTCGGGGGTCCTCTTCCGACTTCGGGGGTCTCTCCGGCGTCTTCTCCCGGTGTCCGCATCTTCTGCCGGCTCCACCGCTATCTTCTGGTGCTCTTTTGCCAGCGGTGGTCCGGACCTCTGGATCATCTTCTTCCCTCTTCTCTTCCAGAGATGTTGACACGACGCTCTCCCCAGCCAGAATGGTTTCTGTGCGCTCTGCAAGGGACTTATATAGGCGGTGACCCCGCCCCCTTATGCCGTCACAGTCCCTGGGCATGCTGGGTCTGTGACGTTTTAGGAGGCGTGGTCACCGGGTGATGACCACGCCCCCTTATGACGGCACAGCCCCAGCATGCCCCGGGACAGTGACCTCATAAGGGGGCGGGGTCACCGCCTATATAAGTCCGTTGCGGAGCGTTCAGAGACCATTCCAGCTGGAGAGAGCGTCGTGTCAACATCTCTGGAAGAAAAGAAGAAGGCAGAAGTCCGGACCACCGCTAGCAATTGAGCTGCAGAAGATAGCGGAGGAGCCGGCAGAAGATGCGGACACCGGGAGGAGACGGCGGAGAGACCCCTGAAGTCGGAAGAAGACCCCGGAGCTGCCTAATAAATTATTTTAAAAACCTGTGTACTGGTTTTTTTATTGACGCTTTTTTTCCCTAGGTGAATGGGTAGGGGTACCATGTACCCCATACTCATTCACATAGGGTGGGGGGCCGGGATCTGGGGGCCCCCTTATTAAAGGGGGCTCCCAGATTCCGATAAGCCCCCCGCCCGCAGACCCCGACAACCAACGGCCAGGGTTGTCGGGAAGAGGCCCTTGTCCTCATCAACATGGGGACAAGGTGCTTTGGGGTGGGGGGGCGCACACTGCGCCCCCCATGCCCCAAAGCACCCCCTCATGTTGAGGGCATGCGGCCTGGTACGGTCCGGGGGGGGGGGGCGGCAGTGAAGTCGCCTGTCATGGAGGCGACTTGAAGTCGCCTCGTAATTTGCCGAACTCGCGCCAAAGTCGCGCTGAAGCCGCGTTGAAGTCGCGGTACAAAGTCGCGTTAAAGTCGTGTTGCCCATGTGTGAACCGACCCGTAGCTCTAAGGTCTTATATAGACAGGTGTGTGGCTTTCCTAATCAAGTCCAATCAGTATAATCAAACACAGCTGGACTCAAATGAAGGTGTAGAACAATCTCAAGGATGATCAGAAGAAATGGACAGCACCTGAGTTAAATATATGAGTGTCACAGCAAAGGGCCTGAATACTTAGGACCATGTGATATTTCAGTTTTTATTTTTTAATAAATCTGCAAAAATGTCAACAATTCTGTGTTTTTCTGTCAATATGGGGTGCTGTGTGTACATTAATGAGGAAAAAAATGAACTTAAATGATTTTAGCAAATGGCTGCAATATAACAAAGTAACAAAGAGTGAAAAATGTAAGGGGGTCTGAATACTTTCTGTCCCCACTGTATATATATATATATATATATATATATATATATATATATATATATATATATATATATATATATATATATATAAATATATATATACATATATAAAAGACATTGCAATAGCTAAATAAGCTTAATACAGTATATATGGTATACATGTAAATGTAAATATAAATAGACCAGCATAATTGAGAGTGATGAGGACTTGAAGACTAAGGGATAATAAAATGATGTATAAATAAAGTTGTATATATTATATTAGAAAGTGAAATGAAAATAAAATAGAAGATGTGGGAATAGATGTGAAGGGACAGGTGGGAAAAGCCATACAAGAGTATGCATAGGGATTTAGCAATTTGAAAACTTACCTGAATATTGTGAAGGAAGATGTGAATATGTACTCCCCCTCAAGGACATGCACCTTCTGCATGTGAACGCGGAAACATTAATCAGCGATCCCAGCCACTCCAGCCTCCAGCTTAATATGCCCCGGAAAGGCCCAGATGTTCCACCCCCAACGCCATGTGGGGGTGGTAAGACACATGAGTGCGGGAAACGTTCACCGCTAAAGGGGGTGCACACTGCTTGCAATCCCAGCCACCCGACCAGCTCAGACATTGTGGCGCCATGGTAGGCGTCAATTTGTGGTCGTGGTCAGACATGGCACCGATGTTTAGGTGGCCGCACCCATCCAAACAGACAGGAGAGGACAGCAGGAGATTGGGAAAATCTCCCTTTAAACACATCGCAGCCTCCAAGCAGGAGGACAAGAGCCGCCACCGGTAGGGAACAGCACAAGGAGACTGGACCAAAGAACCACAATGCTGATATATATGTATTTTAAACATCACCTTGATTTTCAAAATTAGCAAAGCTCACATGAACTCCCCTACATTTTTTTTATTTTGGATTTCTTTTTAGATTTTAGTGCTGGAAGAAAAGCTTAAACATTTGACACTTAATAGATAAATAATAATAATAATAATAATAATAATACGTAACAGTCATTTGGTCATTTGTATTCACCTCCTAAACTGTGTTAGAACTTTGGATGAGAATTCTGTTTGCTGTAGAAATGTGTGCCCATTTTCCTAACATTGTAAATGTTAAATAAATCTCTATCTGGACAGAAATTGTTTAATCCCAAGACTATGAAAGACATGTTCTGGACTATTTTCTTTATCTTCCCCTGAAATGTTCCTGAACTGTATTTACATATTTTTGATAAGCATGTGAGCCATATATTGATATAACTCACATTTTTATAGCAACTATTAAAAAAATAACAAGCAGGCATATGCTACAAAGTTGATTTTAGCATAGTTGCTTGACAAATGAATTCTTATAATAAAAATTAAATACAAAGAACCATACTTCTTTTATAGGAAATTCCTAATCTTTGCCTGAAATGTTTAATTTGTTAGAATAATTGTTGTACTAGTTAAATTACAAAGGTAATGCAATCAAAAACAGGCGGATAAGAATAAACCATCTATGAATGATTTGCACATAGCTGAAACCTTGTAAAAGTGTTTCAGCATCCAATATTCAAAAACAAATAACTTTTCATTGTTGGTATAAAAAAAGTGCCATATTGAATGAAGTGCATAGTAATATGCAAACACTGAAAATGATATAGCCAGAACAAATTTTAATTTCCATCTTTTTTTTGACTGCACTAAAGTCTGCCCTTATCATCCAGTCCAATGGGCTCTTACAATAAGGTACTGCAAAAAGTGACATGTGCCAGGGACGTAAGACAAAACAACCCAGAGTAGTTAGCTGGTTTAAGTGACAATGAGGTTGATGGTGCAAATAAGCTGTTTACTTTGCAGGGAAAAATGCACGTTGCAAGGAAATTTGCCCCAGAACGTAGTGCGAAAAAAAAAAGACAAAAAACAGTATTTTTGCTTGCATATGATTGGATCATGGAAGTCAATAGAGCTTTACCCCATTTACTATGCTTAAGGGAAAATTCCATTGCAAAGTTTTTTAAATCAACCCCTCTGAGTTGCTGTACTTTACATAGTTCAAAGTAGTTAGTCACATTCAACTGGACTTGTTCTGTAATGCTGAAGAAGTTTCACAGGTGTTTAAACCACTCTAATGAGCAAAACTATTCACAGAGGTAGCCCATTTACTGTAATTCAGCTACCATGGAATGTGTCAAGGAAGATGATGTTTGTGCACCGAACGTCTGTCTTGACACATTGCTACCTGTGTAACTATAAATGCTGGCATATGTTCTTATTAGATGCATATTAGAACTGAAGAAGTGGCTTGGATGTGCTGTGAGATGTTTTTGCATTTATCCAAATTTACGAGTGAACCCTATAATCTATTTCAAGGTGGATCTTGATACTAAATTTAGGCCATTTTCAAGGCAATGTATTGTCAAAAAAGGAGAATGGGAGCTGGGCACTGCCATGGAGATTTTGCTTAACGAAAAAAAAAAAAGTACAGCGGGAAGGGATCTTTTTTCCTTTCTAAATCTTTATTTAAGGTATGCGGATTGTACATAAAAGCAAGAAATCAAACATGTCAGCCAACCATATCCAATAATATGCAATATTCAGAACAAGTGTATGAACATTAGTTTGGTAACAATCAAGGTTCTATTACAACATTATAGTAAAACAGGAGACTGTGGTCCTAGGACTCCACAACAGTTATACCTGTAGTTCAACCGGAACAGTAGAGGGAACCTCCTAGCTAGCAAAATACTTTTAAGTTTTAATGGACATGTTTATACCATTGGGTAAGAACAATAGGGAGAAAGAAGACCACCTGGGGGGGGTTGAGCGACCCTATCCCTATTGATCAGGCCATTATACTTTAGAGGACTATGCCTAAACATAATGCTTCATATAGGTTGTGGCTCACAGTCCTGGATTAGCAGGAGTGGTACCAAAGGATTACCGCAAACCGAGGGAATTTTCTCATTTAGAGGAAAGGAGAGTGGGTGACACATATGGTGTCAATGGGGGAAAGATAGGAAAGGAGTAAAGGAGGAGCAATAGAGGGGAAGTAAGAGGGAAAGGGGGGGTGAGAGGTTCCGGCAAGGTCGACGACCCAGGCCTCCAAACTATCCTCAGACAAGATACTCAAATGTAGGACTTATATTCGTCTGAGAATCGGAATAGATCCCAGTGTGTCCAGCGGGTGTTGTGTTCCTCCTCCCTTTCCCCTAGGGCAGCTGTGAGATGTTCCATCCTCTGTATATCGCAAACCCTAACAAACCACTGCGACACTGTTGGTGGGGTTTGCTGCTTCCACACACTGGGGACACACGCCCTGGCTGCATTCAAGAGGTGCTTCAGTAGGGATTTGCAATAACGCTTACAGGACATGGGAGTCAAGTTTAGGAGTACTGCTGCCAGGTTATCCTGGAGAGAGACTTCAGTAAGCTTGTGAATGATCTGCAGTACTTGTCTCCAGAAAAGGGTCAGAACTGGAGATTCCCAGAAGATGTGAAGTAATGTGCCAGTCTGGGTGCCACATCTCCAACACAAAGGACTATGTCCTGGGAAGATGGATGCCAATACAGAAGGAGTCCTGTCAGGCCCGGATTTACTCCCTTTGATGCCCCAAGGCTGGGTCCTTCAATGCCCCCCCCCCCACACACACACACACCACCATTCTCGTCCTTTATCGATGACTGCTACAATAGATCAATTAAAAACAATTCTCCACACACGAGAACACTGAAAATAACTGGCTTTAATTGTACAGACTGAAAATACTCTGTCATGCAGAAAATGCCTTTTAAAGATTATAGCAGTAAGAAACTCCCTACAATTTTATTAGTTCTAACTTTTTTTCGGCAAACTCATTGATAATATCTTCGTAGGACAAAGTATTTAAAAGTTCTGACTCAATGGCAAGTAAAGCTAAACTGTTCAGTCTTTCTTGACCCAAAAATGATCGTAAATAGTTCTTTATGCAAATACATTTCATTCATTTTTATGCACCACAGCTCAGTTGCAGTGCATAGAAACAGTATGCATTTTGTACCACACTGCTCAGCACTGTTGCAGTGTGAACAGGACACATAGAAAACAATTGTTTTCTATTGCCCTTGCAGAGACCTGTGTTTTGCTAGTGCAAAAATCACAGACCCCCTTTTACATCAGTGTCTTCAGTCCCCCCCTTCACATCACATCACAGACCCCCTTTTACATCAGTGTCCTCAGTCCCCCCTTTACATCACATACCCCCTTTTACATCAGTGTCTGTAGCCCCCCCTTACATCACATACCCCCCTGCCTCATCACAAACCCCCATCACAGACCCCCCATTACAGACTGACCCATCACACACTGACCCCCCATCACAGACTGACCCATCACAGACCCTCCCATCACAGACTGACCCCCCAAATCACAGACCCCTCCTTACAGACTGACCCCCATCACAGACCCCCATTACAGACTGACCTGACCCATAGCAGACCCCCCCCTCATAGACTGACCCACATCACAGACCCCCCATCACAGACTGACCCCCCATCACAAACTGGTCCTGAACCATCACAGACTGACCCTCCCAATCACAGACTGAGCCCCATCACAGTCCTCTCTCAATATCAAACTCCTTTACAGCACAGCACTCCTCCCTCCCCAAAGAACCCTACTTTATTCACACAAGACATGGAGCCTGGCCGCTCTGGACAACGGGCAGGACTTTTCATGTTAAAAGTGAGTGATTTATTGCTAGGACCGCCCTGCTGCCTAGCAACCAATCACCCACTTCTTACCTTAAAAAGTTCTGCCCTTTGTCTAGAGTGGCCACGCTTCATGTTTTGTGTGAATAAGACAGGCAGTATGGGGAGGGGCCAGTGCAGTGATATTAGAGAAGGCACAGACCTGCCACACCTGCCATGCTGCTATGTTAGTGCAGGGGGGCGGCCGCGAAAGCCGAGAAGTCGCCGCAGGAGCGGCACCGCCCCTGCACAACTGCCACCCCGAGGCCTGGCCTCGGTGGCCTTGTGGGAAATCCGGCCCTGAGTCCTGTACCAGCGTGTCAGAATATTGTAGGTGATCTCCTGGTATTTGCTACATAAGGAGGACTTGTGTGCAAAAAAGAGTATACGATTCTTTTGATTCCAGTGAACGTAGTGTTAAGATCTCTCTCCCATTTCCTCAAATACAGGGGGTCATGTTGGGATGTATGGGAAAGTAGGATGTTATAGCAATAAGAAAGGGACTTTCGTATAGGCTCATCTCCCAAACACAATTCTTCAAAGGACGTAGGCTGTCTGCGGAAACGGCCTATTTCCGGGAGGGATCTGAGGAAGTGTGAGAGTTGCATGATCTTCCATTTGCCCAAAATGGAGGAATTAAGGCAAGGATATATGCCTGTAAAGGGGAGACACTGTATGAGAAAAGAAGGATACTGCACACCCCGATAAGTGTCAAAAAATAGGAAATTTATCAGAAGTAGTTTTTTTGTGTTTTTTATGGCTAGCAGCATATGGATGTTATCACACCCGTCATTTCTAATAATTGAATCTGGAAACACATTATTTCCTTCGATTTCATAATTCATGTATTTGTTACATTTATTACCTATTTACCCATACCGACTTTGTAGTTACAATTATCATCAATTGATTACTATAACATCCATATGCTGCTGGCCGTAAAAAACAAAAAAACTACTTCTGTTAAACTCCAAACAACATACAATATATAAGATCCAATTATTTATTTAGTATTTCCAATACTTAAGTATTGGAATTATGAAACATGTTTACTTGAGTCAAACATAATTGTACTTATAGCATGGCTATTTGATACTTTGACCACAGGTGCTGCCTTTTCGCCTCCATGCCCCTCCCTGGCACTTGGGATTATCTTGCATTGTGACTCCTGGTAAACCACGCATGAATGGTCGGCTCTTTTCACTGGCGTGCCGGCCAGCCGGGGACTCCCGGTAGGACCGAGTGGAGGGGGGTCTTTAGAAGATCTCAGATTAAGGAGACATCGCACAATACAGTGTGATTGGTAACTATATAAACAAATGTTCATTACTATGGTATTTTATTTTATTTTGTGGTTATGTCTATGAATTTCAATATATGTAAATATTTTTACAGCTGATTAATCCTCTGGAGAAGACCCGGCGGGGTCAAAACGCGTTAGGATTTGCTCATTATTAACATTTTTAGCGCTTGAAAATGATGTAATTTGTGTTCAGTCTCACTTGTGCTGTTGCTTTTATATCTCCTGTACCACAGCTCATATTTTAACCATTAGTGTTATATTTTTGATATTATTTCCTCAATAAAAAATCTAAGTAACCTTAATTACATGTAGTATTTTTCCACTTATTTGAGGATATATGCCTGAGGGGTCGCTCCACTTAGAAGGTCCAAGAAAAGAGGAGGCTCTAACTAAGCTCTGGTCCGGGTGAAGCTGGAAGGATTTATCAGAGATACCCGGTATAAAGTCCGGGTGCCCAATCATGGAAAAAAGAGAGACTTCCACCATGTGAAGTGTGGAGTATGGTGGTCCCATCCCTAATCAAGCAAGAAAGAATAAACCCCCCTAAATGGGATTTTAACAGACCACCACCTCAAGGGTGCCAAACTAGGTTGATGTAAGAGTTTTTAAAGAGCAATTCATGGGCGGAGGAATGTCCAAGTGTCCCAAGGTAGGTATATCCTACTTGGAGGTGTCCCACTAAGGTGTGTGGCGCGCTGTCTTTCACTTAGTGCCTCTAAGTGCCTGAGTTGGCTCTCCTGCCACTCAGGATACCCTTTTCCTGTTATACAGATGCTGTTCATGCATTGCACTTTAAAAACTCTTACATCAGCCTAGTTTGGCGTCCTTGCAACACTTGATTGGATCTATTCACCTCTAGTGCTTCTTTAACATGGAATCATTCCAGCCGAAACAATATTTTTATAAATACATCCAACTCTCAGCCCCTGATGAAGGTAACTTAATGTTGAATACTAGAAATGCATCGGCTTCAGGGCACACAACCCATTGGAGAGTACATAGGATGATTTGTATTTGTGCATACTTTTTCATGTTTTCCATGTGATGCATTGTATGTATTGTTATATGTTAATGGCACATGTTTTTATATTATATATTATTAAAAGATACATTTTTATCATTGAGGTGATGGCCTGTTAAAGTCCCATTTAGGGGGTTTACTCTTTCTTGGGTGCCCAATTATGGGCCTTAATGGGAAGGAAAGCTGGGCATCTCTGCTATCCTAAAGTATCTGTGAAGCTCCAGCAAGGTGGGCTCAATTAGTGGATGTGGAGAGGAGAATCTGGAAAACCGAGTCCAACTCCAAGGTAAACCCGCGAGGTGGAATCGGCACCGCTTCCTGTTCCAGGCAGACCCATAATTTATGGGGTGAATGTCTGCACCAATCCGCCACTCTATTCATGTGGACTGCTGTATAATACAAGGCTGGGTCAGGGAGGCCAACCCCTCCTTTGAGTTTTGGCCGCTGTAGTAGGGATCTCCTAAGCCACGAAGGTTTGCCCTGCCAGACATAGCTAATGAAGATCTTACATAATTTACGAAAGAAGTTCGGCTGTATCCTAACCGGCAGGGCTTGTAAGAGGAAGAGCAGCCTCGGCATGATATTCATCTTTAGAACATTGCATCTACAAAACCAGGAGACCGCCATGTTCTTCCATCTGTCTAAATCTGAAGAGAAAATGCTCAGGAGGGGCTGAAAATTGAGTTGGTCTATGAGATGTAGATTAGAAGGGATCTTAGTGCCTAAATATTGGATAGCCTAAGGAGTCCACCGGAAGGGAAAGTTGTCACTAAGGCGAGCCCGGGAGCTAGGAGTAAGGGAGACGCTAAGCGCTTCTGACTTTTGCAAATTAATTTTAAAATCTGATAGGTCACCATATTAGCGTATTGCCGATAATAGGACCGGGAGAGAGGTATGCGGTTTTAAAATGTAAAACAGCAAGTTATCCGCATAAGCAGCAATTTTATGGTGGTACGTGCTCGTTTCAAGGCCTCTGATGTCAGGGTTAAGCCCAATATGTTGCAGGAGGGGTGCTAGGGATAGTATAAACAGGAGAGGGGAAAGTGGGCACCCCTGTCTCTTGCCATTACTTATATTAAAGGGGTTAGAAGCCACTCCGTTTACCCTAATTATAACGGTGGGGATAGAGTAGATGGCAGATATCCAAGACAAAATGGAGATCGACATCCCAAGGCGTCGCAGGGTGGCCAGGAGGAAAATCCAGTTCACCCTGTCGAATGCCTTTTCGGCATCTGTGGACAACAGGATGAATGGGGTGTTAAGGCGTTTGGCCCTTGCTACCACATCTATCATCCTTATTGTGTTATCCCGTGCCTCTCTCTTGTGGATAAAACCAACCTGGTCCAAGGGGATTATGCGTTGGAGGAAGGAACCTAGTCGCTCAGCCAGAATTTTTGTGAACAACTTAAGGTCACAATTAAGCAAAGAGATAGGCCTTAGATTGGAATAGGAAGTGCTCCCTGATTTGTTCTCGAAGGCTACTTCTGCTTCCAGGGCCCTGTCTGGGTGAGTTTTATAGCGTTTTTTTGCAGTCATGGAGTATTGCGAGCAACCCGGACAACGTTTTCGCTCTGGCCACCTTGAGTCATTCGGCAGGTACAGGTTACCCAGGGTGAATGTTTGTGACTGAAGCATACCTTTAACAAAAAGGCATCTACCCTCTCGATCAGTATGGAGGTCTATCAGCTGCCAGGGTATAGTTTTGGCCAGGAGGATACACGTGCCCTTTGATTTTGTAGAGAGCGACACACTGTGATATGCTATTGGGAAATGTTTATTGTATAGTTTCGGGACCTTGTCTGCCCGGAAGTGAGTCTCTTGTAAAAATACTACCTGAGCTCTTTGCCTCCAGAGTTCAGCGAGACAACTGGAATGTTTTTCTGGGACATTTAAGCCCTTCATGTTCCAGGACACAAATTTCAATGACATTTTTAGTGGAGCGGGGTCGGGTCGCCGGACCTCACCAGAACCCAGAACGGTAGGTAGCGTGGGGAAGGGGGGGGGCAATAGACTAAGTTAGGGGAGCCAAGGAGAAGAGGTGAGAAAGGACACAAAACAGGGTCAGGAAGGAGTAGGATAGAGAGGATGGGAGAAGAGTAGGAAAAGGTGTGAGAAAACGAAATATCCAAACAGAGAGCTACTGCCTAGTTGGTCAGCTAGGGCCTAGTGGGGGAGCAGGTAAGGCACTTCAGAGGTTGGGCCCCCAAGGTGCAGGACTTCCCCAACAGCCCCTTGCTAAAGGTGGTCCAGATGGGAACCACACTGCCATGTTAAACTTCTCTTCAAAGAAAAAGCTCAAAAAGAAAATGTAAAATAAAAATTAACTTCCAAGAGTACCAGGAGTGGTGAAACATACACAAACCACAATATAACAATATCACTAGATCCGTCGTTTAGAGAGACCGCTCACTCCCTGGGGACAAAGCCCAGTGAGAGCGAGCCGTAGCTCCATTTTTAGACCAATACCGCTAAATGAATTAGACCCCATCCGGGACAATCTTTGGGCCCCTAGGCGGGGCATGCATGTGGGAAAATGACCCCACTGCCATATAGGTCCCGGTCACTGAGAAGTAAGCCAAGGCAGAGGGAGCGTGCCCCCCTGCATCTGGCAAAAAAGGGGGGTGGGGGAGGGGGAAGGGAGGGGGGAAGGGGGATAGGGAGGGAAGAAGAAAATTAAAAGGGGGGCTAGATGAGGCAGAACACCCTCCGCCAGGCAGGCACACATCGCCAAATACTATTATAACTTGACAATCATATAAAAATCATTGTACAAGAACTCTAGGCAGACAGGTGGGAGAGGCATCTGGGGAGCCGGAACTATATCAAATGTCAAAAGAACTTCAATCTGTACCAAGCCTGTTGATAAGCAAATGCTCTGAACCACTCTCCAGAGGTCACCCCCATGTCAGTAGCAAATACCAGAAATGAGAGGCACAATAACCTGGGTGAACCAGCATTTACCCCCATGTAGTGCGGACCCATATAGCAGGTAGGGACCCATTGGGTAGGGGGCCTCCAAATGAGCATCTATACAGTGCACTATCCCCAGTCCATGGTGGTGGGCCCAGTCGGATCCGACCATTCTTAGTACAAACCTCCATGTGAGACCAATAGGTGAGTCTATATGACACCCCCCCGAATAAATAAATTCTGGATCAGAGACATCATGGGGTATTCTCATGGGACCACGAGCCCGGGGGGCCCATGGCAATCAGTCTAGAAGAACCAGGGACCACTTCCAAGGCCCACAAGTCAATGGTAAATGAGGCAGCAAGAACAGTGCAGTGTGATGCAACACTTACATGTAAAGGGAGACACCAAAATCTTGACCAGTCCTTCAACCTGAAAGCAATTCTAACTTGGGGGCTCATGGCTTGTTGTCCTGAGGAGCCTGTGGTCTTCTGCGTTGAAACCGGCGATTGCGCCGGGACCGTTGAGGTCTACCAGCAGGGTTTGCCATAGGGTTATTGTTGCTAGAAGGAAGGACAAACGCTAGCCAGTTGAGTAGCGACACCGGTGGCAACCCAAGGGAGCTGAGGAAATGCAGGGACACCCACGGGATGTCGAAGGGTATACGAGTGGCCTCCCTTGTGTGCGATCAGGTGGAAAGGGTGGCCCCATTTGTAGGTGATCCCCTGGTCACCAAATTTCTCTAGCAAAGGCTTCATACAACATCTGGAGGATTTTACGGGACACATCTGACAAAAGAGTAATCTGAGTCCCGTCAAAGTCAATCTGCCTTCTGTGCCAGGCCCATTGAAGTATGTCTTCTTTGACAGAATAATTGTACAGACAACAAAAGACATCTCTGGGTCTGTCTTCCGCGGGACCTCTGGGGCCAAGAGTTCTGTGAACTCTGTCGATAGCAATGGGTGTCTCTGGCGGGCGCCCCAGATAGTCATTAAATATGGCAGTCATGGTCGTCTTAAGGTCAGCCTGTCGGGTGGCCTCTGGCAAGCCGCGGATTCTGATATTGCGCCTGCGGTTTTCCAAATCATCCATTAATAGATGTAGCTGTGCAATCTTGTCTGCCACCTCCTCATGTGTAACTTGTAAGCCAGAGACATCATGGCGGAGGGCTGCAGTGTCTGTTTCCAGTGAGGAGACTCGGGTGGTCACCTCTGCTACTTTTTGTTTAATCCGCACAATTTCTCTGCAGAGTGCCGCCTCCATTCTGGAGGCCAAAGAGTCTAAATCATCTCGGGTGGGTAACTTTTGCAGGAGTGCCCATAGTAGTGCCTGATCATTACAGAGTAGGGAAGAGGGCTCACATAAGGGCAAAGCCAATGGAGCGGCACTCACTGTGGCATGTAGTTGTTGTGTGAGGGGCAGAGGTGCTCCGGGTAGGGAGATCTTGTGCTGGGAGGACTGAGTGCCTTGTGGAGCCCACTGCATGGAGCCTCCTGGACTGCTGAGGGATGTGAGAGACAAGGCAGGGGGAGAGATCGCTAGATGGGGAGAACGGGAGCATGTCATTACCATGATCGTACCTCTCACCCCCCTCCTGCAGGTGAGCCAGGCTCCGTCCTCATGGCCGATGCTGCCGCCATCTTGGCTGAGTCTGAAGTGGAAGCCACCGACTGTATCGGTACCAGAAATCATTCCATGCGGGCCTCGGAGCTCACGGGTCAGTGGTACCACCTCCCTGACTGTATGGGCAGAGCTGAGAAGCTGAAATGTGCGGTAAGCCTGTGCAGGTGAGCTGCCTAGGAGCCGCGGACCGGGAGCCCAGGGAAGGTGCGTCTTCACTCTTCCATGCCGAGACCACGCCTTTTTAATGTGACTTGCATGACAAAATGGAAAAAAGACAGCAATATTTTAAATTACATATTTGAAAGATGTCTTTAATGGCTAATTCCACCTTTGTACATCTTTCTTTTTTCTAAATTCCAGCTCACCTATGTACTAATATAGCATTAATGTACTTCTTTTGCAAAAATAAAACAGCTTTCCATTTATTATACACACGCTTACCTCACTATTCCCATGGCTGTTCAAAACACTGATCCATTACTTCTACCTTACTTCCTGGACAGACTTTAGGCCATGACACAGGAAGGAGTTGCCCAGCTGATCTCATCAGCATACACTCTGCATTATCTACCCTCAGCTGGTCAACCTAAAGTCTGTCCAGGAAATAAGGCAGAAGTAATGGATACAGTAAGTGCTTTTAAACAGCCATGAAGAGAGTGAGGTAAGCCTGTGTAAAATACATGGAAAGCTGTTTTATTTTTGCAAAAAAGGTACTTTAATGCTATATTGGTATATAGGTGAGTTGGAAATTAGTGAAAAAAAAGTGAACAAAAGTGAACTTATGCCCTGTACACACAATAGGATTTTCCGACAACAAAATCCATGTTTTTTTTCTGACGGATGTTGGCTCAAACTTGGCTTGCATACACACGGTCACACAAATCTTGTCGGAAATTCCGATCGCCAAGAACGCGGTGACGTACAACAACTACGGCAAGCCAAGAAAGATGAAGTTCAATAGCCAGTGCTGCTCTTCTGCTTGGTTCTGAGCATGTGTGGAATTTTGTGCATCGGAATTGTGTACACACGATCGGAATTTCTGAAAACAGATTTTGTTGTCAGAAAATTTGAGATCCAGATCTCAAATTTTGTGTCGGAAATTCAGATGGAAAATGTCCGATGGAGCCTACACATGGTCGGAATTTCCGACAACAAGCTCCCATCGAACATTTTCCATCGGAAAATCCGACCATGTGTACGAGGCATTAGCCTTATGTGGTAATGAGGAACAGCAACATTTTCATGGACATTATCAGCAACATCCTATTCTGGCATCACATAATGTATTTTGGATGTGTAATGAATGTTTTGACTATTACTTCTAGCTTGGCTTGAACACAACAGCAGCAATCCAATCTGATTCAGTTCAACTTTTTATTCATTGGTAATAGGCCTTAATTTTATGGTGGAGGTTGCAGCCATGACATATCTAAAAGCTATAGCAAAGTTTGCTCATGAAAATAAAGCTATAAAGCTAGAATCCTTATCTGTACAAAATGGCCAGTGGCAAAATTGTTTAATACTATAGTTTGTGAGCAATTTTTTTTTTTATTTAGCAATATCACACGGCATTGTGCTAAAGGTTTAACAAAATGTCAAAACAGAGTGAGCAAAAACATTTCAGAACCACAACCCCCCATCCCCAATCATTCTAAAATATGCAAAAAGACTTCAAGTACAGTATGTGTTGGTGGAAATTGGCAGAACTGCATGTAAGCACTTGAGTAGGCAATAAATAGAAAGTTGCGATAACAATTAAAATGTACTATCTGAGAGATAATAGCCACAAATAATGGTCAGTAGCTGTTTATTAGCTGAATATGGAAGCAGCTTGGTTGGGCTTCAATATAAGAGGGTGAGACAAGATAGGTTAGATCTTGATTAAAGTGTAACTAAAGGCAAAAAATGTTCTTTTAGGTTTAGACCCTTTCTGCTCTACTGTTTCTAATCTACTTCAGGCAGGCAGTTGATTCAGTTAGCTGCAGTGCTAACTGTTTATATATATATATATATATATATAAACAGTGTATATAGTTTAGCTAGATCTCACTGCAGACCATTCCTGGTGTACTGTTCCTAATATACTTCAGGCAGGCAGGCAATACAGTTAGCTGCAGTGTATTTAGTATATATATATATATATATATATATATATATATATATATATATATATAGATCCTGGCTATATATATATATATATATATATATATATATACACACACACACTGTATACAGTTTAGCTTCATCTCACTGCAGACCGTTCCTGGTGTACTGTTTCTAATATACTTCAGGCAGGCAGTTGATTCAGCTAGCTGCAGGGCACTTAATATATATATACAGGCTTGTATATATATATAGTCTAGCCAAGCCTATACCTGACTGTAGGCTATTCCTGGAGGACGTGTTCAAAGACACTTTCAGGCAGGTGACTCAGTGAGCTGCAGTTCATTTTATATATATATATAATTTATACATGCCCACCAGGTGGAACTCAACGTTGGCTATGCTGCAGCGGCTGCACATGAAGCAGAGGGCCATCAATGACTACCTGTGCGAGTATGGCACCAGGACAGGGTCAGGGGAGCTTGGCTTTTTTTTGCCTCGCCAGTGGCTCATGATCAAGGATGCATGCACTGTCCTGTCACCATTTGAGGAGGCCACGAGGATGGTGAGCAATGACAGTGCATGCATCAGTGATACTGTCCCTCTTGTCTTCCTGTTGGAGCACACGCTGCGTGGAATAATGGACAGGGAACTTGAGGCAGAACAAAGTGAGGAAGAGGAGGACTTCCTTACCTCTCAAGGCCTCCTTTATCCAGACAGTATTCCTGCAGGCCTGCCTATAACACAGGAAGAGGAGGAGGAGAAGGGGAGAAGGAGGAGGATTGTGTCAACATGGAGGTGGAGCCTGGCACTCAGCTTCAGCAGCAGTCTTCAAGGAATCGTTTTTAGTCCTCAGAAACCCATGGACTTGTACATGGCTGGGAGGAGGCTGCGGATCAGGTTGTCCTTAATGACCCAGAGGACTCCGGACTGAATGCCTCAGCAAACCTATGCTGCATGGCCTCCCTGATCCTGCAAAGCCTGCGAAAGGACCCTTAGATTCGTGGTATCAAGGAGAAGGATCAGTACTGGCTGGCAACCCTTCTAGATCCACGTTACAAGGGTAAGGTGGCAGAACCTATCCAGCCATTGCAGAGGGAGCAGAGGATGAAACATCTTCGGGAGGCCTTGCAGAAAGGTTTGTACAATGCGTTTCCAGAGCCTGGGAAGTTACAATTTCCTGGTACTCATGGACAACGTGTTGCTGAGGCTTCGGTCAGTCATAGAAGGAGCGGTGGAGAAGGTGGCCGTCTGACCGATGCGTTCAGACAATTTTTTAGTCCACAGCCCCAAGGTCTGATCAGTTCTAGAAACCATCGCCAGCATCTGTTGTACATGGTGCAGGAATACCTAGGGGAAAGATCAGACTTGGAGACCTTTCCAACCGAAAATCCACCAGGTTACTGGGTCTAGAGGATGGATCACTGGCCAGAGCTTGCACAGTATGCAATTGAGCTACTGGCCTGTCCTGCATCCAGCGTTCTTTCGGAACGCACATTCAGTGATGCTGGAGGCTTTGTAACCGACCACAGATTGCGCTTATCCACCGACTTGGTTGATCGACTCACCTTCATAAAAATGAATCAGCCTTGGATCACCAGCTACCAAGCACCTGATTCTGATGTAACCGATTAATTTTTTTATTAATGTGAGATCCTTTGAAGACCACCTATGCTGATGCTGAGTGACTATCCTGGTATTCTGAGTGACTATCCTATTCCTCCTCAATGTTCATGTTGATAGCTTCTAAGAACATTTTTGGTTCTGGGCACCACCACCAGTGGCTAAGGCCCAATTTTTCTGCCCCTGTTTAACAGGGGTGTGTAATTACAATTTTTGATCAAATATTTAACAGCAGGGCTTGTTCCTGCGCTCAACAAAAGTATCTGTGAGGGTTTACAGTGTTGTGCCACCACCACCACAGCCTAAGGCCCAATTTTTCTGCCCCTGTTTAACAGGGGCATGAAATTACAATTCTTGATATAATATTTCACAGCAGGGCCCATTCCAGTGCCCACCAAGAGTAACTGTGAGGCTTACAGTGTTTTGGTATCACCAACACCTAAGGCCCAATTTTCCACAGAGTGTATATGGCAGGCCGTATAGTATATACAGGCGGTCCCCTATTTTCAAAAATCCGACTTACAAATGACTCCTACTTACAAATGAAGGGAGACAACAGGAAGTGAGATTAAATCTACCCCTATTAAGGAAAATTGTCTCCTGTAAGATTTAATATGGGAAAAAGGTGTCTCCTCCACTGATTTATCACCAATCCTAGTTTCCCTTAAAAACCTTAAATTTTCAAAATTCAATTGTCATTGGGACAGAAAGTGAGGTGAAATCTTCTGAACAGGGGCACAGACAGCAAAACAAATGTTACAGGGGTGATAACCCTTCCTTATGTTTTCCAAAAAGCTTTAAAAATAGATTTTTTTGGCTGGAGCTACACTTACAAAATGTACCTGTTCCAAATTACAAACAGATTCTACATAAGAACAAACCTACAGTCCCTGTCTTGTTTGCACTGCCTGTATACTGCTGTTCAGAGTATATAGGGCCTGGGGGCCCAACGCCTTTTCTTTTTTTAATTTGGGTGCAGGGTTCCTCTTAATATCCATACAAGACCCAAAGGGCCTGGTAATGGGCTGGGGGGTACCCATGCCATTTGTCTCACTGATTTTCATCCATATTGCCGGGACCCGACATTACATTAACCACTTACCAACCGGCCCATAGCCGAATGACGGCTGCAGGGCGGTTGGATAACTCTGGGAGGGCGTACTATGACGTCCTCCCAGAATTCCCCTCTCGCGCGCCCCCTGGGGCGCGCACCCGAACACATCCGTGACCGCCGGGTCCAGGGGACCCGGCGCATCACGGATCCCGGTAAATGGCCGCTGATCGCGGCCGTTTACCATGTGATCGTGCCGTCAAATGACGGCGCGATCACATGTAAACAGACCGGCGTCATCTGATGACGCCGGTTCCTCTCCTCCCCTCCTGTGTACCGATCGGTACACTGTGAGCGGGGAGGGGGATGGATGGATGTCTGCAGCGCTGTGGGCTGTATGTGTAGTGCCCACAGCGCTGCACAGAGACATCCATCCATCCATGCTCAGCCATCCCTCACTACTAATGCTGTGCAATACTCTGCAATACCAGCACAATACTCTGCAATACCCCCACAATACTCTGCAATGCTGTGCAATACTCTGCAATACCCCCACAATACTCTGCAATACCCCCACAATACTCTGCAATGCTGTGTAATACTCTGCAATACCCCACAATACTCTGCAATACTCTGCAATGCCCCCACAATACTCTGCAATGCTGTGCAATACTCTGCAATACCCCCACAATACTCTGCAATACCCCCACAATACTCTGCAATACTCTGCAATGCCCCCACAATACTCTGCAATGCTGTGCAATACTCTGCAATGCCCCCACAATACTCTGCAATGCCCCCCGCCATACTCTGCAATGCCCCCCGCCATACTTTGCCATGCCCCCGCCATACCCCGCCATACTCCGCAATACCCCGCCATACTCCGCCATACCCCGCCATACTCCGCCATACCCCGCAATACCCCGCCATACTCCGCCATACCCTGCCATACCCCGCCATACTCCGCCATACTCTGCCATACCCCGCCATGCTCCGCCATACCCCGCCATACCCCGCCATACTCCGCCATACCCCGCAATACCCCGCCATACTCCGCAATACCCTGCCATACTCCGGCATACCCCGCAATACCCCACAATACCCCGCCATACTCCGCAATACCCCGCCATACTCCGCAATACCCCGCCATACCCTGCCATGCTGAGCCATGCTCAGCTGTACTCGGCCTCTGTATGTGGCCAGGTTGTGGAAGTCTCACACATGGGGTATCGCCGTACTCAGGAGGAGCAGGAGAATCTATTTTGGGGTGTCATTTTTGGCATGTACATGTTATGTGGTAGAAATATTGTATAAATGGACAACTTTGTGTTAAAAAAAAAAAAAGCGTTTTAACCACTTCCCGCCCGCCGGCCGTCATACAACGTCCTTGACTTTGTGCGGAGATATCTGAATGATGGTTGCAGCTACAGGCATCATTCAGATATCAGCTTTTTCAGCCGGCGATTCCCTACACCATGAGAACAATCATAGCAGCTGTTCCACTGCTTGATCGTTCTTACGGGAGGCGAGAGGGGACGTCCCCCCTTCCCGCCGCCTTGCGGTGCTTCTACCGACTCACCGCTACGATCGAAGCCAGGATCTTTTTTTTTTTTTTTTTTTTTAATTTCAGGCTTCCCAGCCTAGAGGTGAGATGTGGGGTCTTATTGACCCCATATCTCACTGTAAAGAGGACCTGTCATGCCATATTCCTATTACAAGGATGTTTATATTCCTTGTAATAGGAATAAAAGTGGTCAAAAATTTTTTTTTTTGGAAAAAAGCATCAAACTAAAATAAATAAAGTAAAATGAACAATAAAAAAAAAAAAATTTTTTTTTAAAGCGCCCCTGTCCCTGTGTGCTCGCATGCAGAAGCGAACGCATACGTAAGTCCCGCCCACATATGAAAACGGTGTTCAAACCACACATGTGAGGTATCGCTGCGATCGGTAGAGCGAGAGCAATAATTTTGGTCCTAGACCTCCTCTGTAACTCAAAACATGTAACCAGTAAAAAATTTTAAAGCGTCGCCTATGGGGATTTTTGAGTAGCAAAGTTTGGCGCCATTCCACAAGCACGTGCAATTTTGAAGGGTGACATGTTGGGTATCTATTTACTCGGCGTAACTTCATCTTTCACATTATGCAAAAACATTGGGCTAACTTTACTGTTTTGGTTTTTGTAAAGCACAAAACATTTTTTTTTCCAAAAAAAAACGCGTTAAAAAAATTGCTGTGCAAATACCGTGCGAGATAAAAAGTTGCAACGACCGCTATTGTATTCTCTAGGGTCTTTGCTAAAAAAACATATATAATGTTTTGGGGTTCTAAGTAATTTTCTAGCTAATAAATGATGATTTTTACATGTAGGAGAGAAATGTCAGAATTGGCCTGGGTGCTCCAGAACGCCTGAAGGTGCTCCCCTGCATGTTGGGCCTCTGTATGTGGCCACGCTGTGTAAAAGTCTCACACATGTGGTATGCATATGCGGTCTGTGAGAAATACCCTGCTAATATGACAATTTTGTGGAAAAAAAAAAAAAGTAAAAAAAAAACCTTGATTTTGCAAAGAATTGTGGGAAAAAATGACAACTTCAAAAAACTCACCATGCATCTTTCTAAATACCTTGGAATGTCTTCTTTCCAAAAAGGGGTCATTTGGGGGGTATTTGTACTTTTCTGGCATGTTAGGGTCTCAAGAAATTAGATAGGCCGTCAGTAATTCAGGTGTGATCAATTTTCAGATATGCGCACCATAGCTTTTGGACTCTATAACTTTCAAAAAGACCAAATAATATCCACCGATTTGGGTTATTTTTACCAAAGATATGTAGCAGTATAAATTTTGGCCAAAATATATGAAGAAAAATTACTAATTTGCAAAATATTATAACAGAAATGAAGAAAAATGTATTTTTTTACAGATTTTTCGGTCTTTTTTCTTTTACGGCGCAAAAAATAAAGAACCCAGCAGTGATTAAATACCACCAAAAGAAAGCTCTATTTGTGTGAAAAAAAGGACAAAAATTTCATAAAGATACAGTGTTGCATGACTGAGTAATTGTCATTCAAAATGTGAGAGCACCAAAAGCTGAAAATTGGTCTGGTTAGGAAGGGGGTTTAAGTGCCCAGTTGTCAAGTGGTTAAAGCCTCAAGCAGTTTTAAATGACTTTCATTCCTTTAGAAATGTCATTTTGTGCAGGGACTGTTCTAAGCACGGGAAACACATGCCACTTTACAGGCATACTATTGACACCCCCCCAGGTACGATATTTAAAGGAATATTTTACTTTTATTTTTTCACTTTAAGCATCATGAAAATCACTGTTCCCGAAAAAACGTCAGTTTTTAAAACTTTATTTTCCATTGATACATGTCCCCTGGGGCAGCACCCGGGTCCCAAAACCCTTTATAGAACAATAACTTGCATACTAGCCTTTAAAATTCGCACTTTTGATTTCTCACTTTCGAGTCCCATAGACTTTAACGGTGTTCGAATGTTCACGCAAACTTTCGGTCCATTCGCATGTTCTGGATGAACGGGGGGTGTTCGGCCCATCCCTACAGTTTACCATTATCATTGAAAGTGAAAAAAAATCCCAAATTTCGAGTTGACACTAGAATAGTAATAGAGGGGAAATCTTCAAATAGGGACACTAGTTCTATTGACCCTGATGACACCCCAGGATTCCCTTTCACTTCCCTTTTTTGCTCTGAGATGACAGGAAGTGAAGGGAAATCTCCCATATGGGACACAGATGGCAAAAAAAATGTCAGGGGTTATAACCCTCCCTTATCTATCCAAAATATAAAAAAACTTTTGCCTTAAATTCTACTTTAAAGTATATATTTTTTTTGTTTTAGATGGAGTGGAGAGGAATTAGACCCATGTCAATTTTTATTTGCTGTCTGTGTCCTTGTTAGGAAGATTTACTTTTAATTTACATTGAAAGTGAAAGTAAAAAGAAATATCACATTTTGGGTTGTACCGAGAAAAGTATCAGAGAGGAAATCTTTCAATGGGGACATTAGTTTTGGTGACTAAGGTGGCCCCAAGGAATTCCATTAATTAATTGCTTGGATTTTCTCTCACTTCCTGTTTTGACTATAGGACAGGACATTAACATAAATCTCCCCTATGAGATGGCAAAACACAGATGGCAAAAAAAAAAAACTGACAGGCATTATAAGCCTTCCTTACTCTATCCAAAATGTAAAAAAAAAATGGAGCTCTAGTGGGCAGTTGCCTTTTAACCGCTTGCCGATCGGTTCACGCCGATATACGTTGGCAGAAGGGCACGTACAGGCAGATTAACGTACCTGGATGTTGCCCTTTAAGAAGCGGTTTGCGGGCGCGCGCGCCCGCAGCGACCTCCGTGAGTGTGATCGGGGGTCCTGCGGACTCGATGTCGGGGAAATGCTGATGTAAACAAGCATTTCCCCGTTCTGCCTAGTGACAGTACACTGATCACAGCTCCCTGTAATCGGGAGCAGTGATCAGTGTCATGTCACACATAGGCACGCCCCCCCACAATTAGAATCACTCCCTAGGACACACTTAACCCCTTCACTGCCCCCTAGTGGTTAACTCCTTCACTGCCAGTCACATATACACAGTAATCAATGCATTTTTAATTGCACTAATCGCTGTATAAATGTGAAAAAAATGTTTTTTTATATATTTTTTGGGGGGATATTTATTATAGCAAAAAGTAAAAAATAATGCGTTTTTTTCAAAATTGTCGCTATTTTTTGGTTTATAGTACAAAAAATAAAAACCGCAGAGGTGATCAAATACCACCAAAAGAAGGCTCTATTTGTGGGGAAAGAAGGACCTCAATTTTGTTTGGGAGCCACATCGCACGATCGCGCAATTGTCAGTTAAAACCACGCAGTGCCGAATAGCAAAAAGTGCTCTGGTCTTTGGGCAGCCAAATAGTCCGGGGCTTAAGTGGTTAAAGCTGCAAAAATAGCTACACTGTAACTGTCCCCAGGTCTGTTGGACTGAGAAAAATTTTGCCCAAGCAATTTGTACTGCAACCCTTCACTTTTATGACCTAATTTATTTGCCTGGGTTGCCCCAGAGTGGGAGATTCCCATCCACAATTTCTTTTTCTGCATTTTTGGTGGTCAGGCTGTAAACAGCAGAGGCCAAGTACTTCTAGAACTTCTTTGATTTGCCTACATAATTTTTCACTTTTCAGGCATAGCTGCAGGGGGAAAACCTATGACTATAGGTTGCCTTATTTCCATAATGCAGGGAGAAGGGAGGGGCAGCAGTAAATAAAGGGGTGACATTCTTTGGCCAGGGAAAAAACAATCAGCAGAAAAAAGCTGCCCCCCACCCTTCCCAAAATAAGGACAGTCTAAAAAAAGTGACAGGCAAACCTAAAAAGACAGGTAGCAGTTCTGCAAGGTAGTAGCAGTAGTTGGAAAGCCTTGCTAATGTGACCTTCTCCTTACCCTCCCTTTCCCTCTAGGAGGTGGTAAAGTGCCTGGCAAATACTTTTTGGTTTAATGCCGTGTACACACGAGCGGAATGTCCAACAGAAAAAGTCCGATAGAAGCGTTTAATCATCTTTTCCGATCGTGTGTATGCCTCACCGGACTTTTTTTTTTTTAAATTCTGACGGACCTAGAAATGAAACATGTTCTAAATATTTCTGACGGAACCAATTCCTATCAGGAAAACCGCTCGTCTGTATGCTGTTTCGACAGACCAAAAACGACGCATGCTCTGAAGCAAGTATGAGACGGAAGCGCTCAGTGTGGTAAAACTAGCGTTCGTATTGGAGCTAGCACATTCCTCACGCTGCAAATTCTGTGATCGTTTAATGCGGCACATTTTTTTCTTCTTCATAATGCTAGAAGAATGAAGTTGTTTTGCTGCTCATATTCAAACAGAGTTCACACAAACTGATTTCTGGATTATTTCTCCTGATCTCATAAATAATATTGTATTTTTTAAAAGCCCGATCTCCATAATAATGTTTCCAATTTTTATTTATAGTTATCTTTTATTATTTTTTATTCCATCAAGATCTTTTTTTAGGATTATTTTAAAATAATTTTCTAGTGATCTCCATATTGTTTTTTTGTGTGTGTCAAGTTGCCACAATAACATTTTTTTTTTTTTTTAACCTCAAGGAGGTTGGTGTCCCTTGTTAATTTGACATTGCCTTTTCGAAACTTATTTGAATAAAAACACATAGGCAAGTATTTTCAGAAAATAAAATATCCATTTATTCTGGGTAACAAAATAAAGATGAAGGCAACGCTGGAAAAACTTTTGGGATTTGTGAAGCCTTTTGGCCCCCAGGGCACACATCAAGTCTGTGGAAAAAAAATGGGATCTTGAGGAGTCCATATAATAGGGAGCCCAATCTGGTTCAGGAATCCCAGGGATTAGCACCAGCAGCAGATGATATCTATGTCCCCAGGCTGTGGTACTACACCAGCCTGCGTCTTCTGTCAGACCAGACTGAACCCAGGCCATCACTTACTTCTCTTTGCTGCAGCTTTCCCTCCACACTACCCTGCAGCCTTCCCTGCACCCTTCCCTGCACCCTTCCTTGGAGGCTGTGGCTCTGGTGGTAAACTTGTGGCAGGGGGAGGAGGAGGAGGATGGGCTTGCTCATATATGTGGCTGTTCTCAGTTAGCTGGCCGCTCAGCCACTTCTGAAGGGCCTCGGCAAAAATTTCCTCACAGAGGAGGCATTGGCCCTTCTCCAATTCTAGCAACCTGGTGGCTAGATAGCAGCCATAGGCCTCTTCAGCATTGGGGGGGCTCCTGAGGACATCCGTTGCTTCCCTAATGAGGCCCAGCTACCATGCTGCCTTCTCTGTCATTGTCCCCTTCCTGGGCCTTTTTGTTGGAAGGCGGAGGGGAGGCACCTGGGATTGGGTGAGGCTCCTACTGGGCCCAGCCACCTCCTGGCTGTCACTGGGCCCGCCCACCTCCTGGCTGCCACTGGCCATGGCCACCTCCTGGCTGTCACTGGGCACGGCCTCCTTCTGCCTACCACTTTCCAGACCTTCCTCCTGGCTGAGCTCATCCTGTGCATAAAAAAGGGACATAGTTTTAGTTTTTGGTTCATCTGTCACACACAATTTTCAGCTCACGACTTGCAAATTCAATGTTAATACATATAAAAGACTATCATTCTGACCACAGCATTTTTCAAGCTGGTCACAAACATTTTTGGCCACTACTGTCAATTGATATGTATACATCATTTTTTGGATAAAATCCTTAATAGGTAATCAATTATAACATCTAGTTAACATCATTAATATTAGGACAATAAATATGTTAAAAAATAATATACCTGACTCCAGCTGGGCGCATCCGCTTCTTCCAAGATGGAAGGCCCAGGTTGTTCCTTGTCAGCCTCTGCTGGGGTGGAGGGAAGGGTGGAGGGAAGGGTGGAGGGAATGCGGCAGGGAAAGGTAGAAAGAGATTCCCTGGCTTCAGTCTGGTCATCCAGAAACCGCAGTTTTTGGAAGTACCACAGCTTGGATACATATACGTAATCTGCTGATCCTCCTGATCTCAGGGAAGCCTGGATCTTATTATGCTCCTTCCTATACATGTTCCTCAAGATCCCAATTTTAGTTTCCAAAAACTTCATGTTTGCTTCCGGGATCTGAGTCTTCACAAATCCCAGAAGTTTCTCCAGCGTTGTCTTCCTTACTTGTTTATTGTAATATAAACTGTGTTTGACCTCCCACAGATTCCTCATCTCCGTGTACTTGTCAATAAAACTGGACATAAATTCTGGGTCCTTAAACTTATTCGTTTTTTATTCAGATGGCGTGTGGAAGGGTCAACACAGGGCCCCATTCACACACACCTAGTGATTTGGAATTCACAGACAGAATCATCGTGATCTGCGAGACAGGTATTTGGGTGACATTCATTCTTAAAAATTTGCAGCAATTGTCGTGTAACAAAAATGCATGGAAATCGCGGCGTGCGTGTTAAAAAAATTGTGCAATGCTCATTGCCCAAAAAAATTGGGTGAAGTTCATTGTAAAAAAAAGCATGCATGGGGCAGCCCATTCAAATGTGCAACATTCGGAAATACGTGTAAATTGCCCCAAATCACTCCCAAAAAATATACGTTTCTGCTACGCGAAGTGTGAGTGGGGCCTAAGAGCCAATCAGCCTTTTCTGCAGGCAGATGTGCTGACTAGGAACATGCTGAGATCAGTGCTGCGACAAGACCATCTAGAACCCAGAGCGAACATACCAAACTTTTTTTGGGAGCAGTGATTTTAATAATACTCAAAGTGAAACAATAAAAAATAAATATTCCTTTAAATATCGTGCCTGGGGGTGTCCTTAGTATGCCTGTAAAGTAGCACATCTTTCCCATGTTTATAACAGTGCCACAGCAAAATTACATTTCTATAGGACAAAATGTAATTTAAAACTGCTCCCGACTGTAATGTATTGTCTGATCCCAACAATATAGATAAAAATACCAAAAATACTAAAAAAATGTCATAGATGTCCCTCCAAAATCCATACCAGGCCCTTTAGGTCTGATATGGATATCAAGCGGAACCCTGCACCACATTTTTTTTAAAATGGTGTGGGGATCCCCTAGGCCCCCAGGCACTATATACTCTGAATAGCAGTATATATACTATACGACCTGCCCTATATACTCATGCAGAAAATTGGTCCTTAGGTGTTGGTGGTACCAGAACACTGTAAGCCCTCACAGTTAGTCTTGCTGGGTGCAGGAATGGGCCCTGCTGTGAAATATTATATCAAGAATTGTAATTACATGCCCCTGTTAAACAGGGGCAGAAAAATTGGGCCTTTGGTTTTGGTGGCGCCAGAACACTGTAACCCCTCACAGATACTCTTGTTGGGCGGAAGAATGGCCCTGCTGTTAAATATTATATCAAAAATCTTAGTTACATGCCCCTGTTAAACAGGGGTAGAAAAATTGGGCCTTGGGTGGTGGTGGTGGTGCCACAATACTGTAAGCCCTGACAGATACTCCTGTTGGGTGCAGGAATGGGCCCTGCGTTGAAATATTAGATCAAAAATTGTAATTACATGCCCCTGTTAAACAGGGGCAGAAAAATTGGGCCTTGGGTGGTGGTGGTGCTACAACACTGTAACCCCTAACAGATACTCTTGTTGGGTGCAGGAACAGGCCCTGCTGTGAAATATTAGATCAAAATTTGTAATTACATGCCCCTCTTAAACGGGGCGGAAAAATTGGGCCTTGGGTGGTGGTGCCCTAAACCAAAAATATTGTTGGAAGCTAGCATCATCAAGATTGAGGAGGAATAAGATAGTTAGCATAGGCAGTCTTCAAGGGATCCCACATCCACAGCAAATTCAATCAGTTACATCAGCATCGGGTGCTTGATAGCTGCTGATCCAAGACTGATTCATTTTTATGAATTTGAGCATATCAACGGAGTCTGTAAACTGTGATCTGTGATCTGTTACAAACCCTCCAGCAGCACTAAATGTGCATTCAGAAAGCACACTGGACGCAGGACAGGCCAGTAGCTCAATTACATATTGAGCAAGTTCTGGACAGTGGTCCAGCCTCAAGACCCAGTAACCCAGTGGATGCTCTGTTGGAAAGGTATCCAAGTCTACTCTTGCCCCTAGATATTCCTGAACCATTAAAAAGCAGACGCTGGTGAAGGTTGCTTGAATCGATTAGACCTTGGCGCTGAGGGCTGAAAAATTGTTTAAAACTATCGGACTGAAACCTTCTTCACTGCTCTTCCTCTGACTGAATGAAGCCTCAGCAAAAAAGTTGTGCAACACCAGGAAATGGTAACCTCCCAGGGTCTGGAAATGCATTGCACAAACCTTTCTTCAAGGCCTCCTGAAGATGTTTCATCCTCTGCTCCCTCTGCGAAGGCAGGATGAGTTCTGCAACCTTACCCTTGTAACGTGGATCAAGAAGGGTTGCCAGCCAGTAATGATCCCTCTCATTGATACCACAAATCCTAGGGTCCTTTTGCAGGCTTTGCAGAATCAGGGAGGACATGCAGCGTAAGTTTGCAGAGGCATTCAATTCTGAGTCCTCACTAAGGATCACATGATCCATAACTACTTCCTCCCAGCCATGTACAACTCCTTGGGTTTCTGAGGACTGAAAACCATCCCTTAAAGACTGTTGCTGAGTGTTATCCTCTACATCCATACTGACACAATCCTCCTCCTCTTCTTCCTGTGTGTTTGGTGGGCCCGCAGGAATGCTATCTGGATAAAGGTGGCATTGAGAGGAAAGGAAGTCCTCCTCTTCCTCCTGCTGTTCTGCCTCAAGTGCCCTGTCCATGATTCCACGAAGCGTGTGTTCCAGCAGGAAGACTAGAGGGACAGTGTCACTGATGCATGCATCTTTGTGGCCTCCTCAAATAGTGACTCGACAGTGCATGCATCCCTGATCAGTAGCCACTGGCGAGACGAAAAGAGGCCAAGCTCCCCTAACCCTTTCCTGGTGCCATACTCGCAGAGGTATTCATTGATGGCCCTCTGCTGTGTGTGCAGCCACTGCAGCATTGCCAACGTTGAGTTCCACCTGGTGGGCATGTCACAAATGAGGCAGTTGGTGGGCAGGTTGCACTCCCTTTGAATGTCAGCCAGCCGAGCACTGGCATTGTATGACCAGTGGAAATGAACACAGACTTTTCTGGCCTGCCTCAGGAGATCCTGTAAGCCTGGATACCTGCTCAAGAACCACTGCACCACCAAATTCAGGACATGTGCCAAACATGGAACATGGGTTAAGTATCCCTGTCGGAGGGCGGAGAGAAGGTTGGTGCCATTGTCGCATACAACTATTCCTGGCTGAAGCTGGCATGGCATCAACCACCTCTGAGCCAGTCCATGCAGAGCTGAAAGAACCTCTGCCCCAGTGTGGCTCCTGTCCCCTAGGCAGACCAACTCAAGCACCACATGGCATCTTTTAGCCTGGCTGCTTGCGTAGCCCCTTGCGGAGCATTGCTGGTTCAGAGGACAAATCTGCAGAAGAAGCCACAGAGGGAGAAGAAGAGGAGGGGGTGGAGGAGAGAGTTGTGGCAGAATCACCATTAGCATTTTGGAGGCGTGGTGGCAGAACAAGCTCCAACAACACTGAACCCTGTCCTGCATCCTTCCCAGCTGCCAGCAGAGTTACCCAGTGCACCATGAAGAAAAGATAACGTCCCTGCCCATGCCTGCTGGACCATGAGTCAGAGGTAATATTAACCTTACTGCTGATCACCCTGTCCAAGGAGGTCAAAACATTGCCTTCCACATGTTGGTAGAGAGCCGGAATGGCATTTTGGAACCTGCCACTGAGGTACAGCACATTCCACAAATTCACGAAAGGGGGTAGATAGAGTCTACCAGCTGAAAAGTCAGCAGTTGCAGTGCTAGCAATTTGGTCAAGCTAGCATTTAGACGCTGAGCATGTGGATGGCTGGGACCGAATTTCTTTTTACGGTTCAGCAACTGGGGTAGGGAAATTTGCCTTCTAAAATCAATTGGTGGTGTACTGCTAGCAGATTGGCTCCAAGTACTTGGGACACCTATTGCTATACCTTCATTCCTCTCAGTGTAGGTTTTTGAGAGGACTGGAGGAATAGTAGGTTTGGAGATCCCAGATGAGAAGCAAAGCCTTTTTTTTAAAAAGTCAGCGGGGAGTCAGCAGTGCCCTGCACCTGCGGAGCTCTGCAGTGTGATGTAATAGGGTGGCTGCCCTTAAGCTGCCCCCTAGAGGACATCTTGCCTCATTGGAGTTGTGCCTTCTCCTCCTCTCTTCTCTCAGGCACCCAAGTACAGTCAGTGACCTCATCATCCCCTCCCTCCTTGTCACTGGAGCAAACTTGGTAGTATGCTGCAGCTGGGGGAACGTGACTGCCAGTTTCTTGTCTTTCTGTGCACCCCCTCTCTCTTGGCTCACATTACTCACTTCCTCAACCTGGGAACGAACATCAGAGCATTCAAATCGCTGTGCATCCTCCAGCAGCATGTACCCGACACTGTGGTCGAATAATTATGGGGACTCCTCCGTGCATGAAGGTGGGGCTGCAGAAGGAATGACTGTGGACAAAGAGACGGTGGAATAGGTCACTTTAGCAGCTGCGTTGAAAGGCAAACTACCCTGAGCCTGGGTGACAAAAGATGAGGAGGATGAGGACAGCTTTGTTATCCGCTCCACCAACTCTTCTGCATGTTGTGGCTCAATAACACACACAGCCAGCAGCAGAAAAAAAGGACAAGCGTGCCCCACGGCCACGTGCAGAGGATGCACCATGTCCACGAACACCACTGTTGACTGTAGACACTTTTTTTCATGGCGTATGAGTGTCTGCCTCTCCTTGGTGGCCTCCGGACATGATCTATTTTTTGTAACACCACACTACACTGTATTAGATACTGTGTACACCGTCTGAAGTGTATTAGAAACTGTGCACACTGTATTAGCAACAGTACACCGCCGAATGCACTGTAGATATAGGCTACACTGGATGCAGAGTATATATATATATATATATATATACATATATATATATATATATATATATATATATATATATATATATATATATACATACATATATATATATATACATATATATATATATATATATATATATATATATATATATATATATATATATATATATATATATATATATATATATATACAAGACTGTATATATATATATATATATATATATTAATACACAGCCTGAAGTGTATTAGAAACAGTACACCACAGAATACACTAGGTGAAGAGTAAATATATATATATGAGACTGTATATATATAGACTGTATATATATATATATATATATATATATATATATATATGAGACTGTGTATATATATATATATATATATATATATATATATATATATATATATATATATATATATATATATATATATATATATATATATATATATATATATATATATATATATATATATATATATATATAAATAGTAATTAGTAATGCACTGCCTGCGCTGACTGAATATTGAGTAAACACTGAATACATAGTCTATGCTAAATGCAGAGTATATATATATATATATATATATATATATATATATATACACTGGACTGACTGTATATATATCAAATACACTGCCACTAACTGAATAACCTGCCTGATTAATCCAACTCAAGCTATCGCTTTGTCCAAGCCAACAACACTACACACAGCCGCCATGTAAGCAGCCTTATATAGTGTGGGGCATGGACTTAGTCCCCCTGCCTTTGGCCATTTATGGCTCTCTCAGCAGATCCCACTTGGTTGGCCAAAGCATGCAGGCCAGGTGCATGCTATGGCCAATTATCATACAGCAAAGCGAGATCGCAGTGCATTATGGGGCGTTCCGCGGCGCTCAAATTTCCCGCGAACACCCCATAATGTTACCTGCTCTGCAAACAGGAGAATACTCGATGTTCAAGTCGAACTCATGTTCGACCCGAACATCGACCTAGTCAGCAAAAATCCCCTCTTCCAAAAAAAAAAAAAAAAGAGCACTAATCTGCATGCTTATTCCCTAGGTATAAATCCCCCCTCCCAACCAGGACAAATCCACACCCCTGCTGAAATTCTTCCTCCCAGCACAAATATTTGCTCCCAATCACCCCTCCCAGCTCAAATCCCCTTTCTCCCCAAATGCCCCCAGCACAACCCCCCCAAAAAGAAATAATCACTGCTCCAAGCACAAATCCTCACACATCCTTTACCCACACTCCACATCCCCCCTACCAGCACAAATTCCATGCCCCAATCCCCCCCTCCTAGCACAAATCCCCCTCCCAAAAAAATAAAATGTCCCCTCCTAGCACAAATACCTCCCAATTATTCCTACTAGAACAAATCCCCCTCTCCCAAAAAATAAAAATTCCCCTTTTAGCACTAATTCCCTCCCCCTGTTCCATATCACTTTTTGTAGCACAAATCCCCCAAATCCCCCCTCCTAGCACAAATCTCTTCCCAATCACCACTCCTAGCACCCCCCCAGTTTCCCCTTCTACACAAATCTTACCTTCTGCAGCCCTCTAAATTCTCCTTCTCAACACAAATCCCCCCAATCTCCTCGTGCCCCCCCCCCCATCTCATTACACCACAGTGCCCAGAGCAACCACCCCTCCTGCCTACTATTTGCCCTGGCCCTCGCTGAAATGAGGTGAGAAAAAAGTGATAACCTCCTCAGTCTGCTGCTGCCCTTTCACTGTCCAAGCACAGGCTAAGGGCTAAGCTATGACCAAGTGAGATAGTTTAACCACAGCAAAAAAAGCAAGGTCACCAACTTGCTGTCTGGTTAGGCTGTGAAAATGTCAGAATGGGGTGGTCGAAATTACAAATCCTTTGGCAGGTAAAACAGCTTCCATAAATGTATTTAAACTATATAGTATATCTAGCTGTTCATGTGAGTTGGGCTTTACAGCAAGCTCCTATACTAGATAATATTTTTTTTTCTGTTTCTGCAGTACACAAACTATGTAGATTCACAGTGATTGCATTTGTATTTTATTTTTGTAGCTGATGCTATTGGCAACCTAGTACATTTATCTCTCAGCAGAATTTCTTAAGTACATTATCTTATTGGTTTAAAAGTTTTCATCTCACTTATTTGCAGGAGGAAATGAGAACAAATCAGTCATGATGGATTGCCTAATTTTCCAGGCAGAATAAACCAGCATTATAAGGCTGTTGATTCTCGGGTTATTAGTTAATAGAAACATTTATCAATTTCCTGCAAGAAAAAAAAAAAAACTTAAAGCAATGATTGAATTTTAAAACTTTTATTAATGTTCCCACATAATGCTTAATGTTTAACATGAATATGTTAATAACAAAGTTGGGCTGGCTGGAGGCAAAAAGTTGCATGCTTTCTACTTTTTTGTTGTCGTTTTCCTGCTGTAGAAATGTGTCAAAGTTGAGCATATAAATCATAGGAGAAAAGTAATTGCAATTAACAGGTTTTTTATCAAAGCAGCATTGCTTATGGTCATTTCCCCTGGTAAGGATTTGTGCTGCATAATTTTCTTAATAGATTTTTACTTAAAACCAATGGCTGTGTTGCATGGCGAAAGTTTTTAAGGACTGAACTTTATTGAAATCCATTTAGAAATTTAAAGCTGTAGTAAACTCCCTTCAAAAAAAAAAAAAAAAAACGTCCCCCTGCAGGTTAATGTCATAATGTGTTATACATACCACATACTAACACATTATGACAGACTCATCTATAAAGTTGAATCTTCCAGTGGTGCGCTGTCACTGCTGACAGGGCTTTCATCTTCACCCAGTCTTCCTTCCAGATTTTCCCTCCCCGGCCATTTGAATGGCCTGACTGCGATGACATCACTCCCGAGCATGCGCATTGGGAGTCATGATTGTGGCACAACACTCTGAATGGATGGCACACTTGAGTGTTTTGCTTATTCATAACACTAATGTGTAGTGTAGGTTTTTTAATAGCTTATGCTTTACAAGAAACTTAGTAATAGTTTTATGTTATCAATTCTTTTAGTGTATAACTAATCACTATCTATATACAACATATCTAATGTATAATAAGACATCTGGTCTCATTATTTTGTGGGAACATCTGATCTTTCTATTCTGTGGTGTGGCTCAAACTGGTTTTGACAGTTTTTGGTCTGCTATATATATGGCTGGAAGACAAAGGGCTATCTGAATTCTTTCAGGGTATTAAGCAATAATATGCCTGAAACACAGACAGAGAGGACTATCCCTGATTGTCCGTGTTGATGCCCTGCGGGAGGGATGAAACACATTGATGCAATTTCCAGTTCCCTAACAAACTACATCACTTCCACCCCTGTGGAATGCACGCCGAGCCATGGAGAATACAGAAGAGCTCTACCACTATACAAAGCCTGTTTTCTCCTGAAACTTTGTAAGTGGAATTTTTTAGTTGCGCTGTTAGTAAATTTAAAAATACTACACTATGAGAGCTCTCTCTTTTCATTGAGTCTGGTGGAGATTTGAGCTGTGTATAGAAGCAGCAAGTTGGAGATCTAGAAGGAAAAGAGAAGATCTGTGTTACCCCCACCGCCAGATATAAGCGAGTGTGACCCTCCGACTTAAAAGCTGAGAGTCCATTTTTTCTGGTAAGTAAGGGTACAAGAGGGATGTGCCACACTGCACTTTATGTTTACTTGGAGCACTGAGCACTTTATTGGAGGATGGATGCTCACTGAATGGATCACTGTTGAAATTAAGACATCCGTCAGATTTGCAGTTGGACTCATTTCTCGCTTTATTACTTTATGGTTTTTTGGTTTATTAGTGAATGCGGTTTGCACTGTATGTGCTGTGGAATAAATTGCAAGAGAGGACTATCGCCTCCAGGAGCTGCAAATGAAGAAGTTAAGGGCTCACCCTGGATTGAACATGCTGTATCTATCTAGTTTTATCATCTGTAGTACATCTTTAAAGTAAATTCCTTTTATTATTATGCAACATACAGACGATCGGACATTCCGACAACAAAACCATGGATTTTTTTCCGATGGATGTTGGCTCAAACTTGTCTTGCATACACACGGTCACACAAATGATGTCGGAAATGCCGAAAGTCAAGAACGCAGTGACGTACAACACGTACGATGAGCCGAGAAAAATGAAGTTTAATAGCCAGTGAGGCTCTTCTACTTGATTCCGAGCATGCGTGGACTTTTGTGCATCGGAATCGTATACACACGCTCGGAATTTCCGACAACAAGTTTTGTTGTCAGAAAATTTGAGAACCAGCTCTCAAACATTTGTTGCCGGAAATTCAGACAGCAAATGTCCGATGGAGCATACACACGGTCAGAATTTCCGACAACAAGCTCAGATCGAACATTTGTTGTCGGAAATTCCGACCATGTGTACGGGGCATTATACTTTCCAGTAGTCTGAAATTATTGCATTACATCCGCATATCTAAAAGGTTAAACATAGGGTCTTGGAAGTAATAAACTTTAACCCTTTTTTACATAAGGTGTTTAGTAAAAGGCATGGCAAGTTTTTTGAGGTTGTAATTTTTTGTCACAATTTTTTGGAAAATAAAGAAATGAAATACATTTTTTTTTTTTTGCAGTACAGTGTCATCATATGGCATGTGTGGCGGTGATCAGGGATACTTTTAAATTTTTTAAACTGTTTTCTTTTTTTATATTTATTTTCTTTTTTTACTATTTTTTTCACATCCTGTCATCAGAGTAGTTCACCATAATGACACTGTACTACTCTGGTGGGGTGATCAGGGATTTTTTTTTTCAAACTGCTATTGCTTATAACATTATTGATCACTGTGATATATATATATATATATATATATATATATATATATATATATATATATATATATATATATATATATATACAGGGCTTTTTTTCAGCAGGAACTAGGGTTCCACAGTTCCACCACCTTTGGCTCAGGTCTTCTGCTCCCTGCCCACCACTATCACTTGGACTGAAGTCCAGCTTCTGTGTTTACAAGTGAGATAGCTCATCTCACAGTAGCTCCCACAGGTCAGATCTCCTGCGCGGATCCCTCTAAGTGCCGGACAGTGACAAGGGAGATACAGAACAGGTGCCCAGGGTTCAGTGCAGTCATGGGCAGGAGAGGGTGCGTGGTAGGCCACACCCTCTGTGGTCTCTATTTATTCCCTAGCAACCAGTTGTTGATGCTCCTACTTAATAATCTCCCTTGCAAGTGACTGTAGTATATTATGCTGGGAGGTACTACAGCTGAATAGGTGTTTCAGCTTAATATTGCAACAAAGGTAAGATATATGACAGATGGTGGAGCTTTTAAGGAGGGGGAGAAAATGAGGGCAGTGGAGGGAGGGGGTTTATGCAGAGGGAAGAGCTACTATGTGATGCCATTTGGCAGGTATGTGAGTGTGGCAGGCATGGTTGAGTTCCTGCACCTGTTCTCTGAGAAAAAAAGCTATATATATATATATATATATATATATATATATATATATATATATATATATATATATATATAAGAGCTTGCTTACTAGTGTGATCTGTGATTGCCTACAACTAATCATATGCTGTAATTGGCCCAGATACCATGTGATATCTGGGGGCCAATCACAGCATCACAATTGTAAGCAAAACAGTCACAAATGGAAGACATTTATGACTGTTTTGTTAACATTGTAATCATGTGATTGTTATATTTTTATATATTTGTTTTTAAGATGATTTTTTTTAAATAGGTGTTTAATATCAGTTTATATATACAATCTTTACAAATTTACAAATAAATATTTACTACAGGGTGATGACACATGACACATGAATATTATGGGATTCTAACAATAAAGCACATCAGAACCTGTTTCCTTTCAGGCTTTCTTTGATTAAAATTTTGGAGGGTGGAATAATGTACTGCTTTGACTCATTTGATTGTGTTTAAAATTAGCTATTGGGCTCTGAATAAAATGCTTGAAAATATGTATAAAGCAGCCTAAATTTTTATTTGCTAGCTAAATTGCAATAGACTGGGGAAGGCTAGAACCACTGTCAGTTTTGTATGACTATGTCCCTTTTGTAGATTTTCCCTCACTTCCTGTGACTAAAACCATAGTCACTGTGACAGTGAGGAAAATCTTTCTAAAAGATTCCTGGACAGTAGTAAAAACTCATCACTTTAAACATAGATGTATCTCCTTTATATGGCTGTTTCAACCCAGAAATGATTAGTATTGAATTCTCAAATGACAGCTTCAGTTTCAATGTGTCTGATTTATAAATAAAATATTAAGTGATGGAAACTGTGTTTTACCCATGGAAACATGTTACTTTAATTATATTCACCTGGGTCTAATAAATGTAACAGTTGAAATCTGGTCTTTTGCTATGGGCAAGTTTACTTTTCTATTTTTGTAAAGTTTTTTTTTTTCCATTTATAATATTTTATATAACAATACCACAACAGAAATCCTTAACACACATTTACAAAACTACTGTAGCAATGCAGAAAAGAAGAAGAAGAAGAAAAGAATTCCATTAGATACCTAGGCATACATTTTTTTGAAATGCTATCTTTTGTGGGTTCAAAGGTTTCACAGACCTGCATTAATCATAACTGCCCCAAGGTAGTGGAAAGTAAATAGAATATTTTACAGCTTCAAGACTTCTTCGGTGATACACAGTATATCTTCCCAAGAAAAGGATTTTGTACTGTTTCACAGACCTGCTGGGTCAAGAATGCTTCTTCCAAAAGACAATCACTAATGTTTAAATTATCTGACTAAATAACTTCAATGATCTGAGTTCCAGGTTCAGCTGAAAAAGAAATCAGACTCATTACAGCAAGTAAAAAACTGCACTAGCATGGGGATATAGGTAATCTGATAAGGTCATTAATAAAGGGAGTGTCAACATGAAGCTTGTACAGTAGGTGAAGGTCATCATTACTGAGATTTACAGTAAACTTTTTTCGGGATTGCAATGAAATCTGTGTCCCCAGGCAGAGTAGATCTTTATAATATTCATGTATGAAAAATGTCACTTTTGATTTTTCTTTATATCGCAGTAATACAATTTAATACATGTTTTTGATATGAAATGTGAAAAAAAAAGGCAAAGAGCACATTTCATGTATAAACTTTTAAAAAGGACTTTGATATGTACTCAATTTGTTTTTATATAGATGTATGTTTGCCAACATATATCCAAATACAATTCATATACATATAGATAAAGGAAAGCCGGCAGCTCAATATTCCACAATGAATACATTTGTTATTTCAGGTACGGTACAAAAAAATACAGGGCTTTCTTAAGCCCCATACACACGATAGGACTTTGTACAAACTTTCCCTTGGATTTTTGTACAAAGGGCGTTGCCCAAAAGTTTGTCTTGCATACAGACGACAGGACTTTTCCAGCCAACTTTCACCATATCACGTGGTTTTTCAGCTCTTTACCACCACCCTTTGGTCAACTTCTGTATTGTTGTCTGATATTGTGTCAATCTTGCCACTTTTGTTGGCGAGATTGACACCTTGCAAGCCGGGTTGACACTGGTGCGGGGATGCGACTTGGATCCCCGCCAATGCCAGGCACTGTGTTTGGTATGAATCTTGAGGGGGAACTCCACGCCAAATTTTAAATAAAAAACCGGCATGGGTTCCCCTCCAGGGGCATACCAGGCCCTTAGGTCTGGTATGGATATTAAGAGGAACCCCCTACGCCAAAAAAACGGCGTGGGGGTCCCCCCCCAAATCCATACCAGACCCTTATCCGATCACGCAGCCCAGCCGGTCAGGAAAGGGGGTGGGGGGGCGAGTGAGCGCCCCCCCTCCTGAGCCGTACCAGGCCGCATGCCCTCAACATGGGGGGTGGGTGCTTTGGGGGAGGGGGGCACCCTGCGGGCCCCCCACCCCAAAGCACCTTGTCCCCATGTTGATGAGGACAAGGGCCTCTTCCCGACAACCCTGGCCGTTGGTTGTCAGGGTCTGCGGCTGGGCACTTATCGGAATCCGGGAGCCCCCTTTAATAAGGGGGCCCCCAGATCCTGGCCCCCCACCCTATGTGAATGAGTATGGGGTACATCGTACCCCTACCCATTCACCTAGGGAAAAAAGTGTCAATAAAAAACACAGTACACAGGTTTTTTGAAGTAATTTATTAGGCAGCTCTGGGGTCTTCTTCCGACTTCGGGGGACCTCTTCCAACTTTGGGGGTCTCTCCAACGTCTTCTCCCAGTGTCCGCATCTTCTGCCAGCTCCACCGCTATCTTCTGGCGCTCTTTTGCCAGCGGTGGCCTGGACTTCTGGATCGTGACATGACAGGACCACGCCCCTTATGACTTCACAGTCCCAGCATCCCCTGGGACTGTGATGTCATAGGGGGCGGGGTCACCGCCTATATAAGTCCGTTGCGGAGTGCACAGAGAGCATTCCAGCTGGAGAGAGCGTCGTGTGAACATCTCTGGAAGAAAAGAGGGAAGAAGATGATCCAGAAGTCCGGGCCACCGCTGGCAAAAGAGCGCCAGAAGATATCGGTGGAGCCGGCAGAAGATGCAGACACCGGGAGAAGACGCTGGAGAGACCCCCGAAGTCGGAAGAGGACCCCTGAAGTCGGAAGAAGACCCCAGAGCTGCCTAATAAATTACTTTAAAAACCTGTGTACTGTGTTTTTTATTGACACTTTTTTCCTAGGTGAATGGGTAGGGGTACGATGTACCCCATACTCATTCACATAGGGTGGGGGGCCGGGATCTGGGGGCCCCCTTATTAAAGGGGGTTCCCGGATTCCGATAAGCGCCCCGCCCGCAGACCCCGACAACCAAAGGCCAGGGTTGTCGGAAAGAGGCCCTTGTCCTCATCAACATGGGGACAAGGTGCTTTGGGGTGGGGGGCCTGCAGGGCACCCCCCTCCCCCAAAGCACCCACCCCCCATGTTGAGGGCATATGGCCTGGTAAAGGCTCAGGAGGGGGGGTGCTCAATTGTCCCCACCCCCTTTCCTGACCGGCCAGGCTGCGTGCTCAGATAAGGGTCTGGTATGGACTTTGGGGGGACCCCACGCCGTTTTTTCGGCGTAGGGGGTTCCCCTTAGAATCCATACCAGACCGAAGGGCTTGGTATTCCCCCAGAGGGGAATTCCCTCTGGCGCCCGCCGCAGTAGGAAAATGTGTTTTTCCTATTGCAGCTAGCGCGAGATGTACAGTACCCTGCCGCTGAGAACCAGTGCGATCTGATCACGCTGGAAACATTCTCGCGGCTGCGTACTGTAGTTTGTACAAAAGTCCGATGGCTTTGTGTACACACGATCGGACTTTGCTCCATCGGACTTTTGTTGCCGGAAAGTTTGTCCGTTCGCACAGCCAACAAAAGTCTGATGGAAACTGAAAAAGTTTGTCCGATGGAGCGTACACACGGTTGGATGTTGCTCCAAAACAGCTAATTTGCATGTTTGTTGTCAAAAAGTCCGATCGTGTGTACGGCCCTTAATACTCACTTCCAGAGTACTTCAGAGTGTTTCCAAGGAAGGGAATGATTATTGCGCTACCCTAAAAAATGAGGATGGACAGTGAGTGAGTAAGCTGCTACAAACCATGTGACAAGAATGAATACCATATATTAAATAAATGTAGCGCTAAATCAACTTGTATAAGTAATAAATGTGCACGTGCATATAATGTCCCAAATAATGCCGTGTGGCTGTCAACACAAAAGTCCACAATCAGGGTAAATGAACCATGGGGCAAAACATGCAACTTCTCAACGATGTACTCAGAAGTCTTCACGGTAAGTAGAAGGATGGAATACGCTTACCAGCTGTGTTGGATTCTATTGCCATAAGCATAGAATCAGTAAGACTTTGTGCCACCAAGGGCAGAAACATGAGGTGATGGAGGCAAGGGTAGAGCCTCTATGGTGGAGGCAAGGGTAGAGCCTCTCTCGGCTATGGATGTCCCTTCTGGTCCACTAGAACTGGGTCAAAGATGATTTCCACAGATCAATAGTTCCGCACAGGACAGATCCCACACTCCCCAGTCTACACACACACAGAACTGGTTCCTCCATCCTGGAACCAGTTCTGTGTGTGTGTAGACTGGGGAGTGTGGGATCTGTCCTGTGTGGAACTATTGATCTGTGGAAATCATCTTTGACCCAGTTCTAGTGGACCAGAAGGGACATCCATAGCCGAGAGAGGCTCTACCCTTGCCTCCACCATAGAGGCTCTACCCTTGCCTCCATCACCTCATGTTTCTGCCCTTGGTGGCACAAAGTCTTACTGATTCTATGCTTATGGCAATAGAATCCAACACAGCTGGTAAGCGTATTCCATCCTTCTACTTACCTTGAAGACTTCTGAGTACATCGTTGAGAAGTTGCATGTTTTGCCCCATGGTTCATTTACCCTGATTGTGGACTTTTGTGTTGACAGCCACACGGCATTATTTGGGACATTATATGCACGTGCACATTTATTACTTATACAAGTTGATTTAGCGCTACATTTATTTAATATATGGTACTTCAGAGTGTTCCTTGGCAATTTTGACTTGAAGTCTCCCATAGCAGCGAAGAACTCCAGCCCAATCATGGCCGAAGATGGCATGGAAGGGACCTCTTCCCTTGTGGCCTTTTCTCTACTGGTACTTGCCGGACACCTGTCTGGTGTGTGTGACTGGATTAGACGAAACTCAGCCTGGTCGGCCAACTGCACACTGGACCCTCGGAAATGGTCAGGGATCCCTTGCTTCCATTCCGGTAGCACGTGTGTGCAGGAGGCCTCACAATCAGGTCTAACATCAATCCCCCATGTTTTCTTGTCTAAGGACAATGTCTACACTACCTGACCAATCTGCTCATCAGTCCAGGCCTCCCCAGGGAGCTCAATCACTACACTTGATTCTGGGCTGGTGCCTTCTTCATGACACCACTGTGTCGCAGCAACAGGGTCCATCTTGACACTTTTAGGGGTGTTGTCTTGAGGAGTTGATTGCAGAGTACCAGTATTATCCCGGACGAGCCCCCACATGTAGCACTACCCCATACAAGCTGCTTTTGTATGTTCAGTTTGTTACTCTGCCTCTCAACCCTAATAAAAGCCTCAGCCCCTTCTGGAACACCTTCAATGGTGTAAGTGCAATGACCAATGAGAAACACACACGTTATGATAAAACACAGAAATTGTCTTTACTGCAATTGTTCTGTGGAAGAATAACAGACACTAACAGTATATATTCAAATAATCAACTAGAGAGCAATAACTGAGATTTAGGAGCAATATCGCTCTCAATTCTATATTCAAGCTGCTTTCAGGGGATTCCAAACCTGAGAATGAGGTAAATAAGAGAACACTTAAATGGTAAATAAAGCACAATATGACACTTCCAATCGGATTGGTTACTCGGGTTGGCTCTATGAGTCCAGGCAGGAGGAGAGCAGAGGAATGATTCCTTTTGTGTCAGGCCTCTCTCTTCTGTCCCATGACACCACAGGCCCAACTTTAAACACTTTAATCAAGTCAACAAGTAATCCCTTAACTTTCTAGATAAACTGTCCCACACACCCAATGCATATGCAGAGCCCTAAATATGTGTGTGCAGATCCGTATGGCATTAGTCGCTTCAGTCCTTTTGAAAAAAAAGATAAGATTTGGTGTCTTCAGCTAGCCACTTTCGTTGGTGCACTTAAAGTGCTGGATAGCGGGCCCAAACAACACAACTGGCCCAGCTTATCAAGTAAAACAGGCAGGGTCTTCCTCAGCAAGGTGAGAGGACAATGACGTCTGTATACAGTGTCCCAGAAACGGATAGCCTTACCCTTATCCCTGTGGCACTACAAGTGTCAGCAAGATGACTACCAGCAATGATGTCTGTATATAGTGTTCATACTCTTTCTATGGTGCAGTGTCTCTGTTCTTTGCAGATGGGCAAAATGCCCTCTCACCAAATTCTGTGGTCAAGGCCCAAACGAACGTCCTGGAACAGCAGACTTCTCTGGTGACCTGACTAGTCACCTCACACTGGAAAGCTTCACCATCAGTGCAGGTGCACCTTGATATGCACCTGGAATCCCCCTCTCTCAGGCTGGATGTCCCGATTGGCGGCGGAAGCCTAAATCGTGCGAGGAGATCATTTGAGACACAGCATCTCCTCTTTAGGTCTGATCTCTTTCACTGCCTCATGGTCAATGAGAATTTCTTCAGGAATTAAAATGGAGTCTTTTACTTTCCTCCCACAGAGAATGCTGATCTTAGTAGTTTCAGTCACTATACAAGGCTATGGGGCCGCTCTGTGCTGGAACTTCATACTCCAGAATTCTTTACAGCTGCTTCCTGCAACTTGTTAAAGTTCCTCTCATTGGCTCCTGTACCTGCTCCTTTGATTGACTTTCTTCTTCCTGTCAATAGGGACACAGGGGAGGCTGCAAAGTGAATAGCTCTGTGTGAGTCAGCTTGCATTACAATAGATTCAGTGAGTAAGTGAAACAGGGAGAAGGAGGGGGGTGCAAAAAGCCCATGCAGACGTGATCTCTTCCTCTTTCAGGCTGGAAAACCTGTGTACATCACGGTGACCAGCTTGGTGGGGTCACAGGAGAAACAAGACATCAGCTACACCTGTATTGATTTTTTTAATAAATAAAAAAGAATTTGATTGGAACAAAAAAAAAAGGATTTTCTTTGGGTATTTATTCAGAAGGGGTGGTAATGTAGCTGGGTGACAAAATCAATATAGGCACCAACGCCCCTGAATAAGCAATATATGTACAAGGATTTTTAACAGGGTTTTTTAGGTGCTGAGATATAAAGACACAATTTATTTGAAAAAAATATAGTAATTTTATTACAAATCTATTTGTAATAAAATTACTATATATTTTTTTCAAATAAATTGTGTCTTTATATCTCAGCACCTAAAAAATCCTTGTACATATATTATTTATTCAGTAAGTATGTAAGTATCAGACCATCCACATGTGTGATCAATACATGTGGGTAAGGTATGGATAAAAGTGGTTTAGTCCGTGCAGCAAGGTAATAGCTGCAGGGAAACTTTCACTGGTGGGAGCCTCTTCAAACAGTAGTGAAAGACATTAGAATATCACAGGTGTCACTTGGAACGTCAATCATTAATGAATATCATTTTTCCATAAGATCCAGTGGGAGAATTCAATCACACACACACTCCTCTAGCCAGAGGGGCTGTCCTTGATACTAATCCAGATGGATAGGTGATTTGGCAGGACCACTGGTACATTAGTTATAGTTCAACATAACCAGTGCAGACTGATTCACGCTGTGAAGTAGGGTATCCACTACATTTAGGAGCTGTAAAAGCTGTGAGTCTGTCAGCTGAATGCTGGCAATCAGGAACTATGCAGAGGGGGAGGGAGGAGGCAAGCAGCGGGAGGGGGAATATTGAAGCCGTAAGCATGCAGGGTCTATTGCTTATGAATACTGTGCAAGGCTTTGGTACTTTACCACAACAGGCACTTCTCTCCCATCAATACTGCTTCCATAGCCTCTCTGTAGCGGATGCTGTTTAGGTCATTGTCGCATTATGATACTCCATACATTTAGTGTGGATAGACCGGTATGATGGAGACCTGTCCAGTTCCCGCTGATGGATTTGCGGTACGTCACAGCGAGCACTTCCTCCTGTGTACACCCCACCAACATGAGCGAGAATGCTGTGTACGGCGTCACGGGCGTTGATGATGTCAACGTGTTTCGCTATGAAAGTAGCGTAGCTTTCTTTCTGTCTGCTTGGCTTGTTACGTGCTACATTCTTAAGTATGAACCACTAAATCTTTGCCATTACATCCATCAAAGGAAGATCAGAACAGAGCTACATATATAATTTTTTTTGTTAGAGGTAATTTCTATAACAATAAGTAAAAAATAAGCATAACTCCAATTTCACATGACAAAATATTATTTTCACATTATCAGACACTCTGATTAGCAAATCACATGTGTTTATTAGATATAAGCTAAATACAAATGATTATATGACTCACTGTAATCTAGAAAAGAGTACATTTGTATTTACATATCATGCTAAATTAAAGCAAATGTATAGTGGTTTTGTAAGCATTTTTTATAATGGTCGTGACTAATAAAACCTTTGGCTTGTAAAACTTTAAAAAATGTGCTTGTCAGTATTATATCTTCATTTTCCTGTGCTTTTTTGCACTTAGTTCAGCTAATGACAGTTTAATTACTAACATTTTCAAATTCAAATTCCATTAGTCTGCATTTGAATTGATGGTCAAACTACTTCTCTTTCAATAAATGTTTGTATTTTTTATAAAAATATAACTAATTGGGATTATCTACATCAAATTAAAATATTTTTGCTTTATATGTTTACCTTACTGTTAAAAATTAATATACCTTAATGTTTTAAACTATAGATTATCATAGGGTAGTCCTAGAACTAATATTGTGCAGTGCAGTTCGACAAAAGAAGACAAATACCACGGTAATGAAAAAAATCTCAAGAGGCCTCTTGCTAACAAGGGCTGTAGCTTTATTTCATTATTTCATTTAAAACGTAAATTAGGAACTCAGACTACATAAAATGTGATTATGTATGCAAATCCCGGTGTTTGCAATTTAAAGAGAAATAATCAGTGTTCTTCTAATTCATCTTTTAAATTACACAAAAATGCAATATTTTATGTTATTTACAATTTATTTAACAAGATGAGTATTGATTTGAGATAACCCGAACGTTCCTGGATTTTGTTTCAAGGCAGGTTTGCAGAACACGACTAAAGGTTGGGTGGTGAAACTGAACCCCACTGCCAATGAAAGTCGAATGTTAAAAACAAGTAATAGCCATCGTCTAGGGTAAAAGGCAGGGGATTGTCAAACAAATGAATTGGAAGGCTGGCCAATGCCCTGGGGGTCAGATACCGAAACAAGAAATGTTTTTTTTTTTAATTTTGCTTGGTGGGGAGCAGCGATTTTAATAATCGTTTAAGGTCAACATTGCAAATTGCTTAAAAAAAAAAATTTTTATATTATGTGACAATAGTATATATGAATCATATTCATATTCAACATACCTCCAGTGATGTGGATTCATCATCAACTACAATGAACAATTCCTCACAGATCCTCAGACATAACACCTTGTTCCATGAATCTCTCCAGCCAATAGTCCCATGCAAATGACGGTTTCCAGGTCAGCTGCTGGGGGAAGCTGGCTGCCATCATCAACAATATATGACCATGAACATATGTGCGACAGCCCCCAGGCATGATATTTAAAGGAATATTTCATTTTTATTGTTTCAAAAAAATCACTGCTCCTGAAAAAACAGCCATTTTTAAAAAGAAAATTTGCATTGATACATGTCCCCTGGGCCAGGACCCAGGTCCCCACACACTTTTTATGACAATAACTTGCATATAAGCCTTTAAAATGAGCACTTTTGTGTTTTCATGTTAGTGTCCCTTTAACACGGTGTTCCGGCAGCTTTCGAATTTGCCCCGAACACCGCATATTGTTCGGTGTTCGCCGAACATCCGAACAACTAAAGTTCAGCCTGAACTTATGCTCGGGCCAAACCTTTCATCCATGCCTAATGGTTACACATTGTGTAAGAGAATTCAAATACAGCGACTTGTGCATAGATATGTGCAAGCGCATAGCATCGCTCATAGAAATGAGCATAGGTGCATTGCTAATAGAAATGAATGTGTGCCCAATGCTCATAGGAATGTGCATGATGGGCTATTTAAAGAATGTTCTTGCTCACTGTCAGTGTTGACTGATCTTCATCTTTCCCCGTGTCCTGAGTGTATCCTGTATATGACTTCCGTTGATGACCTGGCCTGTTACTGACCTGATCCTGGATTCTGCTTGTACCTCTGCCCACTTGGCTTTGTTCCTGACTATGCTTCTGCTTACACTTCTGTACCTTGTTGCCTGCCTGGTACTGACCTCGGCTACCTCTGTGACTTCATTCCTGCTTCCTATTTGCTTCATACTACTTCTGAGTGTCTGCTTCGGCGGTCCTTCATAACTGCTCTAATCATCGCAGTGTGTTCCTGCCTAAAGCCTGCTAAGAGCTTCAACAAGTCACACTTCCAGAACCTGCAGTACATGTGGAGTGACCCTTTAGCCTCAGCTGGTCCAGCGTGCATAACATCTGCTCCTGGCCTGATGTCCTGCCTGACTTCTCAAGCCTGCATCTTCTGTTGCAAGTTCTGCTATCAACACCTGCTGGCACTCCTGTCCCTTGGCACCATCTGTTGCACCTTCAGTGTGGCTGGGGCTGGAGATACAAGAGAGGCCAACCTTGTCATTTAAGTCTACTACCAGGTAAATGACACACTGTCTCCAATTTTACTCATGATTTAAAACCTTAAAGTCCAACACCATCCAAAGTATATATTTTGGCGATAGTGAGAAAATGTTAAACCATCCATGAGGTATTTATTGCTGTTAATGCCCTTATTGGATAGAGTCACCTCACTTCCTTTCCTGGTGACCACATATGATGTGAAGAGATTTAACCTGTGAAATGAAAGACAGCAATATAATCTGACAGTACTTACTCTTCCCTGCTCTACTTTATAAAAATATTTTACTATTGTCTGTGTTTCCATTGGAGAATTTTGCTCTCTTTCTGTCTGAGTGAGCACACATGAAATAAGGGAAATATACTTAATGGCTACAGATACAGCAATAAAGACTCAACAAAGGTTATAACCTTCCCCATCAAAATTAGGGAGCATTTTAGCTGGAGTCATTTAAAGTAAACCTGGGCAATTCAGACTAAGCCTACAATGAAAAATGTATAAACAACGGTTACCTTCAGTTAAAACCACATGGCGAAACATGTTAAATACATGTATGTGAGGGAACTGCCAAATAAATTCTAGACTTGTAATTCACACATCATTGCTACACTTCAGAGCCAGGTATCACTTATCTGCTCATTAGACCAGAAAGTATGATGCTGCATTACCTAATGAGCAGATAAGTGACACAAGAGACTGAAAAAGAAGGTACAGGATACAGAGGTGTCACCTTTAAGAGTTTATATATACCCATTAAAATTTTGCATTAGGCTGTCAAGGTGGAATTGTATTTAAACTTTGACCACATTTATTAAAGGAAAACAAATCTTTTGGTTTGTCAGTTCTCTTTGTCTAAAATCGCTGTGTAGAGAAAAAAAACATAACACTCCACCCCACATGAACTGGATTGCATCATTCTATGACACCTAGGAGACCCAGCAGATACAGTAAACATGTATTTTTATTTAGAGGAGAATTGTGAAACACAGAGTATTTCTACGGTTAAATATCCCATTGTAAATAAAGGGGACTTGTTGCCATTATGTTATCTCTTATTCTTCAGTGTATACTAGACACTGAAGTTCTCTTTAAGTATATAAATATTTAAAAAGTTTTATAATGCGGTTCTTATTTTAAGAATGTAATTTTTATTCTGGATTTTGAAAAGACAGATTGGTTAAAGTAGAATGGCACCCTAGAAAAGGTGACAGCTTTGTTTTCTGTAAAAGGTGAACTTAGCCTTTAAAGAGGAACACAGTGGCTTAGCTAGATTGAGCGTGAAACTGAGACTGACAAAAACAGAGACTGTCAACCACAGTATAAAACAAAATAAAGCAATGCAAGGGAGGTTGATATGTTTTCTGGGGAACAGTACAGCTGGTTGAATTGGGTGCAGAGATGCACTGGTTGCCTTCACTGCATTTGTGTCCTTGCTGGGACATGTGTCACATGCTTCCCTGTGCCTTTAAGGAGTCAGCTCCCTCCAGGCACAACTGCCCTTATCTATCCTACTGCTATATGTGCTCCTACTTAAGAGACTCTTGAAATTTAGAGAGTTGGGACTGCAGTTTACAGAGGAGCCATGACGTGAGCACTGCAGCTCATGCATATATTTGCAAATGTGTGCTAACAAAATCCTCTGTTTTTAACGTAAATTGTTATTGATGATTTGGTTCTTATGCAGGCTGGCTGGTAAGTGTACTGGGAAATTGTCTGTTTTTTTTTGTGGAAGCCCCTCCTCCCCTCCTAGAGATGAAAGAAAAAAATGCCCATAAAGACTCCTGGAATGTATGACATCATTTTGGTTTAGGCCAAAAACCAAAAAGCAAATGAAGAAGTTTCAAACAATGTATAATACAGGTAAATATAATATACCTTCCTATCTATTTATTAATGCAAACAACATAAGGATTAAAAATAGTTAATTTTGATTGTGGGTTAAAGTGTTACTAAACCTACAACAGTAAAATTAGACTGTATATGCAGTAAAGCATGCATGTTATACTCACTGTGGAACCTAAGGGGTTAATCCTCTGCAATGTGTAAAAAGGCTGTTTGATCCCAGTTTTTCTGATCCTCACCTCCTTCCACTGTCCCCTGATAGTTTCCTGATAAGATAGAGCCTATGGAGTCAGGCTGCACATGCTCAGTTTGGTGTGTATTGCTAGAGAGGTGTTTTTTTTCTTTCTTGTTTTTTTTTCTTGGGAGGGTGCATGTGATCTGCACAGAGCCAATCAGCACTGTCCAGAGAAAAAGTCAGGGGTCTTGCAGTCTCATAGGACCATCAGAAAACTCCTCCTACAAGCTTTAACCAGTGCTTGGCTGGACACTGATAGAAGTCACAAGACTGCTCTAACTGTTGATGAGAAAGAGTATTTAGCAGTTTATATTTACTAAAAGAGTTTCATTTACATGCTCACTACCTCACAGGAGGTGAGGTAGACACAGACAATTTCTACCAAACACGTACTTGAAATCGATATTTTGAATATTTTGGAAATACGGGGACAAGAGAGGTTGTTTCAAGGAATAAAGAGTTGTGGCTTTGAAGTATTTGATGCACACCATTGTAAAATGTTGTTAAACATTTTAGTAAATGCAGTGTGGTACTGTGATTAAAAATAAAGCACACCAACTGTACCACGGGGTGGATCCAGGGGGGGCAACGTGGCAATTAGATGTGGGTGAGAGAGCGGGCAGGTGAGAGAGTGGGCAGATAAGAGAGCAGGCAGGGGAGAGAGTGGGCGGCACGGTGTTGTGCCAAGATAGGTTTCCCCAACAAAATCTATTTCCCCTGGCTTTCGGTCTCGGCTGAGATTGGAACTCCGCCTCTCCAGCCCTTTGCACCGCTGCTCCTCCTGCTCTCCCCCAAATGCTGATCATCCTTCTACCGCCCCCGTGCATTTGGGGGAGAGTAGGAGAAGCAGCAGTGCAGAGGGCTGGAGGGGCGAAGTTCTGATCTCAGCTGAGAGCCAGGGGAAACAGATTTTGTAGGGGAAACCGACATCATCTCTCACCGCCCATCCTGACTGTGCAGGCAGCTGCGGGCAGCAGAGAGATTACATCATCTGTCTGCTGCCTGACTCTGGGACACAGCAAAAGACAGTCTGCAACTTGTGGCAGGTGATGTGGCAAGTGACAGTCCGCAACATGTGGCAGGTGACGTAGCAAGTGATGTGGCAAGTGACAATCCGCAACATGTGGCAGGTGATGTGGCAAGTGACAATCTGCAACAAGTGTCAGGTGACGTAGCAAGTGACAATCTGCATCTGGCGGCAGGCAAGTGACCATCTGCAACCTGTGGCAGGTGACGTGGCAAGTGACAGTCCGCAATGTGTGGCAGGTGATGTGGCAAGTGACAATCCGCAACATGTGGCAGGTGACAAGGCAAGTGGCAGTCTGCAACATGTGGCAGGTGATGTGGCAAGTGACGTGGCAAGTGACAATCCACAACATGTGGCAGATGATGTGGCAAGTGACAATCTGCATCTGGCGGCAGGCAAGTGACAACTAGCAATGTGTGGCAGGTGACATGGCAAGTGACAATCTGCAACCTGTGGCAGGTGATATGGCAAGTGGCAATCCACAACATGTGGCAGATGATGTGGCAAGTGACAATCTGCATCTGGCGGCAGGCAAGTGACAACTAGCAATGTGTGGCAGGTGACATGGCAAGTGACAATCTGCAACCTGTGGCAGGTGATATGGCAAGTGGCAATCCACAACATGTGGCAGGTGATGTGACAAGTGGCAATCTGCATCTGGCAGCAGGCAAGTGACAACCAGCAAAGTGTGGTAAGTGACGATCTGCAAACTGTGGCAGGTGAAGTGTCAAGTGACAATCCTCAACATGTGGCAGGTGACATGGCAAGTGATGTGGCAAGTGACAATCCGCAACATGTGGCAGGTGATGTGGCAAGTGACAATCCACAAAATGTGGCAGGTTATGTGGCAAGTGACAATCCACAACATGTGGCAGGTGACGTGGCAAGTGACAATCTGCATCTGGTGGCAGGCAAGTGACAACCAGCAACGTGTGGCAGGTGACTTGGCAAGTGACAATCCGTATCTGGTGGTAGGCGACGGTGGCAAGTGACACGCTCAGGGCCCCACTGATTCTGCATTATGGTGAGTTGAACTATTTCATCCTGACACCATAACAACCATGGTGCCGGGATGATTGAAGCACCAACACCAGCCATTTCCCTGATAAATTGCCCGCAAAAAAAGTATTTTCTGGCAGTTACCCTCCCGAGACTAGACTCTGGATCCGTCCCTGCTGTACCATCAAATAGTTCAATGAAACAAAGAAAGCCGCTCCAGGTGAGTGAGTCTCCAGTTAAACTTCACACACACTAGTCAGGTGCTAGCTCAGCTTGCATGCTGTATATTATAAAGCAAAAACTGTAAATACCATCAAATGGTTGTATCAATGTGTACAAAGTTGAAAGAATTAAGCTTTATTTTTTGAAGATTAATATAGTTCTGAAACTTGTTGTGACTAGTTTCTACTCCCACTCATTCATTTATCCTTGTTTCCTCTGGATTACGAAACCCGGTGTCACATCGATAAATACCTAAAAAAAATGTAGTTTAAGATATTGAATTAAATTGGGATGCTGCTACTGCTAAATTAAGCCAATGTATTACACATGCAAATTATATGATGCCAGCATGCAGAGTTGCTGACATTGTCTGAAAGAATCTTACATTACATACAGCTTAAAGGCATTTGCCATGCCTGGTATTTTTTTTTCTCATGTTGCCCTCAATGTCTCATAAAAATTAGGACCCTCGCCCTCATAAATGTACATTTTTTACATTTATTTTTGCACTGATACATGTCCCCCAGGGCAGTGCCCTGCTCCCCATGCCCTTTGTTTGACAATCCTTTAGCCTTGTAACAATCCAGAATTGATTTTCAAAATTCACCCCAATTTTTAGTTTACAGAATTTACAATGGATACAATGGATTCTCCAAATGGAGTCGAACCCATGCATATTTACTCATCACTACTGATCACCGGGAACAAGAATTTAAAATAAAAAGGTTTCTATCTCAGTCTCTGTCAACTTGCTTCATAGTTGACAGATTACTTTAACTATTTCTCATGCATCTATTTTCTTTAGTAGACTAATGAAAACATTTTATTTTATCTGCTGAAACACCTTTAACATATCAAAATAAATTCCGCTTTAGTATTCTTTAAGCCTAATACCATTAAAAAGTTGCCACAGGCATTGATGCATATCATTTAAGAAAGCTAGCTCAGGCATGTATGTTAAATTTTCCTGGTAAAACTTGTAATAATGTTCATATAATCGACACTTCTTCAAATTAATGACAGCCTCTGGGCAGAGTTTATTTGCAGGATAAAAAAATTGTCCATTATGCAGGGGTCCATAGCCTGTTGCAGAGTTCTCTTTAAGTGCATACAAATTTAACTGGTGGATAAAAAGATTTGATTTTGGTAGGATGCTGAAAAGTTTATATGGTTTTCATTTTGAATTTGTGATATGTAATCTTTAAGTTCATTATAAAGGACCTGTTTATCTGTTAAATTATAGAAAAACTTCGGATTTAAGAAGACAAGCCCATCTGTGTCTGTATGAAAATTAAATTATTCACTTTTTTCATTTTTTTAAAGGTTTTAGACCATATTTATTTATTTTTAGCGTTTTATATATATTTGATATAGCTTTTTATTTATTTTTAGTATTTATACTTATACTATAGCTATATATTATACTATATTTATATCTTTGTTTTACAAAAAAAAGCGTAATATATAACACTCAAAGCTGAAGACATAGCAAATTAGATGCTGCTTGGAAGGAGTCTTGCCTTGTCTGAGGAAACCTTGGAAGCAGTTGTCCAACATGGAATGAGTCAGTGAGTCAGGGTGTGCAAATTTCAGGTTGAGCTATCAAGCATTTGTCAATAGAGTGTTACATTGAAAAAAGGATGCAACAAGGATGTGACAAGGAACCACTGTCTACAAAGGAAAGCTCACAGTTACTTGAAAAAACAAAAAAAAAATCAAAAAACATGTACAAAACCACAATACATTCCATTTACCTTCAAGTGGGTTATGCTCTGCAACCAGTTCAGTTAAGGGTCTGGTATGGATTTTTGGGGGGACCCCACCAAATTTTTTTTTAAATTTTGGCTGGGGTTCCCCTTAATATCCATACCAGACCTGAAGGGCCTGGTATGGAATTTAGGGGGACCCCCCATGTAATATTTTTTTTTTAATTTTGGTTCGGGGTTCCCCTGTGGGGCATTCCCATGCCATTTTTATCAATGAACTTTTATGTGTATTGTCGGACCGGCAATTCATTAATAGCCGCAAGTAGTTTTAAATGACTTTTTTTCCCTTGAAATGTCATTTTGCTGTCAGACTGTTCTAAACACGGGAAACATGCGCCCCTTTACAGGCATACTATAGACACCCCCCGGTACGAAATTTAAAGGAATATTACACTTTTATTGTTTCACTTTAAGCATTATTAAAATCACTGCTCCCGAAAAAACGGCCGTTTTTAAAACTTTTTTTGCATTGATCCATGTCCCCTGGGGCAGGACCCAGGCCCCCAAACACTTTTTATGACAATACCATGCATATAAGCCTTTAAAATTAGCACTTTTGATTTCTCCCATAGACTTTTAAAGGGTGTTCCGCGGCTTTCGAATTTGCCGCAAACATCCCAAATTGTTCGCTATTCGGCGAACTGGCGAACAGCCAATGTTCGAGTCCAACATGAGTTTGACTCAAACTCGAAGCTCATCCCTACTCCACAGTAAGGGTACCAGGCAGGCCACACGGGGGTTAGCAGTCGGTATCTCAGCCACACATCTTGTGAGCCTCTCTTTCACTCACTTCCCTGACACAGGTGCTGATTTCCCTCTGCTGCCTTTCAAGCCTCCCTTAGCTGAGATTAATGAAGTCCTTGTAGTCAGAGTTTCGAGGCTCTTCTCACCCAAATCTCTTTAAGCCTCCAAAATCCTGGGTCCTTAATACAAGTTTAGCAGTCCAGATAGTACTGAAAATCAGACCTCCTCAGTCAAACTTAAGCTGGGACACTTTACCCTGCATGGGTGAGAACCCAAATATCGGGGAAATGTACCTGCCATCTAGGACACATTCCCGGTGTCCTTTATATATCCCCCCTCTACTTCAATGCGGATGTGTCCAAGGCAATGTGGGACATGCTACAGTGTACCCTAGAGAGGGCGTCTGCATTCTGGTGCTGCTTTCCTGGTGTGTGTTCAACTACAAATTTGAACTCTTGAAACTCCAAAACCACCTGGTAACTCAGGCATTCATTTGTTTATTATGTCTTATCCAGATCAATGGAGCATGCTGACCCAGACAAAACTTCCTACCCAGGAGAAAATAGTGTAGTGACGACCAGAGCCCACTTAATGACCAGGCACTCCTGCTCCACCACAGCGTAATTTCTCATGGCAGCTGTTAATTTTCTACCTAGAAAAACCATGGGGTGTTCCCCTTTGACTTCTTGGGACAGAACAGCTCTTAAGCCTTCACTGGAGGTTTGAACAATAACTTCTCTTGAGAAGTCCGAGCGACATGCACTGGATACTGACACAAGGCTGTTTTAAGCTCCTAGATAGCCTTCTCAGCCTTGTCATTCCATTTCACCATAACTGACTTTTTTCACTTTGTCAGTACTAAGGAAGACAATGTCGTCTAAATACACTGAAGTGTATTCTCAATGTGGGTGTAACATTTTATCCATAGCTCTCTGACAAGTAGTTGGGGCATAATGCAAACCAAACAACATTCTTTTATACTGGAAATGGCCATCTGGGTTAGAAAAGGCAGTCTTTTCGCGGGCTTCCTTAGTTAAAAGGTATTTGCCAGTAGCCTTTGGTGAGGTCTAAGGTGGTAATGTATCGGGCTGGTCCCACCCTCTCTATCCATTCATCTATTTGGGGCATTTGGCTTGCTTTGAACTGATAAAAAGTAGGTATTACTGCACTGATCCCAAGTGACAGAAAAAACTCAAGCAGCTACATAGACAATGTGACAAACATGGATAAATCTAAATGGTAAATAATGTAGCGCTAAATAGTGAATAGTGAATTTAGGGGTGCACGATCAATACAGGGACAAATTGTATCCAATGTGATCGACCCCCCTAAAAAAGTCTTGTTTTTTCAGCAATGCAAGGGTTATTACCCATGCTGTAAATGTAATGTGTGCCTCCACAACATCGGAGAGAGACGCAAAACTGACACCTTCGTTTTTTATGGTTACTGCACATACCTACCCCATGAGACACTTCATCACCTGCGCCACAAAATTCATTGTCTATCTGCTGACATGTCCCTGTAAAAAGCAGTATGTGGGCCGTACCATTAGGACATTCTCTATACGTGTGAACGAACATGTGGCTGGCATAAAAAGCGGGAAGAGCAAACACAGCGTACCCCGACATTACTCTCAGTTCCATAATAAGGATCCCGCAGGAACTTTGTTCCAGGTGATCGACAAATTTGTTCCTCATTGGAGGGGGAGTCTCGTTTACGCTGGGTCTCTCGCCTCGAGACATATTGGATATATGAGCTCCAATCCTACTCACCGTTTGGAATGAACGTGGAGTGGGATATTAACTCATTTATCAATCAGGCTTAAAGCGGAGTTCCACCCAAATTTTGAACATTATCTGTATGTATTCTCTTCCTTGCCTAGATGCTGACATGCCGTTTAAAAAAAATTAAATCGCCGTAATTACCTTTTATTTTTCTATTCTTCTTTGCACTTCCTGGTTCTCCTCCCGTGGGAGTAGGCATGTTTCTAGCCTCTCCCAGACTCCTGGGAGCTAGTCTCAGGCTTCCCAGGATGCCACTGAGCATGTGCGGGAACGAGCGGTGAATGCTGGGAGCACAGCATTCAACACATCCAGGAAATAAATGCTTGTGGGCTTCAAATGCCCACAATGAAGATGGAAACCGCCTGCAGTGAATAATATAAGTTATTCTTTCCGACGAAATCTGACACAGGCGGACATATTACACACAATATGTGAGTATGTAATGCTGAGAAGAAAAGTTTGTGAATGAACTCAAAAAAAAAAAAAAACGATAGATAGGTGGACCCCCGCTTTAAGATTATGGCTGTTATCATGTTTTTTCATTATCTTTGGTTATTTATCATAATGTACTGTTTTTATGATGTTTGTTTATTACTTTAGTATTGGGTATTTATCACCATGTACTGATTTTTTATCAATATGGATTTATGTATATATGTTTTTTACTTATATATATATATTCATATCACATATTTTATGTTTATTTGCCCTGTCACTGATGCCCTATGGAAACAGTCATGCTGTGTGTCTTCTGGGCCATTTTTATATGCTTATTTCCCTTGTTTACAGTCCTGTGACTTTATTTGGACATGTGATTTAGTTGTTTTTTGGTTTCTACATCACTTCCGGTCAGGGGCGTCTCCAGCTTTCATATTTAGGGGGGGCACATGAGGAGACAGGGACAAAAGTAGGGGGGGCAACTATAAAATGCAATTATATATATATATGTATATGAATATATATATAAATCCTGGGGCCCTTTACTACGATCCCACAATGGCCCTTTCACATGTTCTGCAGTGAGCTCCCTTCCTACTGTATTGAGGCCCCCCCAGGGTGGCAGAAAACAAGAGATATATGTCACCAGCATACCAAGAAAATATAAGGGTCCAAAGCAGTGGGAGAACTATCAGGGTTGCAAAGGTTGTCTTGCCACCGGGCCCTGGTGTTCTGCCACTGTGGGGTTCCCCAGCCTCCTCTTGCTGTCCTGCCCCTGCTATTGACAGCGCTGGTCTGGCATCTCTTGGAATTTACAGGCTGGTTCTCCTGTCCTAAGGACGGGAGAAACCAGTCTGTTTTTTCAGTAACTGAGAGTCCTGGTGGAGTCCTTCCTGCAACTCGCTCTTCTTCCTGCCAATGGGGATGCAGGGGAAGGCGCAGATCGGGCGGCCGTGGTTGTATAAGCGCTCGCATTATGCAGTGTCAGCGAGCAGAGGGAGGGGGGGGAATCACCCGCAGGAGCTGACTGGGGACGCTCTCCCTCTTACCCTCTTAGACATTACTTTTTTGTAAAAAAATAAATAAATACTTTTTTTTTTAATTGGGGGGCACATGGTGGGGCACAGCATAATGTTGGGGGGGTCAGGGCCCCCTCTGGCCCCCCCCCTAGGGACACCATTGCTTCCGGTCAGGTGGCCGTTCACTTCTGGTCACGGGGTTTGTACTTCCGGTTCCGGCCCCTTGACCCAGAAGTCATACCCATACATTCATTTCTCAGTCATTTACTGACCACTTGCTTTTGTGGCCACTTAGAGTATTCTAATTAATTTATTTATATGATACATCTCTGTTTTTCTTTGGCATATCCCCTCTGAGGACTAGTGTCTTTCTATGGGAGGTAAGTAGTTTATTTTAAGTCCCGGTCATGTGATGTTTCTCTCCGGTCATGTGCTCTCATTTGAGCCTGTCACATGGTGTAATGACCTTTTTTTTGGCGTGCTTTTTCAACCAATATGGTGCCCTGTAATTCCCATGTGATTACCGGGGGTTTTTTACATCCATTTCAGGGTCATTATTTCATTGGTTTAGCAGCCCATGTGATGTGTGCTTCTTTCCCAGTATTGGTTCTTTAGAATGAAGTTTGGAGCTCAGGGGTCAACTGACCATCTCAGCTCCAATCGGTGACCATTTGATGATCCACAAGATGATTGGCCCTCATTCAAATATTTTATTCCTATGTAGTCTATATATAGACATTGGCAGTGTGGGGTGAGTTGATATATGCCCCTGTTGAAGACCCATTGGTCGAAACGTGTAGGAATTGGCTTATCGCTCACCACATTGCCCTGCTTTTACTTCTGTGATCACATTTTTTCTCTGTATGTGTTTTTTTAGAAATAAAATACTCCCTTTTTTTGATCTCCACCATGTGGAAGCATTTTCTTTCTCCACATATGATTTTGGTGAGAGTGGCTCGGTACCCTGCTGATTATACCATCTTAAATCAGCCTGCAGCTTCTAGGATTCGAGGTCCATTCGGAGGCTCTTCATCCCTTCCTTGGATTCCATTCCTAAGGTCCCGGTCCGTCTGGAGTTTCATACATCAGCCATCTGTGGCATCATACCTGTATGATTCTTTGTCGCTGACATAGGAGTCCACCAGTTCCGGTAAGGGCACATGTATTTATTTTCATGTTTGAGGATGCAATATGCCTGATGGTCTCCATACCGAACAGTGTTCATCATTTGTATTTCCTCGTCCCTTTACCATTCCGTGGTGTATGATTGGACTTACGTCGGACTATACTTCATATTATCGCACTGTTTTTTTCACGTTTTCAGTATTTGTATGTTTATTTCCAATGACACATTGGCTTTTTCACATTTCGGACATTTTGTGTTTATCATCATATATTTGATTTGTCTTCTTTATCACTTATATTACCATATTTGCATTCACTATTTAGCGCTACATTATTTACCTTTAAGAACTCCTTTACCCTTGCTGTGGTTGGGAGGTTTATGCTTGGATAGGGAGGTTTAAACTAGGACATAGTTCTCCCCTTGCCTAACCTCAGCCAGGGCAACCTCCTGTTCACGGTGCTTCTAGGGCTTCAGGAAATTTACATGGTATATCTGATAGGGCTTCCTTCTCCCAGGTTGGTCTATCTCATAATAAACCTTCCCAAACTTTTCTACCACTTCAAAAGACCCCTGCCATCTCGCCAGGAACTTTCTTTCTACTGTAGGTATAATCACAGCCACCCTATCCCCAACCTGGAACTGTCTAAGTTTGGACCAGTTGTACACTCTTCATTGTGCCTCCTGTGCTTTTTTTGCGCCTTAGTATGGATGAGCTTTATGTTTGGGTCAAACATGAGTTCGACTCGACCATTGGCTGTTCGATCGTTCATCAAAATATGAACATTATGGGGTATTCACGCCAAATTCGATCGGCATGTCCTGCTCCATAATGCACTGCGACATTGCAGTGCATTGCTGTCTGATGATTGGCCAAGCATGTACTATGACCCGCATGCTTTGGCCAATCATAGCACAGTCAGCAAAGAGAGCCATAATTAGCCAAAGGCAGGGTGCCTACTTTCAGGAGGTTAAGTCCACGCCCCACACTATATAAGCCCGCCTGCACATTGGCCCTGTGTAGTGGGTTTCTGGCGTTGACCGAGAAAGAGTGTCATTTCATTTAGATTGAGCAGGCAGGCGATTCAGTTAGCTGCAGTGTATATATTATATATATACATCCAGGCATATATATATATATATATATATATATATATATATATATATATATATATATACATATATATATATATACACACACACACACACACTGTATCCAGTGTAGCTAGATCTGACTGCAGGCTTTTCCTGGTGTACTTTTTCTTTTTTTTTTTTTTTTTTTAATTTATTTTTATTCAAGTTTTAAAAAAGAAAACATATAAACATATACAAATTGGTTGCTTAATTTGTACAGGTATAACAGCAAGTACATCAGATAGTCAGAGTGAGTAACCGCCATGACACGTACATGGGATACAAATATCCCTTTCCTCCTGCCGAGAGGTAGGCTTCGGTTGGAGTAGTAAATAAGGAAAAGGCCTACAGAAACAGATAATTATTAACCAGGGGCTACATTTATTCCTCGATTCTATGATGTAATGGCTAGAACTAATCAATAATCACTGGGCAATATTCATTTCCTCCATCCACCCACTCCAGACTTTATCAAATTTCAGCTGGCAACCTCTATTGGCATAGGTATCTTTATATAACGGAAGACTGTCATTAACCAGACGTTTCCACTGAGCGCTTGAAGGGGGATAGGATTTTTTCCATTGAAGTGCTATGATTTTCCTAGCATAGAATAAAAGCAACCCGATCATCGTGCGTTTAGCTATAGTGGGAACTAGGTTTTTTATTAGGCCCAGCATGCAGATCTCCATTGACAGTGGTAGATTAGTCGATGCAATCTTATTGGTTAGAGCAAGAACCTCCCCCCAGAATTGTTATATCTTTGGGCAATGCCAGAAAATGTGAGAAAAATCTCCTGGGGTGGAGCCACATCTCCAACACTCAGGAGTGGGCGGAATTCATCAAATGAAGTCTGTGTGGGGTAAAATATGCCCGATGTACTATTTTGAATTGCACTAGTCTGTCGCGTATAGAAACTAGCGACCTAAAGGGAAAGTCCCAAACATCATCCCAATCGTCGCTATCCAAAGCGGGAATATCACGCTGCCAACGGGACAAAAGGCCGTCCAGCGGTGGGAGAGACACATAGACCAGATAGGCGCGATGTAAGTTTCTTAGTGCAACCAGATCTAAGTGTGTTCTCCAACTTAGACTGAGTTAGAATACAAGAGGAACGTGGGAATTGAGCTTCAAATGCGTGCAAAAGTTGAAAATAGCGGAACTGGTAATGTTGCGGTAGGTTATACTGAGAGGAAAGCTGGGGGAAGGAAAGCAGTGAGGTGTGAGACACCACTTGTGAGATTAGTTTTATACCGTATCTGGTCCATGCCTGAGGGTCTATAAGTTTATGGAAATGTGGTAAGTTAGGGTTTAACCATAAGGGGGCATTAGGGGAAATTTCAGTCTGAGTGTATTTTTCGATGACTAGACCCATTCTCCAGGCCCGCAGGGTAGTAAGCATGGAAGGGGTTAATAAGTATGGGGCACATGGGCCTCTATAGATTAAATATCGAAGAGATTCCCAGGAGCCCGCGTTGGTTTTATCGGGGTTTAACCACCAGGCCACTGTCACAAGCTGTGTCGCCAAGAAATATTTATAGCAATCCGGAAAAGCCATGCCACCCTGTGCCAGTGGCCTCATCAATGTCGACAGCTTGTATCTGGGTGGTGAGGGGCCCCAGAGAAACTCCAAGAAACGTTGGTTTAATTTAGTGAAAAAGGATTTAGGGATCCACTGCGGAGAATGGCGAAATAGATAAATGAATTTGGGAATGACCTTCATTTTGAGCAAATTAACCCTTCCCCAAACCGACAGAGGCAGATTATTCCATGCCTTAAGTTTGGCTTTCATGTCCCCCACTACCGGCTCTAAATTTAGTTTAAGGAAATCTGAGGCTTGAGCGGAGACATGGACCCCCAGGTATTTAAAAGTGTCAACCCATTTCAATGGGCTGTCTGGGGAGGATGTGGCTTTTGCTGCCTGATCTATTGGAAATAAAGTAGATTTTGACCAATTAACCCGAAGGCCCGTTACTGTAGAGAATGTATTGAGGAGTGACAATGCACCCTGAAGTGATGGACCCGCGTCCCCAAGAAACAGGACCATATCGTCCGCATACAGGGCTACCCTCTCCTCCAGCATGCCAATACGAAGCCCCTTAATGTGAGGCGATGTGCGAAGGGCCTCTGCAACCGGCTCCATGGCTAGAGCAAATAAAGCCGGGGAGAGAGGGCAACCCTGTCTGGTTCATCGGGAAAGTCGAAATGGAGTTGAGAGTCTAGAACCCAGGCGTATCGATGAAGTAGGACACCTATAGATCACCTGCAACCATGATATAAACCGTAGTGGAAAACCCATTCTACGTAGGGTCTCCCACAAAAAGGGCCACTCTACTGTATCAAACGCCTTTTCTATATCTAATAGGGCTATGGCCCTTGTACCAGAGTTGTTATGTTGGGCATGGATGTTGGTGAAGAGTCTCCTAAGGTTGACATCAGTGGACCTTTTGGGCATAAATCCTGTTTGGTCAGGGTCAATAACCGTAGGTAGCAGTGGGTATAAACGGGTAGCCAACAATTTGGTTAAAATTTTGAAATCATTGTTTAATAAAGCAATTGGTCTATATGAGGCACATAACTCTGGATCCTTGGGGTCCTTATGGATCAGAGTAAGATAAGCCTGATGCATTGAAGGGGGCAGATCACCTTTGGACAGACAGACAGTATACAATTGAGCTAATATGGGTGCTAATAGTGCTGCATGTGCTCTATAGAAATCTATTGGTAGGCCATCAGGCCCTGGCGCCTTTCCTATGGGGAAGGACCGTATGACATTTAAAACCTCTGATGCCGTGAATGGACGTACCAACGACTCCCGCTCCTCGTCCGACAACCAGCCAAGTGCCAACGGATCTAAGAGATTTTGCAACGACTCGGGCTGGAAGTCGGGGGGAAGGGCAGAGGTATAGAGCGTTTCATAAAAGGCATTAAACATTTGTAGAATTTCTAACTGAGAAGTCACCGTGTCCCCAGCTGGAGACCGCAGACTAGAAACCACTGTAAATGGATGTTCATGCTGCGCCAGCATAGCCAGGAAACGACCATTTTTGTCTCCCTGCTCAAGGAACCGCTGCCTTCCTTTATGCATATCCAATCGCGTAACCTCCGTCAAATGTAAATTTAGTGAACGCTGAGCGGCACTTAGTGCATCAAAGTGAGCTATTGTGGGGTCTGCGCTATAGGTTACTGTTTGATCCTCTACTATCTGTTGTAGCCTATGGGTTTCCTGGCCTTGTTGCCTCTTGACACTCGCAATAATTGAAATATATTGCCCTCTAGTATAGGCCTTAAATGTATCCCAAACTATCTGTGGAGATGAAGAGCCTTCATTAAGATCCCAAAACTCCGCTAATCTAGGTGGAATAATGTCAGCCACCTCAGGGTGAAAAATCCACTGTGCCCCCAGCCTCCACAAGGCCGCGTCACGATATGCGGGCGAACGAAACTCGATTACCAATGGGCTATGAACGGACAGCCCACTAGGTAAGTACTTGGCTTCTATTACGTCTGTCAGCAGAGCCGGGTTAGAGAAAGCCAAATCAATTTGTGAAGCAGTCTTGTGGGAGGCCGAGAAGCATGAATATGCTCTAGTGGCCGGGTGTTTCCATCTCCATATCTCCTGCAGCCCCATTGCCTGGGCCCAAGTTGATAGTTCAGAACCGTAGTTCTTAGATGGGACAGGTCTATCCAAGTCTGGGGAGATGGTAGAGTTAAAGTCACCTATCACTAGTAATTTCCCCGGACAAAAGGGAGCAGCTTTTTCCAAGACCTTATATAACAAATCATGTGTAAAGGGTGGGGGGATATAAATATTTATAATTATGTATCGTTGAGACCAGTGTGTAAGCACCACAATTGCAAACTTGCCCTGGGGGTCCGTACGCACATCCTCAACCATACAGGAAAATTTCTTATGTATTAGAATTGAAACCCCTCTAGCATAAGAGGAGTAGGTAGCATGGATGGCCCTCTGGATCCAGGGTTTTTTAAGGGTTAGAACCTTGCTGCCTGTGAGGTGAGTTTCCTGTAAAAGAATAAGATGTGGGGAGTGGATTTTTAAATATCTTGTCAGCAATGCCCGTTTGAATTTGGAATTGAGGCCTCTGACGTTCCATGAGAGGACGGAAAACTTTTCAGCTAGGGGGGTAGCCATGTAGGTTTAAGGAGCCATGACCAAAGAAGTTGACGGGAGGAACACAATTTAGGGTGACTCACAGGCAGCAAAATCTCTAGATTATACCAACGTGTACCAGCAGTGTTAAATCTTTGAAGCAACTTTATACAAATTAAAAGAACAACAAAAAACAAAATAAAACAAAAAATACCCAAGCACTGAGTGCTTATCCTACTAAGTCCCATCTCCTCTCCAAAAAAAAAAAAAAGGAAAAACGGAGAGGAGAGTTGGGAATAGTTTTACCCAAAAAAGGAAGAAAAAACAAAAACTACAACTACAGATTGTAGATATGCCCCTAAGAGGGGATATCACGCTACAATGTGTCCAAGCACCTTGCGACTGGGTGGGTGTGGGTATTGACCTTGGACCCATCCACCACTAGGATAAGGAAAAAATTAAACAATTTGAGGAGAAAAAAAAAAGGGGGGGGGGGGTTCAGATAAGTCAAAGTGAAAGTAAAGGATTTGGGTTGTGGCTTGACTCTCGGTGTAAAGAGGCAATCCATATCCGAGAGGCTGAGCAGTCCGACTCCAGGTAAAGTGCATTCATTAGATCCAAAAAACACATAAAGAAAAAAAAAAAAAAAAGCCTCCAAAAAGCCCCCCCAAAAAAAAAAAAAAAAGGAGCACAAAATGGGCCTGTACAGAGGAACTATAATGGTAAAAATATTACCCGCATTACATGTATCACCCACGGCCATCTAGCCAGGATGTAGCGGCCCGGCGTCGCTGCTGAACCTCAGGAGAATAATCAGGAAACAACATAATTTTTGCGTTATTGAACCGCAGTTCTTGTTTATCTCTAGCTGCTACCAGTATCCTGTCTCTGTCCCTGTAATTCAAAAGCCTTAGTAGAAACGGCCTGGGGGGTTGCCAGGGATTGGAGGGGTTGGCGGGATTCTGTGTGCCCTTTCTACCACAAATGTAGGAGGCATGGCAGGTAGATCCAACAATGATATGAGGAAGGATTCCGCAAATTCAGCGGGTTTATTACCTTCTGTTTTTTCAGGAAGACCTATAATCCTTAAGTTGTTTCTCCTCATGCGATTTTCTGTGTCCACCGACTTCTCCTGCAGAGCCTTTACCTGCAGTTGCAGTGCACGGAGGTCCCTGGAATCTGCTCTGGTGTCATCCTCTAGCTGTGAGATCCGGCCCTCAGCCTCTGCAAAGCGGGATCTAAATTTGTCCATATCATGCCGGACTAGGCTGATGTCAGAAGCCAAATGATCTATTTTGACCATTACTTGGTCGTTCCCTGCTTTGATTGCTGCCAGCAGCTCGGCATGAGAGGCTGCAGATGAGGAGGCAGGGTCAGGGAGCGTCTGTGTGCCGACCGACATATTCCCTGCAGAGAGCCTCGTGGGTAAGATGGCGGCGGCGGCGGGCTTAGCAGTGCTGGAAGCAGAGGAAGCAGAGGAGGACCGGAGCTTGCCCGGAGATATGGTAGGACCCCGCGGTGCACCAAGAGCCTTTTTGGACCCCAGGGTGCCTAGGTACAGCCGAGTTTCAAGAGAATCGGCGCTGAAAGTCAGCGCTGAAAGGTGTTCAGGATGGATGTTGGAGCGAAGCTCAGCCTGCACACGTCCTCTCGCTCTCTCTTACATCCCGGAAGTCCTGGTGTACTTTTTCTAATATACTGTCAGGCAGGCAGGTGATTCAGTGAGCTGCAGTGCATAAAATATATATACAATCTCCTACATATATATATACACTGCATTCCAGTCTAGCCAAGCCTATATCTGACTGCAGGCCATTCCTGGTGTACGTTTTCAAATATACTTTCAGGCAGGCAGGTGATTCAGTGAGCTGCAGTGCATAAAATATATATACAGTCTCCTACATATATATATATCTCCACTGCATTCTAGTCTAGCCAAGCCTATATCTGACTGCATGGCCATTCCTGGTGTGCGTTTTCAAGTATACTTTCAGGCAGGCAGGCAGGTGATTCAGTGATCTGCAGTACATAAAATATATATACAGTCTCCTACCTATATATCCACTGCATTCTAGCCTAGCCAAGCCTATATCTGACTGCAGGCCATTCCTGGTGTATGTTTTCAAATACACTTTCAGGCAGGCAGGCAGGCAGGTGATTCAGTGATCTGCAGTGCATAAAATATATATAGTCTCCTACATATATATATATATATCCACTGCATTCCAGTCTAGCCAAGCCTATATCTGACTGCATGGCCATTCCTGGTGTGCGTTTTCAAATGTACTTTCAGGCAGGCAGGTCATTCAGTGAGCTGCAGTGCATACAATATATATACAGTCTCCTACATATATAAATATCCACTGCATTTCAGTCTAGCCTAGCCTATATCTGACTGCAGGCCATTCCTGGTGTACATTTTCAAGTATACTTTCAGGCAGGCAGGCGATTCAGTGATCTGCAGTACATAAAATATATATACAGTCTCTTACATATATATCCACTGCATTCTAGCCTAGCCTATATCTGACTGCAGGCCATTCCTGGTGTATGTTTTCAAATACACTTTCAGGCAGGCAGGCAGGCAGGTGATTCAGTGATCTGCAGTGCATAAAATATATATAGTCTCCTACATATATATATATCCACTGCATTCCAGTCTAGCCAAGCCTATATCTGACTACAGGCCATTCCTGGTGTACGTTTTCAAATATACTTTCAGGCAGGCAGGCAGGCAGGTGATTCAGTGATCTGCAGTGCATTAAATATATATACAGTCTCCTACATATATATATCCAATGCAGGCTCTGTATCTACAGCCAACAGTGCTGGTTGTGGACACGGTGCATCCTCAGCATGTGGCCGTGGGGCACGCTTGTCCTTTTTTTCGGCAGCTGGGTGTGTTGATCCACAAAATGCAGAAGAGTTGGTAGAGTGGATAACTAAGCCGTCCTCATCCTCCTCATCCTCTGTCACCCAGGCTCAGAATAGTATGCCTGCTAATGCAGCTGCCAAAGCGGCCTATTCCATCGGCTCAATGTCATCAGTCACTCCTTCCCTAGCCCCAATATCATGCATGGAGGAGTCCCCCGAACTGTTTGACCATAGTGTTGGGTACATATTGCAGGAGGATGCGCAGCATTTTGAAGGCTCTGATGATGGTACTCAGGTTGAGGAAGGCAGTAACGTGAGCCCAAATTTCCCTACCCAAGTTGCTAAACCATCAAATGAAATTTGGTCCCAGCCATCCACATGCTCAGCAGCTGAATGCTAGCTTGGATAAATTGTTGGCACTCTAAATGCTGCCTTTTCAGCTGGTAGACTCTGCCCCTTTCGTGAATTTGTGGAATGTGCAGTGCCTCAGTGGCACGTTCCCAAACGCCATTTCTTTTCACGGAAGGTCATTCCGGCTCTCTACCGGCATGTGGAAGGCAATGTCTTGGCCTCGTTGGACAGGGCAGTCAGCGGTAAGGTGCATATTACTGCTGACTCATGGTCCAGCATGCATGGACAGGGACGTTTCCTTTCTTTCACGGTACCCCGGGAAACTCTGCTGGCAGCTGGGAAGGATGCAAGACAGGGTGCAGTATTGTTGGAGCTTGTTCTGCCACCACGCCTCCAAAATACTAGTAGTGGTGATTCTGCCACACCTTTCTCCTCCAGCCCCTCCTCTTCTTCTTCCTCTGGCCTATTCCTCTACAGATTTGTCCTAGGAACCAGCGGTGCTTAGTAGGCGTTCAAGGGGCTACACAAGCACTCAGGCAAAAAGATGCCATGCGGTGCTTGAGTTGGTCTGCTTAGGGGACAGGAGCCACACTGGGGCAGAGATTCTGTCAGCTCTGCAGGGGCAGACTTAGAGGTGGTTGATGCCACGCCAGCTTCAGCCAGGAATGGTGGTTTGCGACAATGGCACCAACCACCTCTCCACCCTCCGACAGGGACACTTGACCCATGTTCCCTGTTTGGCTCACATCCTTAATTTGGTGATGCAGCAGTTCTTATGCAGGTACCCAGGCGTACAGGATCTCCTGAGTCAGTCCAGGAAAGTCTGTGGGCATTTCCGCCAGTCATATAATGCCAGTGCTCGGCTGGTTGACCTTCAAAAGGAATGCAACCTGCCCAAGAACCGCCTCATTTGTGACATGCCCACCAGGTGAAACTCAACGTTGGCAATGCTGCAGCAGCTGCACATGCAGCAGAGGGCCATCAATGAGTATGTGTGAGTATGGCACGAGGACAGGGCATTTCCGCCAGTCATATAATGCCAGTGCTCGCCAGTCATATAATGCCAGTGCTCGGCTGGTTGACCTTCAAAAGGAATGCAACCTGCCCAAGAACCGCCTCATTTGTGACATGCCCACCAGGTGAAACTCAACGTTGGCAATGCTGCAGCAGCTGCACATGCAGCAGAGGGCCATCAATGAGTATGTGTGAGTATGGCACGAGGACAGGGTTAGGGGAGCTTGGCTTTTTTTTTCCACAACAGTGGCTACTGATCAAGGATGCATGCACTGTCCTGTCACCATTTGAGGAGGCCATGAGGATGGTGAGCAGTGACAGTGCATGCATCAGTGATACTGTCCCTCTTGTCTTCCTGTTGGAGCACACGCTTCGTGGAATAATGGACAGGGCAATTGAGGCAGAACAGAGGGAGGAAGAGGAGGACTTCCTTACCTCTCAAGGCACCCTTTATCCAGACAGTATTCCTACAGGCCCGTAGATCACAAAGGAAGAGGAGGAGGATGAGGATTGTGTCTGCATGGAGGTGGAGCCTAGCACTCAGCATCAGCAGCAGTCTTCAAGGGATCATTTTCAGTCCCCAGAAACCCATGGACTTGAACATGGCTGGAAGGAGGTGGCTGTGGATCATGTCATCCTTAGTGACCCAGAGGACTCTGGATCAAATGCCTCAGCAAACCTTCGCTGCATGGCCTCCCTGATCCTGCAAAGCCTGAGAAAGGACCCTCGGATTCATGGTATCAAGGTGAGGGATCATTACTGGCTGGCAACCTTTCTTGATCCATGTTACAAGGGTAAGGTTGCGGAACTTATCCAGCCTTCGCAGAGGTAGCAGAGGATGAAACATACATCCTCAGGAGGCCTTGCAGAAAGGTTTGTGCAATGCGTTTCCAGAGCCTGGAAGGTTACAATTTCCTGGTCCTCCTGGACAACGTGTTGCTGAGGCTTCAGTCAGTCACAGAAGGAGCGGTGGAGAAGGTGGCCGTCTGACCGATGCGTTCAGACAATTCTTTAGTCCGCAGGTCTGATTGGTTCCAGCAACCATTGTCAGCGTCTGATTTACATGGCGCAGGAATACCTAGGGGCAAGATCAGACTTGGAGACCTTTCCAACCGAAAATCCACTGGTTTACTGGGTGTTGAGGATGGATCACTGGCCAGAACTTGCACAATATGCAACTGAGCTACTGGCCTGTCCTGCATCCAGCGTTCTTTATGAATGCACATTTGGTGCTGCTGGAGGCTTTGTAACCGATCACAGAGTGCACTTGTCCACAGACTCAGTTGATCGGCTCACCTTGCCTATGCTGAGTGACTATCCTGTTATGCTGAGTGACTATCCTATTCCTCCTCAATGTTCATGTTGATAGCTTCTAAGAACATTTTTGTTTCAGGGCACCACCACCAGTGCCTAAGGCCCAATTTTTCTGCCCGTTTAACAGGGGCATATAACTATAATTTTTGCTGTAATATTTCACAGCAGGTCTCATTCCTGTGTTCCAACTAGAGTATCTGTGAGGGGTTTCAGTGTTGTGGCACCACCACCAGTGCCTAAGGCCCAATTTTTCTGCCTCTGTTTAATAGGGGCATGTAATTACAGTTTTTGCTGTAATATTTTGCAGCAGGGCTCGTTCTTGTGCTCAACTAAAGTATGTGTGAGGGGTTGCAGTGTTGTGGCACCACCACCACCACCACCAGTGCCTAAGGCCCAATTTTTCTGCCCCTGTTTAACAGGTGCATGTAATTACAATTTTTGCTGTAATATTTAGCAGCAGGGCTCGTTCTAGCACTCAACTAGAGTATCTGTGAGGGGTTGTAGTGTTGTGGCACCACCATCAGTGCCTAAGGCCCAATTGTTCTGCCCCTGTTTAACAGGGGCATGTAATTACAATATTTGCTCTAATATTTCACAGCAGGGCCAGCTCCTGCGCGCAAAAAGAGTATCTATGAGGCTTTACAGTGTTGTGCCACCACCACCACCCCCGCCTAAAGCCCAATTTTTCTGCCCCTATTTAACAGGCGCATGTAATTACATTGTTTGCTCTAATATTTCACAGCAGGGCTCGTTCCTGCACTCAACAACAGAATCTGTGAGGGGTTACAGTGTTGTGGCACCACCACCACTGCCTAAGACCCAATTTTTCTGCCCCTGTACAACAGGGGCGTGTAATTACAATTTTTGATCTAATGTTTCACAGCAGGGCCTGTTCCTGTGCCCACCAAGAGTAACTGCGAGGGCTTACAGTGTTGTGGCACCACCACCACCAAAGACCCAATTTTTAGGCCCCTGTTCAACAGGGGCATGTAATTACAATTCTTGATATAATATTTCACAGCAGGGCCCGTTCCAGCACCAACCAAGAGTAACTAGGAGGGCTTACAGTGTTCTGGTACCACCAACACCTAAGGCCCAATTTTCTGCAGAGTATATAGGGCAGGCCATATAGTATATAAAGGCGGTCCCCTACTTTCAAACATCCGACTTACAAAAGACTCCTACTTACAAACGGAGAGAGACAAGAGGAAGTGTGTCACATACCTGGTAGGAGTCTGAAATGACGAGGTCAGCCTCTCTTGTATCCCCGGTCCTGGACCCATTGAAAGTGGAGACAGAAGGAACCAAAGGACTGGAGAAACATGAGTGTCTGCAGATGTAGCCCTGGAGGCCTGAAGCAGGAGATGCGACTCTTGGAAGACAGAAAGTCGCAGCAGGTCGCTGGAATGCAGATGCAGATACTCAGGTAGCCAAACATCAGACAGGAGCGTAGTCACATGGATAGCTGGGTTCAGTAGCAGGCAGGCAGCGAGGTAACAAGTCATCAGGCAGGAGCAGGGTCAAATAGGAGGCCGGGATCAGGAACCGATAACCAGAAGAATAGGAGAGTCCAGCAGCTAGGTCAGGGGAAGCCAAGGTTCAGCAACAGGTATCAGGCAGGTAGCAACAACAGGATACGGCTACAGGAACAGCTGAAGATCTGTCAGCAACCATCAGAAGTCAGTGCGCCCCTTAAATAGGCCGTCTGGCGCCAAAGGGCAGTGTGGATGCGCATCTGCGAGCGCGCGCACTGCTCTGTGCACGTGCATTGGGGCATCTGCGATCAGCTGAATTTTGTATGCGCGCGAGTGCGCCCGGAGCGCAATGGCAGTTCTCTTACAAAGTGAGAGGAAATCTACCCCTAGGAAGGGAAATTCTCTCCTGTAAGAGTTAATATGGGTAAAAGGTGTCTCCACCAATGCTTTATCACCAATCCCTGTTTCCCTAATAACCCCAAATTTTCAAAATCCAATTGTCATTGGGACAGAAAGTGAGGTGAAATCTTCTGAACAGGGGCACAGACAGCAAAACAAATGTTACAGGGGTGATAACCCTTCCCTATGTTATCCAAAAAGCTTAAAAATTGATTTTTTGGCTGGAACTACACTTACAAAATGTACCTGTTCCAAATTACAAACAGATTCATCTTAAAAACAAACCTATAGTCCCTGTCTTGACCTCCTGTATACTGCTGTTCAGAGTATATAGGGCCTGGGAGCCCCACGTCTTTTCTTTTTTAATTTGGGTGCAGAATTCCACTTAATATCCAAACAAGACCCAAAGGGCCTGGTAATGGGCTGGGGGGTACCCATGCCATTTTTTTCAATAATTTTCATCCATATTGCCGGGACCGGACATTACATTACAGCCGCAAGCAGTTTTGAATGACTTTTATTCCTTTAGAAATGTAATTTTGTGCAGGGACTGTTCTAAACATGGGAAACACACTCCACTTTACAGGCATACTATAGTCACCCCCCAGGTACGATATTTAAAAGAATGTTTCACTTTTATTTTTTCACTTTAAGCATTATTAAAATCACTGCTCCCGAAAAAATGGCCGTTTTTAAAACTTTTTTTTGCATTGATACATATCCCCTGGGGCAGGACCCGGGTCCCCAAACACTTTTTAGAACAATAACTTGCATATTAGCCTTTAAAATTTGCGCTTTTGATTTTTTACATTCGGGTCCCATAGACTTTAACGGTGTTTGAATGTTCACGCGAACTTTTAGTCCGTTCGCATGTTCTGCCGCAAACCAAACCGGGGGGTGTTCGGCTCATCTCTACACCTTAGCGATCCTCTCTCTCATCTGAGTTATATGTTCTACAACTGTTTTATGAGGAGAGAACTCACTTTCCCACGTTTCCCTCACTAAGTCAAGCAGTCCCTGTGGTTTTCACCCGTACACCAATTCAAACAGGGAAAATCCTGTGCACACCTGAAGCACTACCCTAATAGGAAACATCAGTGCTGGGAGTAAACAGTCCCAATCTTTATCATCTTGTTGCACAACCCTTTTAAGTAAAGACTTGAACGATTTATTGGACTGCTCTACCAGTCCATCTGTCTGTGGATGATAGACAGATGTGTGAGGTGTTTGATTTGGAACAACTTGCACAGATCTGCCATCACCCGAGACTGAATGGGAAGCCCTGGTCTGTCAAGATCTCCTTCAGGAATCCTGTCCTAGAAAACCTATTAAACAATTCCCTGGCAATTGCTTTAGAAGTAGTCTGCCTTAGGGGAACTGCCTCTGGATACCTGGAGGCATAATCGAGTACCATGAGGATGTATTGGTGGCCCCAAGCTGATTTCAATAAGGAGTCCACCAAATCCATGACTGTTCAAGATGGGCAAGTTTAGAGGAGCTTTCTCCCTCGTCCTCCTCGGACATTACCTGCAGAGGGGACGCTTCCTCTATGTTCTCCCCAGCCATGGCCTGCATAAGAATGGGTCCCCCCCAGGGGCCTCCTTAGCTGGTAGACCATCTGACCCAGATGCAACTCTAACAATGTCCTCTTAGTTTTGCCATCCTGTCCCTTAAAGCGAACAGAGCAGCCTGGCTGTCCTGGTAGTCTGTGGCTCATGTAGTCCCAAAGTTCAACAAATAATGGGCAGCCCTTTCCTATAATAACATCAGTTAAATTGGGTACCACCCCAACCTCCTGGACTATTGTGCCACAGGTTGAGGTGATTGTCATTAATACCAGTGGGTATTCCTTTGCATCCCTGTGTATGCACACCACCCTCAGGGTTCTTGTTACTGGGCCCACCTCCTCAGTTACCCTGGTACCCACTAGTGTTATTATACTTGCGGAGTCCACTGGCCTGAAGCTGGTTCATCCTAAGGTCAAATTCAAACTGCCCCTCAGTCAAGTCCAGGTGGGCAGCACAGACCTTCTGAGCATAAAAGGACATCCTCCGTAAAGCTCTACACTCCATGGGGTCCTCCTACAGGGGACAGTGGGTCCGGATATGGCCCCAGAAGTGACACCACCACTCAGGGACGTTCCAGTCCTTGGTCATCTCTATGGTAAACCGGCTTCAGTCCCGGGCTCCCTGGTGAGATGGGAGGGCCTGGGAAGGTGGCAGAATGTGCACGTAAAAGCAATCCAGCAGCTTTTGAGCAGCTCAGATTGCTTTTATATTTTTCAGCATCTCTATCTGAAACAAATGATACTGGGGTCATGACTGCAGCTGCAGCCATGGCCCCAGTATAACCCTTTCAATCACAGGACATATGGGTACATCTTTTTGGGGGAAGGGGTTAAGAATAATTTATTTTATAGCAATTATGCATATCAGTGTTTTACTTTTATATAGCAACAATTATGCTCATTCTTTAGCAGCAAGCATTTCTTTAGGTTATGTTCTAAATCAAGTTGCAGTCATCCAGTACAATGTCAGTGTAACAAACACAAAGAGGGTCATCCTAATCGTGTTAGCACAATGAAGCAGTTTCTAAACATTACTGCAAATCAAATCATCCCTAAAGAAAACTGCAACAGAGCATGAAAGTGGCTGGGAAGTGAGCTATGGTTAATCATCAAAGGTAGGATTAAAGAGAGCCAGACATTCACCTGACTACTGTCAGTAAGCGTGTTTTCAGATATACTTTCTATTTCCTCTACACCTCCCTCCCCCCACCAAATCAAGAGCTCTCGCTGAAGTCAGCAATGGGCAATGACAGTGAAAGAGCTCATCTATCTGTGAGGAAAGAAGCCACTTTGATGGCTCCCCAGTGGATATAATTGTTCTCATTACTGCCCATTTACATTTCATCACCCGATTATCACAAATGCCTCATTACAGTTGATAAGGGTTTGCAGTTGAACTATTCTCTAACTATTCATTCAAGGAAGTCACTATTATGAGACAAAAGGCGGTCGGAGAAAACAGGGAAAGGTGAAAAAAATCTTTCAGATTTGATTAAAGGCTGTGATTTAAATCGATATTTAATAAAGTGGCTTCTGCCACACAGAGGATGCAATTCCCCATGCAGTCAGATTCATGATTGTGTGGCCCTCACTGTCTGCTACATAACTCAATTGGGTTGTGTGCACTGGTCTGGCACCTGTGTCCCTCAGCACATTGCCTCTGAGGTAATACGTTTATAAGCTGATGAACAGAGCTGATAGGTTCTAAATAGATTAACAAGGCTTCAGTTGGCTGTGGGAGGATATATCAGGCAGAGAAAAAAGTGCATAAGCGCTGAATACGTGTTGACAGGCCCTGAGCATGCCAAAAGAATGTAAAAGTACACAGTCACTGTATCTGCTTTCTGCACAAACTGGCAACCATCAGAGATACAATGAATTAGATATCACATGCAATATAGGTTTGCATGTGCTATGTAATTTTAACCACTTCAGCCCCGGAAGAATTTGCCCCCTTCCTAACCAGGCCATTTTTTGCAATACGGCACTGCGTTGCTTTAACTGACAATTGACTGACAAAATTTATGTTATTTTTTCCCCACAAATAGAGCTTTCTTTTGGTGGTATGTGATCACCTCCGCGATTTTTATTTTTTGCGCTGAAAACAAAAACAGACAGACAATTTTGAAAAAAACACAATATTTTGTACTTTTTGCTATAATAAATATTCAAAATAATAAAATAAAATTGTCTTCATCAGTTTGGGACGATATCTATTCTTCTACATATTTTTGGTAAAAAAAAAAAAATCGCAATAAGCGTATATTGATTGGTTTGCGCAAAAGTTATAGCATTTACAAAATAGATCTGCGATTTTTATCAGGACTGCAACATTGCAGCGGACAGATCGGACACTTTTGACACTTTTTTGGAACCATTGACATTTATACAGCGATCAGAGCTAAATATAGCCACTGATTACTGTATAAATGGGCGATAAGGGATTAACTGTGTTCCCTAGGTGTGTTCTAACTGTAGGGTGGACGGGACCTACTAGGGGAGGAGACCAATCGTTGTTCATACTTAATATGAACACACAACCCTTCTCCTCCTACCTGAGAGCACCGGCATTTGTGTGTTTACACACACATCCCCATTCTTGTTCTGTCACGAGCGATTGCGGGTGCCCGGCGGACATTGCACCCGCCGGGCACACGCATCGGCTCCGGGGGCACGCGGCACCTGTGCGCACCTGCTATCTTAAAGGAGCGACATACAACTACGGCGATTTGCGCAGCCGTGCCAACCTACCCCCCCTCTTTGAAGTCCTTCAAATCTTTTCGTCCAGGCCTTCCAAACTGACCAGGTCAACATCCCCGATGGACACCACTCTTGTTGCATCTTATCCCTCTCTAACTACCAACTGCATTAGCTTGAACCTCTTAATAACCCAAGACCTCTACTGCTCTTATTGAGCTTTTAAATTTTTGCCAACCCTTCCATTTTTCTTCATACTCCTCCTCTTCCTCAGTATATCTCAAATATTCTAAGTTCTGGATTTCGTTTGTTTTATCGTACCATTCTTGTAGTGTTGGACTGCTTTTTTCCTTCCAGTGTCTTACAATGAGACTTTTTGCTGCATTCAACAATTGTGGCATGAGTGTTCTCAAATATGACTCGGTTGGCATTCTGAGACCATGAAATAGACATGCCCATGGGTCATCTGGGACTGCTATTTGAGTTATCTCGCCGATAATTTTCCTTATCTCATCCCAAAATTCCCTTATCTTTGCGCACTGCCACCAAATGTGTGCCGTTGTACCCAACTCCTTGCATCCCCTCCAGCAGAATTGTGCGGTTTCACTCTGATACTTAGAAACTCTGTCTGGGGTGATGTACCTTCTTGTCAAACATTTATAATTTAGCTCAGATACTTTATAATTTACTGAGGTATTGTGAACTCGCTTTATTAAAATTGTAGCCTCATCGTTTTTGATTTTTGAATTTAATTCTGTCTCCCATTTTTTGATATATACTGGAATATCTATACCCTTCAGGTCTATCAATATCTTATAGATCTTGGAAATCCCTTTCTTCCCTACCTGACCAACACAAAGTTTCTCTAATGGATGTAAGTTGTCCATCGTTCTAATTGGTTGGGGGAGTGTTTCGAAGAAGTGTTTTAATTGAAAGTATCGCCATCTATTGAGGATCATAAGATCGCTTTTGTTTTTAATATCTTGAAATGAACAAAGTTTGCCATTCTCCATAATATCCTTAAGCTGAACTCCTTTTTGTAAGATCCATCTCCCACTTAAGCTCTCCAAACCTGGTGCAAAAAATTCCGTGCCCCACAGGGGGATCAAAGGGGAGTTATACTCCCATTTCTCCCTTTTATACAAATAGTCCCATAATTTTAGAGTGTGTCTGGTGATAAAATGTGTCTCAGTACTAAGTTTCCTAAAGAGTGGGGGTATCCAAATTACTTTACTCAAATCTACTTTACTAATTGTGTTGTCCATTTTCACCCAACGCTTTTCTTTATTTCCTTTTGCCCAATCGATGATTCTTGCTAAAATAATTGCTTCGTGGTAACTTCTTATATCCGGTGCTCCCCATCCCCCCTTCTCTTTACCCCTAGCCAGTGTTGCATAACTTATACGCGGTGTTTTCCCTCTCCAAATAAATTTAATAAAAAGTGAGTGCAATTTTTTAAGGTATGCTTGTGGTAATGGAATGGGCAACATTTGCATTTTATATAAAATCTTTGGCAATATTGTCATTTTGATGATATTGATTCTTCCCCCCCATGAAAGCTGTCCTCTTGTGATTCTGTTCAACTCCCCCTTGACCTCATTGAGAAGAGAAACAAAATTTGCCTGAAATAACATCTCTCTAGTCCCGGTTATCTTTATCCCCAGGTATTTTAACTCTTTTTTTCCCCACGCAAATGGGAATTCCTCATGGGCCGCGCAATCTTTTTTATCCATCTTATTGATTTCTAGAATTTCGGATTTGGCCGGGTTAATCTTAAAGTTTGATATTTCCCCATATTCTTTCAATGTTTTAAGCAGGTTAGGGAGAGTTATTCTAGGTCGGGTGATGTAAAGAAGGATATCATCTGCAAAGGCAGCCAATTTGTGGTCCTCCTCTCCATCAAATACTCCTGAGATATCTGGGTTCTGCCTTATCCTAATTAGCAAGGGCTCAAGCGTCAGCACGAACAAAAGGGGGGACAGTGGGCACCCTTGTCTCATTCCGTTGGTCATTGCAAACGGCTCAGATAATGCTCCGTTGACTTTGACCCTTGCTGAAGGATTGGCATACAGCGCCTTTATCCATCTAATCATGGTTGGCCCAAATCCTATTTCCTCAAACATGCAGAACATAAAGCCCCGTGCATGGGACTTATTCTAGACTGGACTTTTTTTTGATTGAACACCATTGGCTGGAGGCGGTAGTTAGTTCTAACATCGGGGTAATGACCTTTTCTGACCACGCGCCTATAAGTATAACAGTAAATATAGGACAGATCCATAATAAGAGCCCTAGTTGGAAGTTAAATGAAGATCTATTAAACGATAAAGAAACAAGGGATCTGGTATCAAAGGAATTGGAGTTTTACTTTAAAACTAATGAAACACCAGAGGTCCTGGAGTCAATAATTTGGGAGGCACACAAAGCCTATATTAGGGGGATCCTGATCAAGGCAGGTGCGGAAAAGAAGAGAAAGAGAAGAGAAGAAAAACTCCAAATAATGAACAAGATTTCAGAACTTGAGCAGGTGCATAAAATAGATGGGGGGAAGGAGGTACTCTTAAGACTCCATAATAAAAGAGAGGTCATGAGAACTTTAATGGAAATAGGAAACACGAGTAACATACAACCTAGTAAAGAAAGAGAGATATATGGGAGGAAACAAGCCGGGGAAATATCTAGCAAAGACCTTAAAAAAGAAAAAGACCACTAACTACATTGAGAGAATTAAGGCTCTAGATGGGGAGGTAAAGTATAGAACCAGTGAAATCGCCAAAACCTTTCAAAACTACTACGAGGGGCTATACTCCATCAATAATAAGATTTCAAAGAGCGAGGCAGACAATAAAAGAGAGAGAACCAAAAATTTTTTCCAGGAGTTAGGACTAAAGAAAATTGAAGAAGATAAATATATCCTTTTAGAGAGCCCTATCACAGAAGAGGAAATAAAAAAAACTTTAAGGGAGACGTCAGCGGGGAAAAGCCCAGGGCCAGATGGTTTCTCTGTACTGTATTATAAAAAATTTCAAGAATTCTTGATCCCTAAATTATGCTCATACATGAATGGGATAGGCGTAAAATGGGATATGGGAAAAGAAGCGTTAGAAGCGACTATTAACATCATATTGAAAGAGGGCAAGGACAGTTCACTCTGTTCTAGTTATAGACCAATAGCGCTTCTTAACGCGGACACGAAATTGTTTGCGAAAATCCTGGCCGGGAGGGTGAAGAACATTTTAAATAGCATGGTCCACCCAGATCAGGTGGGATTTACCCCGGGTAGGGAGGGATGGGATAATGGGATAAAAACCCTTATGGTAACCCAAAAAATGAGAGATAGTGGAGCCCCAGGTCTACTCCTGTCAATCGACGCTGAGAAAGCTTTTGACAGGGTAGAATTAATCCTACTTGATATAATGATTGCACATGTGAAATAAGGCAGAATAAAAGGATTTAGATCAACATTTAAAGAGGAAGTAAACTTCCTTTACTGACTTTGACCTATAGGTAAGCCTATATAAGGCTTACCTATAGGTAGTTTAAATGTCTCCTAAACGTGCACCATTTAGGAGATATTTACATTACATGCAGCCAGAGACATTACTGGCGCATGTGCTCTGAAGGAACTGTCACCCGTGCTGTTCCTTCCGAGCCCTGTGACAATGCCAGAGCCTGTCACAGAGCCAGAGCTTACAAACCCGGAAGCAAGACAGGTGAATCAGCTGCAGCGCTGACATCGCTGTGCTGGAACAGCTTTGTTTTAAGGTAAGTTTCACATAATGTGTGCTACTATGAGATGCATACTAGCACATTATGACTTTACCTTGTATATCCAGCGATATACAACAGCTTTAAGAGAGATATTGGTCTATAGCTGAAGTGAAGTCTTTTTTTCTTTCTTTGGGTTGACAGAGACATGAGCTTGGAGGTTATCTGCTGGTAGGGCGTGGCCATCTAATATAGCCTTTTAGGCCTTGCTGGTAACAAATTGCAGGGTAAGAATCTGTAAGAAGGCCTTATATTATTCACCTGAATACCAAAGGCTTGGAGCTTTTCCATTTTTGAGGAACCTAACTGCTTGCTCAAATTCTGCTGTGGTAGCTTCCAAATTGGAATAGAATAGATAGAATAGATAGAAATAAAATGAAAGAGATGCCTGAATTGTGTAGGTGTTCTACTCATGTTTGTGTTATAGAGTAGGAGTGAGCTTGATCAAAGTTTCATGGTAGCTGCTCTGTGAATTCCAAAAATCTGGCAGCTATTTCTGGGGCTTTAAATAGTTGTGTACAATGTACAGAATGTGTTAAGGAAATGAAGCTGTGCAATTTCATCTTTCTCAATGATCTGGCTAGTGGTTTACTTTGCTGCCAAACTCATAGTAGTGTCTCCCAAATAGCCATCTGAGCTTTGGCTTTATACAAAAAGAGGGGGGTAAGTCTGGTTCTTAAAGTGGATGTAAACCCTCCATAAACCTAGTGAAGTGAACAGCCTCAGATGATACACAGGGATGAAACAAATCTCCCTACATAAGTTTTACATGTATATCTGCTGTCTTCAGCTTTATATACAGTTTAAAAAGTTAGCTTTATATACAGTTTAGAAAGTTCAGATTGTGTTAGGAGATTTTCTCTTTCTGTTCAACACTGCAGTGAAGCCTGGGCACACAGCCAAGACAGCTGATTGGAGGAAAGGCACACACCCCCTCTCCTCATAGGTAGAGACTTTCAGAGCTGATTGTTGAATAGTTCAGGGCTTTGCTAATCTATTTATAGCATCCTCCCCAACACAAAACTCAGGCTGTTTTTATCATATGTGACGAAGAACATATCATAAGTTATCAAGCTGATAACAGAAGAATGGAGCAGGAGACAGCTACATAGTGCTTTAACCACTAGCCGACCAGCCGCCGCAGTTCTACTGCGGCAGGTTTGCTCGGCTGCACAAATCGCCGTAGCTGTATGTCGCTCCTTTAAGATGTGACAGCAGGCGCGCGCGTGTCCCCGGAGTAGATGCCTGCTGGGCACCCGCGATCGCTTGTGACAGAGTGAGAACTGGGATCTGTGTGTGTAAACACACAAATCCCGGTTCTCTCAGGGGAGAGGAGACAGATCATGTGTTCATACTAAGTATGAACATTGATCTCTCTCCTCCCCTAGTCAGTCCCATCCCCCCCACAGTTAGAACACACCTAGGGAACACAGTTAACCCCTTGATCGCCCCCTAGTGTTAACCCCTTCTGATCACTGTTTAAATGTCAATGGTCCCAAAATGGTGGCAAAAGTGTCCGATCTGACCACCGCAATATCGCAGTCCTGATAAAAATCGCTGATCACTGCCACTATTACAAAAAAAAATAATAATAATAAAAATGACATAAATCAATCCCCTATTTTGTAGATGCTATAACTTTTGCGCAAACCAATCAATATACGCAATTTTTTTTTAAATTATTTGGGATATTTATTATAGCAAAACTACAAAATATTGTATTTTTTTCAAAATTGTTGTTCTTTTTTTGTTTATAATGCAAAAAATAAAAACCACAGAGGTGATCAAATACCACCAAAAGAAAGCTCTATTTGTGGGGAAAAATAGACATCAATTTTGTTTGGGTACAACATCGCAGGACCGCGCAATTGTCAGCTAAATCGACGCAGTGCCCAATCGCAAAAAATGGGCTGGTCAGGAAGGGGGCAAATCCTCCCAGGGCTGAAGTGGTTAAAGAGAGATAACAAAACACTGCAGATATACAATGCCTTGAAAAAGTATTCATACCCCTTGAAATTTTCCACATTTTTTCATGTTACAAACAAAAATGTAAATATATTTTATTGCGGTTTTGTGTGATAGACTAACGCAAAGTGGCACATAATTGTGAAGTGTAAGGAAAATTATAAATGGATAAACAATAGATGTTTTACAAATAAATATCTGAAAAGTGTGGCGTGCATTTATATTCAGCCCTCTTTACTCTGATACCCCTAACTAAGCTCTAGTGGAACCAATTGCCTTCAGAAGTCACCTAATTAGTAAATAGAGTCCACCTGTTTGTAATTTAATCTCAGTATAAATACAGCTGTTCTGTGAAGCCCTCAGAGGTTTGTTAGAGAACCTTAGTGCACAAACAGCATCAAGAAGGCCAAGGAACACACCTGACAGGTCAGGGATACAGTTGTGGAGAAGTTTAAAGCAGGGCTAGATTATAAAAAAAGTATCCCAAGCTTTGAACATTTCACGGAACACTGTTCAATCCATCATTCGAAAATAGAAAGAGTATGGCACAACTGCAAACTTACCAAGACATGGCCATCCACCTAAACTGGCAGGCCGGGCAAGGACAGCATTAATCAGAGAAGCAGCCAAGAGGCCCATGGTAACTCTGGAGGAGCTGCAGAGATCCACAGCTCAGGTGGGATAATTTTTAACTATGTCATTCTGCAAGACAACTTTGGACCTCCACAAGTTGATCAAACCTCAACTAAGGACAGCAAGTTGGATAGAAATCCCCAGTAGTCTCCTGCATTGGAAGAACATTCCCTTGCCTTTGTGCCATATTAAATTTCATTTTGGAAAATGTTTATTATTGTTTTAGTAAGGACCAAAATTTGCACTTTTTTGTGCTTCTTTCCTCCAATGCTACTTTGCATAATTCTCAATCAGAGTGCTGGAGTCACAGTCAAATTGTTAGTCAGGAAATGTTTCTTACAACCAAAGTACAAAAACATATTTGGGGGGCACACCCTACAATGCGTTTAAATTCAAGATGGTGCTGCTATAAGACCTACAAACAGTACAAAATATTTTACAGCGCACACATACAAGAATGACATTTCCTGCAAGGCTAGTTAAAAACACCTGAACATATTGGTCACACTATATGGTCATATAGTGCTAAGCCCACTTACTGCGACACAGTACCCCGAATTAATGGAATTTTGTACTGTTTGTAGGTCTTATAGCAGCACCATCTTGAATTTAAACGCATTGTAGGGTATGCCCCCCAAATATGTTTTTGTATATTGTAATAGACCTTGACCAGGTTTTTTGGGCTGGAGCACCCCTCCCCCTCCTCATTACCTCTTATTTAGTAGCCACCAGTGCATAGGATGTAACCCCTTCAGTTCTCCCACACAGAGCTCAGCTCCCATGGTTGAGACAAAGGATCTTCCATTCTATTACTAGTGTAGGACCCACTAATTCAGGGTACTTTGTCGCAGTAAGGCTATGTTTCCACTAGTGCGTCCCCAAAGTCGCGCGATTTTGCCGCGATTTTTTACCGCGATTTTACCGCGACTTTTTACCGCGATTTGAAGCAATGCCTGTATCTATGGACCTCAAGTCGCATCAAAGTGGGACCAAAGTAGTGCAGGGACTACTTTGAAGTCGCTGCGACTTGAAGTCGCACAGATATGAACGGTACTCATTGGAAATCATGGGAAACAATTTGTCATGCGACTTTTCAGTCCCAAGTTGCATGAAAAGTCGCACTAGTGGAAACAGAGCCTAAGTGAGCTTAGCACTATATGACCATGTATCCCCTTCAGTTCTCCCACACAGAGGAGTTCAGCGCCCATGGTTGAGACAAAGGATCTTCCATTACTAGTGTAGGACCTATGGTTGCCACCTCATCCCTTTAAACCCGAACACATATTAATTACACAGGTTCTGTGGCTGATTAAGGTGGTAATTAAACTCACTTGGTGCCTTATCTGCATTTAATTAGCCTCAGAACCTGTGTAATTCAAAGGTGTTCGGGTTTAAAGGGATGAGGTGGCAACTCTAGTAGGACCCACTAATTTGGGGTACTTTGTCGCAGTAAGTGGGCTTAGCACTATATGACCATATAGTGTGACCAAACCCCCTATATTTTTTGAATATGTTCAGGTGTTTTTAACTAGCCTGGCAGGAAATGTCATTCTTATATGTGTGCGCTGTAAAATATTTTGTACTCTTACAACCAAAGGTCTGTTCTGATGAGTTTACACTTTCTGGCAGGCTGCACTAGCTAATCCTGGTCCTGAGAATGATGGGTAATTGGTACATATAATTCCATGACTGGTGAATGCATTAATCAAGCAAATTCTTTCCTCTGTCTTCTCTGGTTCATTCAGCTGTAGGTTGTAGTCACAGCATCAGAACTATGCAAGTGTCCCTCCTAAACCATATCAAGCCACATGCCCTCAACATGGGGGACATAGTACTCCTACCCATTCAACAAAAAAGTGTCAAAAAGTAATAAAAACACAGAGACAGTTTTTGACGATTACTTTATTAACCATTTGCTTACTGGGCACTTATACCCCCTTCCCGACCCAGGCCAATTTTCAGCTTTCAACGCTGTCACATTTTGAATGACAATTGCGTAGTCATGCAACACTGTACCCAAACAAAAGTTTTATCATTTCACACAAATAGAGTTTTCTTTTGGTGGTATTTAATCACCGCTGGATTTTTTATTTTTTGCTACAGAAACAAAAAAGACAGAACATTTTGAAAAAAAAAATAAAACATTTTCATTGTTTGTTATAAAAATGTTGCTAACAGATAATTTTTTTCCTTCACTGATGTGTGCTGATGAGGCTACACTGATGGGCACTGATGAGGCAGCACTGATGGGCACTGATGAGGTGGCACTGAGGAGAAGGCACTGATGAGGCTGCACTAATAGGTGGCACTGATAGGTGGCACTGATGAGCACTGATAAGCGACACTGAAGGGCACTGAGAGGTGGTATTGAGAGGTGGCACTGATAGGCACTGGTAGGCAGCACTGATAGGCAGCACTGATAGGTGGCACTAATGATGAGACACTGATGGGCACTGATTGGCAGCACTGATGGTCACTGATAGGTGGCACTGGTGGACACTGGTTAGCAGTACTGATGAGCACTGATAGGTGGCACTGGTGGGCACTGATTAGCAGAACTGGTGGTCAGATGTCGGTATCGATGTCCCTATAACAGAAGTCGTTTACCGGCTTTCTTCTATTCTCCTCACGCTCTTAGGCTCGATTCACACAGGGGCAACACGACTTCAACGCGACTTTGCAACGCGACTTCAACCCGACTTCAACACGACTTGTGGATCCGACTTTCAATGAACGGGGATCCGACTTGGATCCCCGCCACTGTGTTTGGTATGAATCTTTAGGGGGAACTCCGCGCCAAATTTTAAATAAAAATCCGGCATGGGTTCCCCCCCCAGGGGCATACCAGGCCCTTGGGTCCGGTATGGATCTTGAGGGGAACCCCCCTACGCCAAAAGGACGGCGTGGGGGGTCCCCCCAATCCATACCAGACCCTTATCCGAGCACGCAGCCCGGCCGGACAGGAATGGGGGTGGGGACGAGCGAGCGCCCCCCCCCCTCCTGAACCGTACCAGGCCGCATGCCCTCAACATGGGGGGGGTTGGTGCCTTGGGGGAGGGGGGCGCGCTGCGGCCCCCCCACCCCAAAGCACCTTGTCCCCATGTTGATGAGGACAAGGGCCTCTTCCCGACAACCCTGGCCGTTGGTTGTCGGGGTCTGCGGGCGGGGGGCTTATCGGAATCTGGGAGCCCCCTTTAATAAGGGGGCCCCCAGATCCCGGCCCCCCACCCTATGTGAATGAGTATGGGGTACATGGTACCCCTACCCATTCACCTAGGGGAAAAAAGCGTCAATAAAACAAACAGTACACAGGTTTTTTAAAATAATTTATTAGGCAGCTCCGGGATCTTCTTCCGACTTCGGGGGTCCTCTTCCGACTTCGGGGGTCTCTCCGCCGTCTCCTCCCGGTGTCCGCATCTTCTGCCGGCTCCTCCGCTATCTTCTGCAGCTCAATTGCTAGCGGTGGTCCGGACTTCTGCCTTCTTCTTTTCTTCCAGAGATGTTGACACGACGCTCTCTCCAGCTGGAATGGTCTCTGAACGCTCCGCAACGGACTTATATAGGCGGTGACCCCGCCCCCTTATGAGGTCACTGTCCCAGGGCATGCTGGGGCTGTGCCGTCATAAGGGGGCGTGGTCATCACCCGGTGACCACGCCTCCTAAAACGTCACAGACCCAGCATGCCCAGGGACTGTGACGGCATAAGGGGGCGGGGTCACCGCCTATATAAGTCCCTTGCAGAGCGCACAGAAACCATTCTGGCTGGGGAGAGCGTCGTGTCAACATCTCTGGAAGAGAAGAGGGAAGAAGATGATCCAGAGGTCCGGACCACCGCTGGCAAAAGAGCGCCAGAAGATAGCGGTGGAGCCGGCAGAAGATGCGGACACCGGGAGAGACCCCCGGAGTCGGAAGAAGATCCCGGAGCTGCCTAATAAATTATTTTAAATACCTGTGTACTGTGTTTTTTATTGACGCTTTTTTCCCCTAGGTGAATGGGTAGGGGTACCATGTACCCCATACTCATTCACATAGGGTGGGGGGCCGGGATCTGGGGGCCCCCTTATTAAAGGGGGCTCCCAGATTCCGATAAGCCCCCCGCCCGCAGACCCCGACAACCAACGGCCAGGGTTGTCGGGAAGAGGCGCCCCCCTCCCCCAAGGTACCAAACCCCCCATGTTGAGGGCATGCGGCCTGGTACGGTTCAGGAGGGGGGGGCGCTCGCTCGTCCCCACCCCCATTCCTGTCCGGCCGGGCTGCGTGCTCGGATAAGGGTCTGGTATGGATTGGGGGGGACCCCCCACGCCATTTTTTCGGCGTAGGGGGTTCTCCTCAAGGTCCATACCAGACCCAAGGGCCTGGTATGCCCCTGGAGGGGGAACCCATGCCGGATTTTTATTTAAAATTTGGCGCGGAGTTCCCCTCAAGATCATTTGAGCACAAGTCGCATGCCGAAGTCGGATCATGCGAGACGGCGATCCGACTTCAATGATAGTCAATAGGCTGAAGTCGGATCAAAGTCGGATCAAAGTAGTACAGGGAGTACGCTCTGAAGTCGGAGCGACTTCAGTAGTGTCTATTAAGACGCTAGCGTTAACTCCCATTGAAACTATTTCTGGAGCGACTTGGGGCGACTTGAGGACGTACAAGTCGGATCCCAAGTCGCCCCAGTGTGAACCGAGCCTTAGCGTGAGGAGAAAAAAAGCCGTTAACCAGCCTCTGTTTACTTCTGTGATCAGTTGTCACAACCACCAGGCCAGAGCTGTATGGAAGAAGCCCTTGTCCTCCTCAATATTGGGACAAGGTGCTTTGGCAGTGGGGTCCCCATGGAGAATTAAGGGAGAAAATATACTGCACATGAGGAAGTTCAAAGGTTGGCCAGTATCTGGTGCATTAGGTCAAGTTAGTGCATGACAATTCATAGATGCACTTTTGGCGAAATAGATAATGGTAAAAAATCATATTATACCTTAAAAACTCTACTAATGATTTGTTGGTTCCCACCCACTGCCCTTGAAAAACATACATTAATATAAGACTCTAGAAGCACACATAGAAAGGCAACAATTTGCTTGTCTTTACTCGTAAAAATAACTAAATTAAAGTGAAAAAAAACTAGGCCATTCCATCAAAAAGAAAAAAAAAACTTTAACCCTACTTACGTGGTGGAGGAAAGGTGTTTTTAGTGCTATGTTGGTTTTTAAAAGCATCTCAGTGCTTACATTGTAAATTGAATTAAAAACAGACTGCAAACATATAGCTTTCCATTAACTCATTTTCTATTCATAAGTATTTATTAAAAAAATACATGTTTTACATTTCTTTACAATAATTTTACTTTTTACACTGCAAATCTTTCACGTAAATATTTCAATATGCATTTCAGTATGCCATGTCTATTCTTAAATTTACTGTAGTAACTAAGGAATTAATTAGGCTAATAAGAATTTGGTATGTGATAATCATACTTAATAGCAACCAATTTTAAACAGAACCTCTCATATCACCTGTACTGAAATTGTAGACAGATTATTGATTCGTAGCATTCACAATGTCTAAATACAACAGCCCAGGGGCACATAAAAATGCTCAATCATTTTATATTGATGGAAAAAATTATTAACATGTGGCTTCATATCACACATCTGCATCTAGTCGAATTCAAATTGGCAAGCTGAATACTTAAACACCAGCCTCGTAAGTCACAAGAGACCAAGAGTTTATGTAAAAATATTTAACACACACCAAACTGGCTGTTTTTATGATGTTCATTTTCCCTCTTATGGCTAGAAACAATCAATGAATCATATACTCCACTTTAGAAAGGGCAGATATGAATGCTTAGTATTCACTGTACAGCACTGTGGAATATGTCAGTGCTAAATGAAGAATTATATAGCACCTGTTTTTTTTTTTTTTTTACAATGCATAAAAACATTACCAAAAATGTATCTGTCTGTTTGGATTACTGGAATGCATATCTTCCTAATGTGATCAGGACTTAAAAAATACTTTTTTTAATTTTTATAATTTTTTTTGTCAATTAAAAACTGCATAAGAATATTTCATTGTTGCCACATTCATGAACATTTCTGCTGAGTCAATAGCTGCTATGCTGTCTATGCCTCTGTTGGGGAAATTACCCTCACTAAGGAACAGGCTGCGGATCGCACAGGAGTGCTGTGCATCCCTGTTCCCCGTTTCAGGGACAAATCAGTGCTGAATCTATGCCTAAATTCGACCCTGAAACAGAGCCAAAGACACAGTGCACTCCTCAGCCATCACATTCTCCTGCTATGCGAATTTGCATAGGTGTGAACCCGGCCTAAAGGCCCATACACACACTTTTGTTACGATGAACGATCGTCCGCAAATCTTACTGTTAGCCGATTTCACTTTTTCGGCAAACAAAAGCCAGATGCGCAGACTATACATTTTTTATTGAATCTGAACTCAATGTTTGATTTTCATTTCATTAGTAGTAGTAGGTTTTTGCAGGGATAAAATCATAAGAGCAAGACTACGCATGCTCAGAAACTAAAGAATACATACTAAACTATTCAACTGCCCAGACCAATATTTCATCTCTCAGTGCTGTCGCACTTTGAATGACAATTGCAATTCTGTACGCATTGATATTAAATTATGACTTCTTTTCAGACAGAACTTTCTTTTGGTGGTATTTAATCACCACTGGGTTTTTTATTTTTTGCTAAACAAATAACAAAAGATCAAAAATTTTGAAAAAAAAGTTTCTTAGTTTTTGTAATTTTTCTCCTTTACTGATGTGCCCTGATAAACTGCACTAATTGGCACTGATATGCTGCACTGATAGGCTTCACTGATAAGGCAGCACTGATTGGCACCGATGAGAAGGCACTGATGAGGCTACATTGATATGCGGCACTGATAGGTGGCCCTGATGGACACTGATAGGCAGCACTGATGGGCACTGATTGGCATCATAAGTTTGACTCAAACATCGGGTGTCTGCCCGTTCGCCAAATTTAGAACATTATGGGGCTTTCGCAGCATAAGAGTGCTGCGGAATGCCCCCTAATGCACTGAGAGATCGCAGTGCATTGGTGTTCTGTGTACTGGCCAAAGCATGCACCTGACCTGCATGCTTTGGCCAATCACCGCGCTCTCTGCTGAGAGAGCCATAATTGGCAACAAATGGCAGGGTGTCTTTGGCCAATCATGGCTCAGAGGGATAAGTCCATGCCCCACACTATGTAAGGCTGCTTACATAGCGGCTGTACATAGTGTAATGAATGAGAGCAGCAAAATTACATTTCTAAAGGAATAAATGTCATCTATTGTCGGATCCCGGCAATATAGATAAAAATCATTGAAAAAAAACTGCGTGAGTCCCCCCCCCCCGGTCCATTACCAGGCCCTTCAGGTCTGGTATGGATATTAAAAGAAACCCCGCACCAAAATAAAAAAAATGGCATGGGGATCCCTCCCAAAATACATACCAGGCCCTTCAGGTCTGGTATGAATTTTAAGGGGAACCCAGTGCCAAAATGAAAAAAAAATGGCGTGCGGGTCCCCCCAAAATCCATACCAGACCCTTATGTGAGCATAAGTTATGGTTGTGGGGGTCTGTGGACAGGGGGCTTATTGGAATCTGGAAAACCCCTTTAACAAGGGGGCCCCCAGATTCTGCCCCTACTCATTCACCCAAAAAAGTTTAAAAAAATGTAAAATGACAGGAGACAGTTTTGGACAATTCTTTTATTAAGAAAAAAGTGTCCGTGATGTAAATCCATCTTCAATCACAGCGCCAACGGTCCTGAGTTTTTCCGGGGGGGGGGTTTTCGGGACCGTCGGCGCTGTGATTGAAGATGGATGGACAACGCGAGACACTTTTTTTTAATAAAGGAATTGTCAAAAACTGTTTCCTGTCATTTTTACTTTTTTGACACTTTTTTTGGTGAATGAGTAGGGGTACAATGTACACGATACCCATTCACCTAGGGGGGGCCAGGAAATGGGGCCCATAAGTTAAAGGGGGCTTCCCGATTCCGATAAGCCTCCCGCCCGTAGACTCCCACAACCACAGGCCAAGGGTTGTGGGGATGAGGCCCTTGTCCCCATCAACATGGGGATAAGGTGTTTTGGGGGACCCCAAAGCACCCTCCCCATGTTGAGGGCATGTGGCCTGGTACGGTTCAGGAGGGGGGTGATCTATCATCCCCCTATTTTCCTGCAGCCTGCCAGGTTGCATGCTTGGATAAGGGTCTCGTATAGATTTTGGGGGGGACCCCCACACTATATTTTTTACTTTGGCTCAGGGCTCCCCATAAAATTGATACTAGACCTGAAGGGCCTGGTATGGATTTTGGGGGGGCCTCCCCACTATTTTTTAATTTTGACACGGAGTTCCCCAAAGGGCCTGTTATGGACTGGGGGTAACCCACACCGTTTTTTTCAATGATTTTTATCTATATTGTTGGGATCCGACTATACATTACAGCCACGAGCAATTTTAAATGACATTTTTTTCTTTAGAAAAAATGTTGCTGTGGTACTGTTATGAACATGGGAAAGATGCGCTACTTTACAGGCAGACCCCAGGCACAATATTTAAAGTAATATTTCATATTTATTGTTTCACTTTAAGCATTATTAAAATCACTGCTCCTGAAAAACTTCAGTTTTTAAAACTTTTTGTGTATTGATATCCCTGGGGCAGTACCCGAGTCCCCAAACACTTTTTATGGCAATAACTTGCATATAATCCTTTAAAATGAGCACGTTTGTTTTTTTCATGTTCGTGTCCTATAGACTTTAACAGTGTTCTCATGTTTGCACACATTTTTTTCCTGTTCGCATGTTCTGCTGCGAACCAAACCGGGGGGTGTTCGGCTCATCCTTACTGATGATCAGTGCCCTGATTATCTTTGTACACTATGACACTGGCTGGTTACCGGCTCTCCTCTCCTGATATCGCGTGAGAAAAGGGATGCAGACAACAGGCATGTCTGTTTACATGTGATCAGCTGTAAATGTTAGACATGTGCAATTTGTTTTGGTCTAAATGTAAATTCGGATACATTTTTGGTTATTTGGAGATTCACATGTATCCGAATCTACTAATAAAATAAAAACGAATTTCGTTGAAATTTGTTTCGTTTCATATATTCATTTTCTAACAAATTCCAAATTTTCAGAACTATTCGAATTCGGATTGGTCGGAAAATGATCATCCGATTCGAATTATGTGTGAAAAATAGCTGTCTGTTAAGGAGTGGGCCGGGAAGCCAGCCACCACTTCCTTAACAAGCAATGACTCATCAGCTGTCAGAGGGCTTCCCCGCTGACAGCTGAATGTAAAGATAATTGCTGGCAAACAAGAGCCATGTCTTTCCTTACGGCTACATCTTCACACCAGAGTAAAGAAATTGTATTGAAGTTTGTCTTTTTTCTGTTTTTATTTTCTTTTCTTTGTGTGTGTATCATTCCATATTATGAGTGTTTACGAATAATGACATGATACTGATTGCAGTGGATTTGGTTCTGTTTATTGAATCTTTATTCTTACTTTCTTAATAAATTTTACCAAGCAGTTTTACACTATGGAAGTGTTTCTTGCAATTTGTCTTTTGAGCAAATTGGGAGACACATACCCGCATTTACCCACTGGAGGATGTTAGACATTGGATGTGGTCCATTTACCTTGCTAAAACACTGTTAAACCTATCTCCCTTGTACAGGGGTCCTTGCAATCTGGAAAGGAGCTGCAGTGTATGTTTTCACACTGGGTGTCTTTCTCTTGTGGGTTGGAATCCTTTGGCACATGAATTCTTTAAACACAAGATTGTGTTTCACACATTGGAATAAGAAGATGTTATAGTCTGTCAAATTTTGTGGCATGCTCTATTATTCACTATGGGCTTGGATTGATTTTTTTTAATTTTTAAAATTGGTTTATTCACAGGATTTCTTACACAGGTTTTGTCATTTGTGTATATCTATTACTATATGTGTTAACATTTACAACATATGTTATTTGATTTCTTAGCACTGCACTTTATTATTATATAAGGCTTTTAGGGTTTATAGTATGTATCCAATCTCTGTGTGCTGGCAGCTATCTTGTCTAACCCAAGGGCAGTGTTTTCTTGTTTTTTTTATATTGGAGAATAAGGAAAAGAGAGCAGATATTATTGTACTCCAGGAAATACTCACATACTCCCAATACATTTGTTTTTTTCTTCAATAGTTTTTATTCATTTTTTGAAGTTAAACATAAAAGTTCAGTAAATTAGGTTTGCGGACTCAGCCACTAATTGCAGTATAAACATTTAAGGTAACAATATATTCAACATGTAGGACAGAGTAATGAGTAAATGGCATATCTTGTCTTTAAGTTACAAGGCACTTGTTAAAATAGAACCACATCAGCAGTATCATGGCTATGTAGATAAGAGGTAAGAAGGTAGCGCATGAGACATTATAAAGGAAACATGAACTAAACTGAGACCAAGGGTGCCTTGGGTCCTAAGGTGGATACCAGGAGGCCCATGGTCCCCAATTGTATTCAATGGCACGGGAAGGACTTAGGTGCGGAATCAAAGTTTTTACTTATAGATAGTGTTGTAAGGTAACATTCGCAACCTCTGTCAGGTTGGGAGCCAAGCCTTGCTTTCAATATCTAGCGAGAATTAGCTTGGCTGGAAGTAAAATATTGGCTATTATACCACGGAATTGATATGTAAATTGATCTATGCCAATGTTAAGTAAAGCTAAGGCAGAATCTATGGGGGTGATAATTCCAGTGACTTCCGAAATCAGTTGAAACATTTTCTGCCAGAAACTGCAAATGCTACTACATGTCCAAAGAATATGTACAAGGGTATTAATACAAGTTGATAAGTTGTACTCTAGGGTCTATTCTACCAAGTCTGACTCTAAAACGAAGGACATTGCTACTCTTTTAAGATATACCCTTCCGATCATTTTAAAAGTGGTGTGTACCTTATTGAATTCCACGGTCTATGCTCCCAATGTCAACTAAGTTAATATTTACTTAACTTTCTTGTATAATTGGAGAGATACACAAACCATCAAATTGTATGAGTTGGTGATTTTAATACTATACTCCAACCTAATCTGGGCCATTCCTCCTCTACATCTATCTCTATGCAACAATCCCTGATTTTGCCTACAACTAAATACGATTCAAAGATTTACGATTGGATTCTTGGTGTCAGTAGAACCCTAACACCAAGGCCTATACCTTTTACTTCCCAGGGCACTATTCCTTTTCACAGATTGATTATATCTATGTTAGTTGATCAATGTGCACTAATTTACTGACTTTCAAATGTCATGGTCTGTTCCTGGTCTGATCATGAGATGTTTCAAACAGATCTTCTCTATGTCTTGCAAAAGGTCTTTTTTCCAGATACTAAAAATGCTGTGATTTCTCAGCTGTCTATTTTTCACTCCATTACAAGAAAAAACACTATGTTTTTCCATATCATTGATGTGGAACCAGACTCTAGAGAGGTGCTTTGGTAGACACACAGATCCTACATGGCAGGGGAGACTGTAAAAATATGCAATCAGCATAAGAGACTGCAACAACAGCATCATGATCAACCCCAAGAACAACTGTCCATATTTACTGCTACCTTTACTGCCTCCCCATCCTCAGCTACTTGGATACTATTACAGACTGTTAGACAGGCATTAGACCTTTGACATTTACAAGGAGTGGACTGTAGTCAGGTGGTCTAGAGTAGAGTAGAATTTGAATAAGGCATGTACTATGTTGCTCTTAAAGTGGTTGTAAAGCTACTATCGTACTATCATGCCATCCCCTCTGTTAAATAAGGACATGTGCCACACAGTATGTGTTTTATAAAAAAGTTGCTGATTTCTACCTTCTTTCAGAGCATCTCCCATCACTCACGTGACTCCTCGGCTCTCTCCTTTCTTGGGTTGACAGCTCCAGTGGGCGGGGCCATGAATGCCCACTGACATCAGCCAGGAGGAGGGGAGGAGAGGAAGAGAGAGCAGATGAGTCACGTGACACTCTGAAAAAAAGTAGAAATCTGCAACTTTTTCATAAAACACATACTGTGCGGCACATGTCTTTATTTAACAGAGGGGATGGCATGATAGTATGATAGTTTTATAGCAGCAGGAGTGGTACTGTCACAAGCTGACAGGCAGGGAGGGGAGAGGGAGAGGAGGACAGGAGAGCTGCGGATGATGGAGGCAAATATACTGACCGCGGTGTCAGGGCTCAGCAGCCATGATAAACCATGGTCAGTTTACAAAGGGGAGGGCAGAACCAGGCAGGATCAACCAGGTATTTCAGGTGATACAGGGGGCCAAATTACACAGCACAAGCACTGTGCTGCATAACATGCTTTAAGGGAACAGGATTTTTTACTTTTATTTTTTTAGGGTAACAAACACTTTAAGCTAACTATGTATCGGGGGACCATCTATCTATCAGATGTAGGACAACCTACTGCTAATCGTGAACAGATAATATATATATATATATATATATATATATATATATATATATAATTTTAGTTTTGTGAAATCTACAGTACAGGTGGTCCCTGGGTTACAAACAAGATAGGTTTGTTCTTAAGTTGAATTTGTTTGAAAGTTGGAACAGGTACATGTTTTAAGTGTAGCTCCAGATAAAAAAATCTATTTTTAGCTTTTTGGATAGCATAGGGAAGGGTTAACACCCCTGTCTAGTTTGTTTTGCTGTCTATGTCCCTATTCAGAAGATTTTACCTCACTTTCTGTCTCAATGACAACTGGATTTTGAAAATTTTGGGTTGTTGTGGAAATAAGCCTTGGTGATAAAGCATCAGTGAAGGTACCTTTTTTCCATAATAACCCTCAAAGGAGTGAATTTCCCTTCCTAAGGGTAGATTTCCTCTCACTTCCTGTTGTCTCCCTCCATTTGTAAGTAGGAGTCATTTGTAAGTCGGATGTTTGTAACCAGGGGACTGCCTGTATATACCCCCTGAACTTTTTTAGACTCCCAAACAATTTAAAATTGACTAGTCCCTGTTCCCTTTCCCAAACTGCCTAAGACCCAATTTCATATTGAAATAATGTCAGAAGCAATCACTGTGGTCATTACATTTCTCAAATCATGCAAGACTCTGGGCCCTGACAACTTTACAGCCCTATATTATAATTATTATTATACACGATTTATATAGCGCCAACAGTTTGCGCAGAAATATTGCAAGAAAAGTAGCTAATTTCCTTGCTCAATGCTTGAAGGGTTTATATAATGGAATTATCTCCAAAGCAGCATGTTCATAGGAGTTTCTTTGGGTATATATTACTATGGTTCCCAAAGCGGGAAGCATCCTATGTTTACAACCAACCTGAGACCACTTCTGGTCTCCACCTCCACCTAATCTTGCTGTGGTGATTTCCTATCTAATTTTCCTATACCAGTGTGGTCTTATCTGAGGCCATCAACTAATGGACAATACTTGGTAAATTATAACAATCAAATCCCACTCTGAAATTATGAAGATCAGTCTTTTGTTGTTAGCTCTGGATATAGCTAAAGCATTCAACATGGTAGGATGGAAATAGCTACAATTAATCTTCCCTTGTTTGGAAATCACAGGCTCCTTTCATAATGTCTAGCTTTATTCAACCTGTGGCACAGGCTGAATTTCTTTCAAATACTACCTAGCACACAGCAAGGATGCCCCTTTCGTCATTCATTTTTCAAAGGTCATAAAGCCATTTGCACTAGCTATTAAAATACTATATTACTTGAGTAGATGAGCTGAATTTTAAATTAGCATGTATACAGAAATTACTGTGAGAGAGCCTGACACCAGCTTCAGAGGCGATGGTAAAATAGCACTCTGCACCCAGGTGTAAAAAGCCAAACTGCTTACCAGAAAACAAGGACCCTCAGATTATAGAGTGGTCACACAAGCTCATAGATATAGTAGACAGTTAACACAATCTTTCCAGTATACTGTGATTCCAGGGCGAAAACCATTACCATATAACCAGCACCAACACGCATAAGGCAGACATATCCTCATAAAAGTAGAAGAGCCTCCATAGTGTAATACGTTCCAATAAAACATTTGCTTAGTAAGTATTAACTCACATATAAATCATGATACAAGACCTTGTTTCAAACCAAAAAGGTGGCCTTGGCATCCAACGTGCTGACGTCATAAATCTTAGGTCCCGCCTTATGTATTTCTCCACAATTTGACATCATCAGAGGCGTGTTATTTTACCATCACCCCTGGGCTCTGTTGTTGGGCTCTCTCATCTGTACATGGACCCACTTGCTTGAAATAACATCTTGTCAGATTATATATGGACTTTTTGTTATAATTTTTAAGTGCTGCATAATTTGACTTTTTATCAACATTTTAGTTCAAGATCAAATTAACATTTTTGCTGGCTGCTACCAATAATTAAGCATATTGTGCATATTAGTTGGTTAATAACATTTTCCAAGTGAGGATGTGCTTTATTATTTATATTACCAGAAAACACTGTGTTTACATTAACACAACCTTTTATCAGTGTTATGAAACTACTACAAACTAAACAATCATTTTTGGAACTCTTTGGCCTATTCATAACACATAAATATGAAGCTATGCTGATTAATATTTCTGACTATTTACATTTTTTTGCACTCCAAATGTTTGTTTATTTGGCTCCAACAAACCCTTGATTATCTGGCCATCATTTTAACTGATTATCACAAAAATTAATTGAAACTTTTTTCTTTACTTTGTAAGTTGATGGAGGAGTGATCAAAGTACCAAATTTCCTAATTAGGAAGATTGATAGTGGTTAAGATAGTGCTCCTCTCGATAACTACTATTTTTTTTAGCCTTTCACGTAAAGATAACTAAGGCTAAATTGCTAATCTTCAGAAAGGACTAATAACATTAATACGAAAAACAAAGGGATCTAGAGTTAAACAAATCCCTTTGCATAGATATCACATGGGGGGGGGGGGGGTGGCCTGAATTACCCATGTCAGAGCTCAAAACAGTTTTTATTTATGGCCTGCTGATGTACAGTGCCTTGACAAAGTATCCATACTCCTTGAGATTTTCCACGTTTTGTCATGTTACAATGTAAAAGTTTTTTATTGGGATTTTATGTGATAGACCACCACAAAGTGGCACATAATTGCGAAGTGGAAGGAAAATGATAAATGGTCTCCAAAATTGAAAAGTGTGGCGTGCATTTGTGATCAGCCCCCTTTAATCGGATACCCCTAACTAAATTCCAGTGGAACCAATTGCCTTCAGAAGTATTCTAATTAGTAAATAGAGTCCACCTGTGTGCAATTTAATCTTAGTGTAAATACAGCTGTTCTGTGAAGCACTCACAGGTTTGTTAGAGAACCTTAGTGAACAAAAAGCATTATAAAAGCCGCTACCTATAATATATAAGTTAATCAACCTAATCACTTAAAAAAAATACTGAAAGTGAACAGCAGCGCTAAAATTTGAAATGTACTAAACAATACAATACATTTATAGCAAACATATTGAACATTGATAAATGTAAAAAAAAATCACGATAACCAAAGAAAAAAATGGTGTGAAAAATAGGAAAATGTGTGTATATGTCTGTGTGAAAAGTATGTATGAGTCAACAAAAAAATCACAAAATAAAGTGCAAAAGATATCAAAGTGCATAGAAGCGATCCTCCAAAAGGTGATAAGATTCTCACACAAAACCACAAGTGTATCACACACCTCTCCCTGTCAGTAGTAGACTCACCAGAACTGATTGCCTCATACTTGCATGTCTGGCAAAAGAGTAGTTACCCTCATAGAGTTAATAACTTCAACACGCCACTCGCAACTTGATGCAGTCATAGTATAACACGCTCATATGAGAGGTGAGATAAAAAAAGAAAGCCCCACTAATGCAATATGTCTAAAACCATAATCAATCTATTGAATATAATCTTCAAACTTTGCACTTACGAATTGCACATGTATCACAAGCATTGAGAATCATAAAACCCAGAGCGTTGTGGCGATGACAATCAGCAAAACAGCAGGCAATATCTCACCACGCTGAAAACCTCACCCCAGCGTCTCTCCAGATACCCAATCGTTGCTTCTAGTTGCCTTACAGGGATGTGCCTGTATATTTTAAAAAATGATTTTCAAACTTTTATTACAAATAAATATCTGAAAAGTGTGGTGTGCGTTTGTATTTAGCCCCCCTGAGTCAATACTTTGTAGAACCACCTTTCGCTGCAATTACAGCTGCAAGTCTTTTTGGGGATGTCTGTTCCAGCTTGGCACATCTAGAGTGTGACATTTTTGCCCATTCTTCTTTGCACAAAATGGGATTTTCTTTATAGCCTAACCCTGCTTTAAACTTCTCCACAACTTTATCCCTAACCTGTTTGGTGTGTTTCTTGGCCTTCATGATGCTGTTTGTTCACTAAGGTTCTCTAAAAAACCTCTGAGGGCTTCACAGAACAGCTGTATTTATACTGAGAATAAATTACAAACAGGTGGGACTCTATTTACTAATTAGGTGACTTCTGAAAGCCATTGATTCCACTAGATCTTAGTTAGTGGTATCGGAGTAAACAGGGCTGAAAACAAATGCACGCAACACTTTTCAAATATTTATTTGTAAAAAATTTTGAAAACCATTTAGCATTTTCCTTCCACTTCACAATTATGTGCCACTTTGTGTTGGTCTATCACATAAAATACCAATAAAATAGGTTTACGTTTAAGGTTGTAACATGACAAAATGTGGAAAATTTCAAGGGGTGTGAATACTTTTTCAACGCACTGTATGGGCAGCCTCTGCAGCATGGCAAAGCAGATGGGCATGTCTCATATGAGGCAGTGTGTGGGCAGAGAGAGTTCCTATTGAATTTCACCCAGCTGTACACTGGCTGGATATGACCTGATCCCCTGAAATTGCTAATTGCATCACCAGATTGAACACGTGTGCAAGGAACATGTCTGAACCTACAAAAGGGGAGATAACAGGTTTGTGTGGTTGTCACACAGAACATTTCCTGGCACAAGATATTGTAAGGTTAACCACCTCTGGGCCAGCCTCTGCACAGCTAACAAAATCTCTGCCTCAGTGTGGCTCCTGACACCTAGGCATAGCAGCTGGGGTACCTATCCAAGAAGCACTGCACCACCAAGTCAAGGGCTTGTGCCAGGCAAGGCACATGTGTAAACTTTCTCTGCCAAAGAGCAGATAACAGGTTAGTACCATTGGCAAACACAACCTTTCCTGGCAAAAGATGGCATGGGGTTAACCGCTTCTGTGCCTGCCCCTGAAGAACTGACAGAATCTCTGACCTGGGGTGGCTCCTGTCCCCTAGGCATACAAGCTTCAACACTGCTTGCCATCATTTTGCCTGAGCCATTGCAGAGTCTTTTGAATACTTAAATGAGACCAGTGGTTCCAAGGATGACCCACCTTAAAAGGGCATTGTGGAAAGGGAAAAGATGAAGGCAATTGCACTGTCACGTCCACCAGCTGTAAAGACATGGAGTGCCATAACCAGTTTAAAAAGAGTGCCCTGCCCTGCATCCTTCCTGGCTTCTAGTCAGGTTACCCAGTGGGCCATGAATGATATATAACATCTGTGCCCTTACTTGCTGGAGCAAGTGTCTGCAGTCAGTTGGAACCTCCTGCTGACAGTGTGATTCTGCAACTAAAAAAATCACCTAGTGCAAAAAGGTGGAGGGCAGGGGAAGCTTTACGGGTGAAGAAATGGTGTCTGGGAACTTGCCACTGCGGTACAGCACAAGAATCAAATTCACAAATAGACAAAATCTATCAGTTAGAAAAACAGGAACTGTAAAGTCAACAATTTTGCCAAGCTTGTACTCTATAGAACCACTGGGCATAGAGGTGGCTGAGGCAGAGAAATTTTAAAATTTAATTTTACAACTGGAGATTACAGGGTGGAGTAGGCAGATTTAGAGCAAGGTTGCAGACTATGTTTCTCCTACTCTGTGTAACACCATGCTGACCTTCTACCCCACTGGAAAACCTAAAAGGTAAACCTCTGATGCCCCTTAAAAAGACTCTCTTCATACACTTGGTACCCAAATGACAGGCATGTTATATCACGGATTTGTGTATTTTCAATGTTGCTCTCAAAGCCATAAAGATTCTCTACCCGATCCATGATATTTAGAAAAAAGCCTCAAAGATTCTCTACCCAATCTAGGATATTTAAAAAAAAAAAAATGTTTGCCCCATGGCAATGCCCAGCTTACTATGCCTTCACAGCAGTAATTATGTTATTTTCTATACCTGTGCTTATAAAACCCCTTTAGCTGGTGTAAAAAGGATGCCTCCTGAGGCAAGCAAACAATGTGCAATTTCAGTGTACAATGTTTCTTTACACACAGTGCTCAAAAAACATCAATGGCACTAATACATTTATATAAATCCTTCAACTTTAGTGTGAGAAGAACATAAATAAGTGCTGAAGAAACAAAAACAAAAATAATGCACAATCCAGTTCTTCTTCAAGCACATGCCTATGTGATCCCCACTTATTGATCTTATTACATGCACGGTGCATAAATCAGTGTCCACCAAATCAATCTTCACACAAATAAGTGCAATTAGTGACCAATCTTATTCAATCCTCAGTCCATATGGGCACCTTTCCTTCATTCAATGTGAATAGACCCACTAGAGATTGAGACCTATTAAACAAGTGGATCAAATGCACCTAGGTTTTAATCATACAAAGCAGATCAATTATACTTTATTTTTTTGCTGTCTCAATATTCAAAAAAATTAGAGGCAAAAGATGAAGAAACTTTGTTGCTTTAACCATTTATAAAATTAACAATAATAAAAACATTAGGCACTTACATGGTAAAGTCAATGTATGTAATTCAGTGGTGCTCCACTTGCTCTGTTCAGCAATTTAATAGGGTCTGTAAATGTTTAAGCACTTTAGTCTGGTGTCTGATGTGCATAGGACAGGTCCACTAGATGCACATAACATAACCATCTCATCGCAGCCCCAAAAACACGTATTGGTAGGTGACGAGTGGTGGTGTGCCAGTCAAGAGTGGACTCTACCATCTAGTGACAGTTTTAAATGCAGATTCAGCCGTGGTTATGTTTACGGAGCATGAGGTGATTGTGGATTCCATTTATTGCCAATCAGTCCTGGTTTTGGTGTACAGAGGATCTGACTCCCATCCTAAACTGTCCTTTTTTCAATATTATAAGCCATGTATCTATGTATCTTAGCATATGTTCTATAATCAATATTTTACTATGTCAATTTTTTTCTAGGGCCACAAGTGGTTCCAACTATCTCTTCACTGCCCCCATCCTCCTTCTCATTGCAGTCTGTTAGTACAACAGAAACCTAGCATGGAACCCTCTGTATTGTGGGAGAGTGAGTGGGTAAAGGCACAGGTCTGACTAAGGCTAGTTACAGATGGGAAGTTTTTTTTTTGTTCAACTCAGCGGGCTGAATGAAAAAAAAACCTGATAGGTCACCGCACTAAATCAGCGATGTTAGTGCGGCACTCTCCCCCACTGTACTATTATATTCTGACAAGAGGACTGCCCCCCCTCCCCCGCCAGAACACATGGATTACAGCTCATAGCCAATGGCTGATCAGATGCTGGCTTTCCAGCATGCTCACTGACAGAAGTCTGTTGTTAGACTGACTTCTGTCAGACAGGCTGCTGTACACACTGGCCAAATGTCAGCCTGTGTCTGTTGAAACGGCCGATACCGGACGATATTCAGCCCATGTGTTCTAGCTTAAAGGCAGGCAATACATTATGCAATTCTTTTTTCTTCAACCACAGGTTGAAGGAAATAAAATTGCTCAGTTCCCCCATAAACCCAGTTAGGGTTGATGTGTGAATCCCTCCCGTGGAGCTATTGTATTCTGACAGCCATGAGAATACAATGATCACTGCTTGAGGCTATAGCAGCCAGCAGTGATTGAATGAAAAAAAAAAAAGGACAGGCTAGTTGTATTGAAGTTGATCATACATGCCCATACCTGGATCGAAATTCAGCCATTTCCTGGTGAACCGGCTGAATTTCGATCCATCTATGGCCAATTTAATTAATGCGTGTGTAAATTCAAGTTACTACTGAGTTTTGTAAACAATTTTTTTTTAGATCAGACAAGGTATAGCTGGAAAACATATGAAAAGGACCCAAGAGCTCAATCTATTATGAAAATACTAAATATTCATATGCAATACTTAATGTTTACCTGACATAAAAATAGGTTTTAGTAAACCTATAACTATAAGCAAAACCACTATACATTTCATTTAACCCCTTCCCAACCGCCGCACGCTGATATACGTTGGCAGAATGGCACGGGTGGGCAAAAGGGCATACAGGTACGTCCCCTTTAAGATGCGGCATTGTGGGCGCGCGCCTGCCGTGTGCTCCATGACCGCAGGCCCCGTGGACTCGATGTCCGCCTAGTGCCCACGATCGTGTCACAGAGTGGAAGAACAGGAGATGCCTTTGTAAACAAGGCATTTCCCCATTCTGCCTAGTGATATGACAGAGATTACTGCTCCCTGTCATTGGGAGCAGTGATTGCTGTCATGTGAGTAGTAGCCCATCCCCCCACAGTTAGAATCACTCCCTAGGACACACTTAACCCCTTGATTTGTCCCCTAGTGTTTAACCCCTTCCCTGCCAGTGTCATTTACACAGTAATCAGTGCATTTTTATAGTACTGATCACTGTAAAAATGACAATGGTCCCAAAATAGTGTCAAAAGTGTCTGATGTGTCCGCCATAATGTCGCAGTCATGATAAAAATTTCAGATCGCCGCCATTACTAATAAAAAAAAATTAATAATAAAAATGCTATAAAAATATCCCCTATTTTGTAGACGCTATAACTTTTGCGCAAACCAATCAATATACGCTTATTGCAATTTTTTACCAAAAATATGTACCAGAATACTTATCGGTCTAAACTGAGGAAAAAAATAGTTTTTTTATATATTTTTGGGGGATAATTATTATAGAAAAAAAGTAAAAAATATTGAGTTTTTTAAAAAATTGTTGCTCTTTTTTTTGTTTATAGCGCAAAAAATAAAAAACGCAGAGGTGATCAAATACCACCAAAAGAAAGCTTGATTTGTGGGGAAAAATGGATGTTAATTTCGTTTGGGTGCAATCGCACAATTGTCAGTTAAATCGACGCAGTGCCAAATCGCAAAAAGTGCTCTGGTCAGGAAGGGGGTAAATCCTTCCGGGACTGAAGTGGTTAAACAAGTAGCACATGTTAAATAAAAAAATATAAAGTGCTTGAAAACACTAGATTCTTCCTGAGCATTTAGTCATATTTATTTCATATTAGCAATACATATGCAATTTAGCCGCTTAAGTACCAGCCGACGCAGTTGTACAGCGGCAATGGGCTGATTCCCGCGAATCGCTATCATTGTACGTCAGCTCACACATGCCAATTTGCGGACGCGCACACACCGCCGGAGGGGGAGCCAGTCAGCTGGTGGTGCAGACTCGAGGTCCACCGGCCACCAGTGTTCCTCGCAGTGACAGAATGGGGATTTGCCTGTGTAAACAAGGCAGATCTCGATTCTGACAGGGGAGATCGTAAGGATCCTGTCTTTCTGCTATGCAGGCAGACGGATCTGTTTATTTCCCCAGTAACACAGTCCCCCATACAGATAGTAAACACACTGATGGAACACATTTAACCCCTTGATCGCCTCTAGTGTTAACCCCTTCCCTGCCAGTGTCATTAGTACAATAACAGTGCATATTTTTAGCACTGATTACTGTAATAATGTCACTGGTTCCCAAAAAAGTGTCAAAAATGTCAGTTAGATGTCCGATCTGTCCGCCGCAATGTCGCAGTCCCACTACAAATCACTGATCGCCACCATTACTAGTAAAAAAAAAAAATAAATAATAATGCCATAAATCTATCCTCTATTTTGTAGACACTATAACTTTTGCACAAACCAATCATTATACGCTTATTGCGATTTTTTTTAACCAATAATATGTATAAGAATACATATTGGCTTAAACTGATGAAGAAATTTCAAATTTTTTTGGATATTTATTATAGCAAAAAGTAAACAATATATATATATATATATATATATATATATATATTTTTTTTTTAATTTGTCGCTCTTTTTTTGTTTATAGAGCAACAAATAAAAACTGCAGAGGTGATCAAATACCACCAAAAGAAAGCTTTATTTGTGGGGGAAAAAGGACATCAATTTTGTTTGGGTACGTTGTCGCACGACCGCGCAATTGTCAGTTACAGCGACGAAGTGCCGTATCACAAAAAATGGCCTTAAGGGGGGAAAATCTTCCGGTCCTTAAGTGGTTAAAATATATTCTCTTTGTCTGCTTTCTGTATGCATTAATATAAAATACATCCCATCGCACATCACTTTACAATAATTCCAGGAACTGTATCCATAGAGCATATCCTTTAAGCATTCTGTACCATAATTTTAACATATTTTGTCATTATTTTTTCATATATATAGTATATTAGCCATAGCATTATGGCCAATGACAGATAAAGTAAATAACATTGAACATTGATTATTTCTGGACAATAACACCTGAAAGTGAGTGGGATATATTAGGCAGCAAGTTAGCATGTTGTTCCTGAACGTGAAGTGTTGAAAACTGAAAAATTGAGCAAGTGTAAGGATTTGAGTGACTTTACCAAGGGCCAAATTGTAGTAGCTAGACAACTGGATCAGAACAACTCCAAAACTGCAACTCTTGTGGGATGTTCCCAGTCTGCATTGATCAGGGCCTACCAAAAGGGGACCAAAGAAGGAAAACCTGCAAACCAGCATTAGATTCATGGGCAGCCAAGGCTAATAATACATGTAGGGATTAAAGGCTGGCCCATGAAGTTCAATCCGATGGAAGAGCTTCTGTGGTTCAAATTGCTGAAAATTTGACAGAAAGGTGTCAGAGCACACAGTGTATCACAGTTTGTTGTGTATGGGACTGCATTGGACAATCAGGATTCCCATGCTGACCTGTTTCCACAGCCAAAAGTGCCTACAATGGGTAAATGATCATCAGAACTGGATTACGGAGCAATAAAAGAAGGTGGCCTGGTCTAATGAATCACGTTTTCTTTCCCATCATGTGGATGGCTGGGTACGTGAGTGTTGCTTAAAAAGAGGAAACAAAACAGTGCTCTTGCGCACAAGTGTGTTGGCTAAAAAGTCCCAGAGGTTCGAGAAGGACTATGGATTTCGGCCTTGCTGCTCTCAGAGGATGGGATTGTCCTAGTATTAAACGAAAAAGAAAAAAGAGAGCGCACCAGCCTAGTGCATTATCCTTGACAGATTTATTTAATTAAAAGCAAAAATAAAAACTACTCACAAAGGTCGAAGACAAATTCGCATAACAATGGCGCAGAGGCAATTAATTCAGTGGTAGCAGTTTTCCAGGTTCCAGGAAGGCGGCATACGGATTACTGCTGGCTAACGCGTTTCGAAGGTAACCCTTCTTCATCAGAGCCTTAGTAGTGTTAGTCTCGTGTTGGCCTCTTATACACATGTCTAACTAAACCAGACTGGTCGGGTGGGTTCTAGGGCTCCTCCCTTAATTAGTGGGCGGTCCTCTAAGGAGGGTGGGTCTTGACTGAGTTGTTATTGTTAAAGGGCCATAGTATATTAGTTTATTGCTTTATTTGTTTATTTATTTATTTAATTGGTTACCGCTTTCATTAACATTATTATTAATATTATTGTTATTAATGTTGATAAATTTTATCCAGCCCATAGCAGGAAGGGTAATGCCGGTGGTTATCTATAGACCAAGGCATCCCAGAGGTTCTGCTCCTTTCTCCTCTCATCGGTATGTCACAGATGACAAGGAACGCTAGACAGTAATCAGAAGTAAAGAATTAGGGATTTACCTTATTATATATAAATCGGATGGCATCTCCTCCTCTCGAGTGTGATGTCTCTTATGGAGGCTGTAGCTGTATAGGCTTCTATTTACTGAAAAATCCTGACAATAACCCGTTCCTGTGTCCCGTAGGACCGAGTGGAACGCACGCCGCTACTTCACTTCCGGGTTGCGGTCCATGGGGCGGAAGTGCGGTCGTGACGTCACATCCCGTGCGCCCATCGGCGCACGAGAATGACCCGATTTGGTAAACAAAGGCCTCCATTTTGCTGTAGGCACAGATAGAGGCCGAAGTCAGACGGAAACCGTCTGACTTTAAGCTAAAATGAGACTGATGTAAATACATGCATGTATATAATACATAAAATATATATATAATATGATATGATAAAGAAACTGGAAGGGGACCAGGGGAGGAGAGGATAAGGGATTAAAAGATAAACTAAATGGCCCAATGTTTTAACATGGTGATCTGAAAGGGGGGGGACTAGGTAAAGGAAGGGGGAGGAGGGGGGGGGGGCTATTTAAAAAGACCAGTCCAGAACAGTAGCTGGAAGATGGCAATGCTCAAAACATATGTATATAATATTTAGAAGCCAGCAGGAGATACACTAGAATTAGTAATAAAAAATGATGATGATAAAATTACATATAATATACATACATTAAAATATACATACATTAAATTTAAAATTAGATCTGTATAAAAGTACAAGAATCTGCGTACTTTAGCAGTGTGATATAGAAAGAGGGTGGGGGGAGGGGGGGGGGGAGGGAAGTTTGCAGGGGGACAAGGAAGTCTATTAAAACTTCATGTATACATTAATATGATGATTTTATACATTATTTCAGATAGCCCAGAGGTTATTTTGTGGACATCGGCGAACGAGATGATACAACAAATGTACATAAATAAAACATATGCTCTAAAAAAAAAAAAAAAAAGGTAAGATGGTAATTAGGATATATTAAATATGAATATGAATGCGAATTATGAGGATTATGATGTTGAATATTAGTGAAAAATAGCAATAACATATACCTAAAGAACAACTAAAAATCACAATAGCAAATAAATACAAAGTCAATCGATAAAAGTGAATAGTATAGTAACATTATACTATTTTATGTACTTCTGGATCCTCGTTTAGGCCTCCTGGAGTGAGACTACCAAGGGTGAAGATCCAGAAGGCTTCTCTTTTGCAAAGCCTCTGGTATCTCCTTCCTGTATCCAGCTCCCTTCCAATCGACTCAATCCCAAAAACTTTCATGCCTGCGGGGTCTCCTTGATGGACTTCTACAAAGTGTCGGGGGACTGGATATTTGTCCCTTAGATTTATGATACCGCATTTATGCTCACCAATTCTAACACGCATAGGGCGTTGTGTACGGCCTACGTATAGACGCCCACATGGACATACTATACCGTAGATCATGTACTCTGTTCCACAGTTAATAAATTGCTTAATTGGATGAATTCTCCCGTCTTTTCCTACAACCGTTTTTTTCCTATGCCACATGTAAATGCATGTGCCACAGTTTTTGATACCACATTTATAGCAACCTTTTTGGTCGAAAATTGTCGTCCAGCTGTTAGTTGGTTTGCTGGTACATATTTTCACCCTACTTGGGGCTATCAGGCTCCTAAGATCTCGGGGCTTCCGAAAAACTATATTAGGGTGATCGGGGAGTGTCTTACCCAAAATAGGGTCGTGCTTCAGAATATTCCAGTTTTTTCTGATAACACTCTGGATTTCGAACGCTTTGCTTGTGTATTGGGTAGAAAAACAGGCCTGTTGGATGTCAGGAGTAGTCTGGTGTCGAGATTTTATGTCATTCGAATCACCCCTAGGTGGATCGTCGTAGAGGGCCAGATACTTGGAAAAAGCCAATTCTATATGGTTGGCTTCATACCCTTTCTCACTGAACTTCTGCATAAGAAGTTTGCTCTGTTTTACATAATCATCTTTCTTGGTACACGTCCTTCTGAGGCGACAAAATTGGCCAAAGGGGACATTCTGTATCCACCTGGGGTGGTGGTTACTTTTAGCATGTAAATATGAATTGCCCCCACTGGGTTTAAAATGGGTTTTGGAAAAGATGTTACCATCTTGGTCACTTTGTAGTTCCAAATCTAGAAAGACCAGACATTTCTCATCCAGAACATGAGTGAATTCTATACTAAATGGGTTGTTTTTACAATGTTCTAGGAAGTTCTGGAGGCTTTGATCCGACCCATCCCAGATAATCAAGATGTCATCAATGTATCTCGCATATAGGACCAGGTTTGCCCCAAAGGGATTATTCTTCCATATGAAGTGTTCTTCCCAAAATCCCATAAAAATATTCGCATAGCTAGGGGCAAACCTGGCTCCCATAGCTGTACCTTTTATTTGCAAATAGTGATCGCCTAAGAAGGAAAAATAATTGTGTGTGAGGGAGAATTCCACACAATCCAATATAAATTTGGCCTGCCAAGGGTTCATCCTGTCATCCTTAGATAGAAAATGGTTAATGGCTCTTAAGCCAAATGCATGGTCTATAGATGTATACAATGAGGCTACATCCAAAGAAAGCCATCTATAACCAGGTAGCCATTTGTACTTTGACAGTATCTCCAACACATGACCAGAATCTTTGACAAAAGATGGCAGCTCGACCACTATGTCCTGCAGAAAATGGTCAATGTAGCATCCCAAGTTACTGGAGAGGCTGTCGATCCCAGATATTATAGGTCTACCTGGAGGATTTGAAAGACTTTTATGTACCTTCGGTATGTGATAGAAATGTGGAGTGGCAGCATGCCTATTATATAGAAAAAGGTACTCATTTTTAGTGAGGACTTCCTTGGATAAGGCATCATCTAGAAGTGCTTTGAGCTCCTTGGTGTACTCAAAGGTGGGATCTCTTTTTAATACAGCATAGGTTTGAGTATCACCAAGAAGTCTTCTTGCCTCAGATATATATTCATCTCTATCTTGGATGACTAGACTTCCACCTTTGTCTGCCTTTCGGATGATCACATCCTTGTTTTGTTTAAGGGCATCTATGGGTACAGCATTTTGATCTCTGTTCATACTGATATTCATAGGTTTATCAAACTTTGTTTTAAAAGTATTGAAAACCATATCATAGAAGGTGGAGATAAATCTTCCTTTGGCCCAATGGGGAAAGAAGGAGGATTTAGGTCTGAAAGAGGTATGGGCAATAGCACTTTCACATGGGGGGGCAAATTTAGGTTCAGGGATTGTTTGTCCCTCAAAATGTGCTTCTTGGTAAAGCTCTTCAAGAATGTTAAGTATGGAGTCTTCTTCCATACTAGTGTCGGGTGGTAATGGCTCTTCCGACTTTATTCTTATACTATCTGTGCTATTCTCATTCTTAGCTTCTTTTAGTATATAATATCTTTGTATAGTAAGCTTGCGTATGTATTTATTAAGATCTATAAATAGTTCAAACAAGTTTGGTACACTAGGTGGGGCGAAATTAAGGCCCTTCCTAAGGAGGTCTAGCTCAGTTTCAGAAAAAACAGAGCTAGAAAGATTATAGATCTTAATAGTAGAATGGGTAGTTCCTACAATCTCCCTCTTTTTGTATCTCTTCCCTCCTCTTTTCCCTCTTCGTGTTCCTCTTCTCTTTTCCTTATTTTCTTCCCTGTGGACAGTATGTGTAATAGGGGGTCCGGTGACAGGTTCGTTACAGACCCCCCCAGTGTTGCAACTGCCTGCTCTAAAAAAACCAAAGGAGGTGTAATATCTGATATGCTTGTATTATTGGCTTCTAGATCGCTAAGGGTGGAGAAAGGGTTGTAAGTGGGAATATCCTTTAGCAATTGACAGTCTATATCAGAGACGACATTTGCATTCTCAGGTAAACTGCCTGAGGTGCAAGTAACGGGTAGAGATAAAATACTCCTCCCATTGGCTGATGGCATGATGGATGTTCCTCTTTCTAACTGTGAATTTTCACTAACGTTAGTGGTGATATTGTTTGTGGGGTCTCTAGTTGTTAGAGAGTTCTCTGCTAATGATTCTCCAGGCAGATCGGCCTTGGTATCCATGGTATTAGTCATTTTAGTACTGTTACATACAGATGGTCTATTCGTAGTGATTGTGACTGCTCGATTAGGTTTGAAATTTTGTTGATTTTTAGTATTGGAATATTGTTGGTAATGAGATCTATTGTGTGAATGGCCCTCCCCTGAAGTTGTCTGATTCACAGGGGGATCTTTTTTATAATTAGTTTTATGACTTGCTTTGTTCCTATTGGGCTTTGTATTGGCATTATTGTTTCTTAATATTTCTCTTTGATTTGAAGGGGGATGTTTACTCTGAGACTGTGTGCCATATGTGTTGTGTCCTGTCGGTTGTTCATTTGTCGTAACACCTCTAGTTTTATTTTTATTAATATTTTTATTTCTATTTCTATTTTCCGTATTGTCGGACCTTTTCCAATTGAATTCTCGATCGTTTAAATAATCCAATCTATCTCGTTCGAACTTGCCCGATTTTTTACTTATAAGATTGGTTTCATAGTCTGTTATTTGTTTATTCACTTTCTGGTCCCAGCTTTCGAAGGAACTGACGTCAGAGAAAGTGGATAATTCTTCTTGTAGAGTGTGTAAGTCTGCCCGAATCGCAGAGAGATTGCGTTCTCTTTGGGCTATAATAAACTGTAACCATTTCTGATTATACTCGCGCAGACTTAAAATCCACTTTTCTCTGAGGTCTATATCTAAAAACGTACATATTTTTGTGATTCTTAAACCTCTAGGTATTCTTTTAAATTCTAGATATTTCTGCAGAAGTAGTATATCCCACCACTGCAGCATCTCTCTTTCTAATAAATTTTTTAGTCTGTGAAACAAGTTTCTTTATCATATCATATTATATATATATTTTATGTATTATATACATGCATGTATTTACATCAGTCTCATTTTAGCTTAAAGTCAGACGGTTTCCGTCTGACTTCGGCCTCTATCTGTGCCTACAGCAAAATGGAGGCCTTTGTTTACCAAATCAGGTCATTCTTGTGCGCCGATGGGCGCACGGGATGTGACGTCACGACCGCACTTCCGCCCCATGGACCGCAACCCGGAAGTGAAGTAGCGGCGTGCGTTCCACTCGGTCCTACGGGACACAGGAACGGGTTATTGTCAGGATTTTTCAGTAAATAGAAGCCTATACAGCTACAGCCTCCATAAGAGACATCACACTCGAGAGGAGGAGATGCCATCCGATTTATATATAATAAGGTAAATCCCTAATTCTTTACTTCTGATTACTGTCTAGCGTTCCTTGTCATCTGTGACATACCGATGAGAGGAGAAAGGAACAGAACCTCTGGGATGCCTTGGTCTATAGATAACCACCGGCATTACCCTTCCTGCTATGGGCTGGATAAAATTTATCAACATTAATAACAATAATATTAATAATAATATTAATGAAAGCGGTAACCAATTAAATAAATAAATAAACAAATAAAGCAATAAACTAATATACTATGGCCCTTTAACAATAACAACTCAGTCAAGACCCACCCTCCTTAGAGGACCGCCCACTAATTAAGGGAGGAGCCCTAAAACCCACCCGACCAGTCTGGTTTAGTTAGACATGTGTATAAGAGGCCAACACGAGACTAACACTACTAAGGCTCTGATGAAGAAGGGTTACCTTCGAAACGCGTTAGCCAGCAGTAATCCGTATGCCGCCTTCCTGGAACCTGGAAAACTGCTACCACTGAATTAATTGCCTCTGCGCCATTGTTATGCGAATTTGTCTTCGACCTTTGTGAGTAGTTTTTATTTTTGCTTTTAATTAAATAAATCTGTCAAGGATAATGCACTAGGCTGGTGCGCTCTCTTTTTTCTTTTACGTGAGTGTTGCTTACCTGGGAAAGAGAGTGAGTGGTCATGATGTTATGTATGATCAGTGTATATATCTATGTATATATATATATCTATGTATATATATCTATGTATATAGATATAGATATATCTATATATATATAGATATATATATTATACCGTATATGTTACGGACTGTTTCCTTCTGTACAAAAGTTCAAGGCTGAAAAACAAGTTTTCTAATACACACATTAACATTCTCTAAAACATTAAGTAAAGCCATTCTTTACACACTTTGATTATGAGATGTAATCAAAACCAGGTTTGCTATTACAGACCAGATTTTTCTGGCTTCAGTAAGAACTGACACTGCCCACACTTGGTAATCCTGTTTTCCGAAATAAAGAAATAAAGGAATGTCATAAACAAAGTAGGAAATGTTAGCTATGGCCACATTCCTTCTGCTTGGACAAAATCCCAGTGACACCTTTTTCTATGACAGAAAGCCTCTAATGGTTTTCTATGATATGGGGCTTCTTAAGGGAGCTTTAGCCACTTCTATGTGACTCTAGTGGTAACAACACTGAATAGTAATAAACTGGAAACCTACATAGAAGATCATATTTAGCGCCATGTTAACAATCCTAGAAAATTCCTTAAATGTTACACATACTCATTAAGGGCCAATTCACATATTAAGGAACTATATAAATGAACAATGTTGTCTCAATTGCTCTACAGCAACGTTTCCTGCATATAATTTTCATAAGCTGTAAAGACTTTTGCCATATGTTTGTAGGCTTGAGGAAGAAGTAGAGAGGGAAATGTGATTGGAGAGAAGAACAAATCTTACCCAGGTTAAAAATCCAGCTTCAGCTAGCACGTTTTGAATAGGTAAGGGAAGAGTTAAAGAGAGTCCCGGAGTAGAAGAAAAGGAGAGGATGAGCGCAGGGATGGCATGACTAATGGGGACATCACAGTCATGCTTGTAGAATAGGAAAACACCTTTAAGAAAAGGGGAGGGGCCAGGAGCAGGGAGGCGCTTTGGTTCAATAAGAAGAAGAGGAAGGGGAGTGACATCACTCGTGAGCGGCGAAGTGACTTCACATGCATGGCGGTCACGGCCGCTGGAGCGCTTCAGCCCTGACACCTCCCCTAGTGGTCAAAGGCAACTGCAGCTGCAAATGAACTTGAGAGAACCTCCATCCCCCAGTATCCAGCAGACCCAGGGACCCGGGAATGGTGACCTGAGAAGGACCCAGTGCAGAGGCAGGAGTGCAGCGGTGGGGGAGCCCAGCACATCACATGGCTCTGCCCCCCTGCTCGTCGCAGATGTCAGGAGCATGCGGCCAGGGCTGCAGGAGAAGGTCAGAGCAGCCAGTCGGCCCAGCGAGGGAGAGACATGCCTCAGGATGCTGGCCAGGCTGCTGGGGAGGCCAGCAGTCCCACGTTGACCAGAGGTAGGACCGTGAGGAGCGCCGTGTTGGTGGTGAGTGAAGGCAAAGGGCGAGCAATGGATGCCCAGACTAGGAGCAGAAACAGGAGTCCATCAAGGTAGGCAGCGAGTGGGTCTGGTGTGACGGGACAGAGAGAAGGACTGGAACAGCAAATCAGATCCCCGGCAACCAAAGCAGGACCCTCTGGGGTGCAGCCAGTGGTCGTTTGGCTGGAGGAGAACAGCAACAGATCGGAGGGAGAACTGTCCAGGTGGGAAAGGGATGTGGACCAGGGACATCTGGCAGCGGTGGATTCTGGAGTGGTGGCTGGTGGGCCCAGGCCTGGGCAGCCCGGTGAGTGTATTTCTTCCTTACTCTCTTCTTTACTGAAAAATCTGTGGATCAGGGTAGAAAGCGGGGGTCCCCGGGGGAGGGTAGTTCATCAGGGGCAGGTGGTAACAGGACCCAAAAAGAACAACCTAGGAACGCAGGACTTATTGCGGGTAGGGCGGGCCTGCAGGATTTATTGTCGGGTTTGAGAGGCTTGGTACAGTGCTTTGAACTGAGCACAGGGGACAGTCCGTCATTGGCGCAGGTGTGGGCGCCGACACAAGGTAAGGATCGTGCTGCGACTGCCCCACCACTGTCAGCAGTCACTACCAGGGTTGCAGGCGGTCTGCCTGCATGGCAGCGAGAACAGTTATGGCGTTAGTCGCTTCCCCCAACGTACCGGCCAGTGTTTCGGCTCCGGACAGCCAAGGAAAGGCAGGGGAGAAAAAAAGCGGATTTGGTCAGATTGGCGGACTCCACAAAAAGCTAAGTTTATGTCTGTTTTGAGGACCCCTGGGGGCCCATCTTAAAACAGGGGTATAAGAAAAAATCTGGAAAGGGGAATATGTGGAGATCTCCACACTATTGCCGCTAGAGAAATTCAATCTCGACAGACTGAAGCCGGAAGAAAGCAAGGAGGAGGATGAGGAGAAACACAGATATCGGTTGATTCCTCGTACTTTTTCAAACTGGTTACAGGCGTTTGCCATCTTGGCGAGTGTGGTGGCGGAAAAGACCCCCGAACACTGCTTGGCTCTGTTCCTCTATCTAGAGGCCATTAGAGAGGCACACCAGGCGTATGGCAGAGTGGCATGGTGAACAGTTTCGACAACGGATGGCCGTCCAACCGTCTCTGCGCTGGGACCACAAGGATATCAGCCTGTGGATGAAGCTTATGCTCCAAATCAGTTTTTTCAGGCAGGGGTCGGAGGTACCGTGGCCTCAGAACAACTGACCGAAAAAAGATGGGGCTTCTGTTGGCAATTCAACGAGGGCACGTGTAAAAAAAGAGCCAAACAAGTTCAGATTGATTCACCACCTTTCCTTTCCAAAGGGAGGGTGGGTCAATGATTTAATTACTCCTGAGGAGTGTGCAGTAACACACTTCTTTTGATGCAGTGGTAGCATGGATTCGTCGTTATGGACAGGGGTCACTGATGACGAAAGCAGATATTGAATCGGCTTTCCGGCTCTTGCAGGTTCATCCAGACAGTTTTCGGCTGCTGGGCTGTACATGGAATGGGGCATACTATGTGGATCGTTGTCTCCCGATGGGATGCTCCATCTCATGTGCTTTCTTTGAAAGGTTCAGCTCTTTTTTGGAATGGACAGTACGGGACGTCTCCTCTATCAACCGGTCATTCACTATCTGGATGACTTCATATGTGTTGGCCCGGCGGGTTCCAACATTTGTGCCGTCCTGTTGGGGATGTTGCAACATATAGCAGAACGTTTCGGGGCCCTTTAGCTTCAGAAAAAACAGAGGGCCCCACGTCAACCATTGTTTACCTGGGAATTGAAGTGGATTCATTTGGGATGGAATGCCAATTGCTGAAGGACAAGCTGGAAAATCTTAGGGCAGAGGTGCGTGGGACCATTGGAATATGCAAGTTACAGTTGCGGAAGTTACAATCTTTGTTGGGAAAGCTAAATTTTGCTTGCTGAATAATTCCCATCGGTAGGGTTTTTTGCCGCCGGCTGGCTGCAGCAACCGCTGGAGTCAAGGAGCCTATGCACTTTGTGAGTCTCAACAGGGAACAAAGAGAGGATTTGCGGGTGTAGCAGGACTTCCTGGAGTCGTTCAATGGGCGCGCTCTATGGATGTCAGGTCCCATCACCAATTGCATTTTGGAGTTATTCACGGATGCTGTGGGCTCCACAGGCTATGGTGCCTTTTTCAGGGGACAATGGAGCGCATATATAAAGAAGTCAAAATGCAGCACTAAATAAAAACAAAGTTATCAAGTGAATATAATAGTCCATAAGAGCTTTTGGAGAGTAGAAATGATGTGAAGCCTCCACCAAACTTCAGTGTGCACAAAGAAAGCACACCCCACCCATGTGCTGCCAATCTGCTTACCAGACAAAAATGAAAAGCACACGATATAATCATATGTTGCCAAGGCTCAACAGTAACTCAGAATGACACTCCATCACAGACAGCCAGAAGATGGGAAAAGCCAGGTGGTCACATATCATCAGGTCATCAAGGTACACATGGGAAGATGAATGGATTATGCAGTCACCACAGGATAACCCAGTAGGAAAAGAGCAATAATAGTGAAGCCCGTATAGGTAAAAGCATAGGCATTTATTGTGGTCTACTTACAAGTATAAAAAGTACATCTTCACAGAAATAAAATGGTCCCCGGCTCACAGCGTGCTTGCATCGGCCAGCCTGATATGTTTCATCCTATGTGGATATCATCAGAGGCGCCTGAAGGGTCTGGTATAGATTTTGAGGGGGACCCCGCGCCATTTTTTTTTTTGGCCGGGGTTCCCCTTAATATCCATACCATTCCTGAAAGGCCTGGTATGGAATTTAGGGGGACCCCCACGTCATTTTTTTTTTAAATTTTGATTTGGGGTTCCCCTGTGGGGAATTCCCATGCCGTTTTTATCAATGAACTTTTATGTGTATTGTCGGACCGGCAATTCATTAATAGCCACGAGTAGTTTTAAATTACTTTTTTTCCTTTGAAATGTCGTTTTGCTGTTAGACTGTTCTAAACACAGGAAACATGTGCCCCTTTACAGGCATACTATAGACACCCCCCAGGTACGAAATTTAAAGGAATATTACACTTTTATTGTTTCACTTTAAGCATTATTAAAATCACTGCTCCCGAAAAAAACGTCCGTTTTTAAAACATTTTTTTGCATTGATCCATGTCCCCTGGGGCAGGACCCAGGTCTCCAAACACTTTTTATGACAATACCATGCATATAAGCCTTTAAAATTAGCACTTTTGATTTCTCCCATAGACTTTTAAAGGGTGTTCCGCAGCTTTCGAATTTGCAGCGAACACCCCAAATTGTTCGCTGTTCGGCGAACTGGCGAACAGTCCATGTTCGAGTCGAACAGGAGTTCAACTCGAACTCAAAGCTCATCCCTAGTTGGAGCACAGGAATGAGCCCTCCTGCAAAATATTGCACCAAAAATTGTAATTATGAGTAATAAGGGGGATGGTAGTTGCGCTGTGATGGGAAGGGGATAAGGGAAGGGAGAGACTACACTAAAGTGCATGTGAAAAACATGCCAAGTGACCTAAAAACACTATAAAAAATGAAATAAAAAGGCACACTGACTAGTGCATATAGTGAACAAATGGGAATACCACTAAATAGTGTAGGCATGAAGGGAGAGTGGAATTAAATGACATATAAGTAAGTACGTAATAAAAGAGGCAATCGAGCCAATGCAATATCAAAAAACAATAAGCAGTGAGTGAATGAAACACTAAGTGCACAAGTGGACAAATAAATAAAAAATATATTATAATGAATATAAAATGGTCCCATTAATAAACGTTATAGAAGAATCAAAACACTTGACCAGTGAAAGCATGAGAAAGAGTACATCATGAAAAAAACAATAAGTGATGATGACAAAAAATAGCAAACATATGAAAAAAATATAAATGTAAAAAAAAAAAAAAAACAGTCCCGCCACCAAGTATGACACTTCTGAGTCACAATCCAAAAACCACAATAATAAATGTGACAGGGGAAGAGGGGTGATCTTCGATGGGAGCACCTCAGTGTACACAGGCCCCTTACCTTACAGCTGTAAGGTATACAGCATATGTGTTAGGTGCCCAGTGGATGATGAAATCCAGAGAATTGCAGCAGATGAAATGGCTCACAAATGCAGTGGTATCATATGCGAAAAAACAAAATGAACAGCATATGGTGTGATACCGTTTCTATTTTCAAACGGTATCACACCATATGCTGTTCATTTTGTTTTTTCGCATATGATACCACTGCATTTGTGAGCCATTTCATCTGCTGCAATTCTCTGGATTTCATCATCCACTGGGCACCTAACACATATGCTGTATACCTTACAGCTGTAAGGTAAGGGGCCTGTGTACACTGAGGTGCTCCCATCGAAGATCACCCCTCTTCCCCTGTCACATTTATTATTGTGGTTTTTGGATTGTGACTCAGAAGTGTCATACTTGGTGGCGGGACTGTTTTTTTTTTTTTTTTTTTTTTTACATTTATATTTTTTTCATATGTTTGCTATTTTTTGTCATCATCACTTATTGTTTTTTTCATGATGTACTCTTTCTCATGCTTTCACTGGTCAAGTGTTTTGATTCTTCTATAACGTTTATTAATGGGACCATTTTATATTCATTATAATATATTTTTTATTTATTTGTCCACTTGTGCACTTAGTGTTTCATTCACTCACTGCTTATTGTTTTTTGATATTGCATTGGCTCGATTGCCTCTTTTATTACGTACTTACTTATATGTCATTTAATTCCACTCTCCCTTCATGCCTACACTATTTAGTGGTATTCCCATTCGTTCACTATATGCACTAGTCAGTGTGCCTTTTTATTTCATTTTTTATAGTGTTTTTAGGTCACTTGGCATGTTTTTCACATGCACTTTAGTGTAGTCTCTCCCTTCCCTTATCCCATTCCCATCACAGCGCAACTACCATCCCCCTTATTACTCATGTTTGTTTTGTCTGTTTGGAGCAGTCTTTAGGTGTTGCAGCAGTGTCCCCTTGGTAGCATAGGAGTCCACCAGCAGCGCAGGAGTTCCTCTTTTGTTTTCACAAAAATTGTAATTACACGTCGCTGTTAAACAGGGGCTGAAAAATTGGGCCTTAGGCACTGGTGCTGGTGCCACAACACTGTGACCCCTCACAGATACTCTAGTAGGAGCGCAGGAATGAGCCCTGCTGCAAAGTATTGCATCAAAAATTGTAATTACATGCCTCTGTTAAACAGGGGCTGAAAATTGGGCCTTAGACACTGGTGCTGGTGCCACAACACTGCAACCCCTCACAAATACTCTAGTTGAGCGCAGCAACGAACCCTTCTTGCAAAATATTGCATCAAAAATTGTAATTAAATGCCCCTGTTAAACAGGGGCTGAAAATTGGGCCTTAGCCACTGGTGGCGGCACCCAGAACCAAAAATATTCTTACAAGCTATCAGCATGATCATTGAGGAGGAAGAGGATAGTCATTTAGCATAACAGGATAGTCACAGCATCAGCATAGGCAGTCTTGAAGGGATCTGACATTTCAAAAAAAATTGTTCGGTTACATCAGCATCAGGTGCTTGGTAGCTGGTGGTGATCCAAGACTGATTCGTTTTTATTAAGGTCAGTCGATCGACCGAGTCGATGGACAGGCGCACCCTGTGATCGGTTACAAAGCCTCCAGCAGCACTGAATGTACGTTCTGAAAGAACGCTGGATGCAGGACTCGCCAGTCGCTCAATTGCATACTGTGCAAGTTCTGGCCAGTGATCCATCCTCAAGACCCAGTAACCCAGAGGATTTTCGGTGGGAAAGGTGTCCAAGTCAGATCCTGCCCCTAGGTATTCCTGCACCATGTAAAACAGACGCTGGAGATGGTTGCTGTAACTGATCATACCTTGGGGCTGTGGACTAAAAAATTGTCTGAACGCATCGGTCAGATGGCCACCTTCTCCACCGCTCCTTCTTTGACTGACCGAAGCATCAGCAACACGTCCAGGAACAGGAGTTTGTAACCTCCCAGTCTCTGGGAACGCATTGCACAGACCTTTCTGCAAGGCCTCCCGAAGTTGTTTCATCCTCTGCTCCCTCTGCGACAGCAAGATAAGGTCCGCAACCCAACCCTTGTAATGTGGATCAAGGCGGGTTGCCAGCCAGTATTGATCCCTCTCCTTGATACCACGAATATGAGGATCCTTCCGCAGGCTTTGCATGAACAGGGAGGCCATGCAGCGTAGGTTTGATGAGACATTCGGTCCCGAGTCCTCTGGGTCACTAAGGACGACATGATCCGCAGCCACCTCCTCCCAGCCACTTACAAGTCCATGGGTTTCTTGGGACTGTAAACGATCTCTTAAAGACTGCTGCTGATGCTGAGTACTAGGCTCCACCTCCATGCTGACACAATCCTCCTCGTCCTCTTTGTTAGGTACCTGGTAGTTGAGCCCGACTGGTAGAAGACCCCTCTTACAGCACTGGTTCAGGAGCCACTGGAGTGGGAACAGTGGTCTCGTGAGCACAGTGGGTAGGAGTGCCTGGTGAAGGTTCTTGCAGAGGCCAGCACAGGAGCTGGAGAGGAATCCTTCAGGGATGGCTGAGCTGCAGATGCAGGCAGGCAGAAGCAGATCTGCAGGCAGGCAGGTAGATGGTGTAACAGCAGCAGAACCTAGAGCTGGATGAGAAGGCTGGAATGCAGCGATACAGGACACAGGCAAAAGCAGAGTCATACAGTCCATTTGGCAGGAGATCAGGCAGGTATAGGCAAATGGATAATCACAGAGTAGTCAGGCAGGCAGGAGTTCGGCAACGGGTCACAAGAAGATAGCAGGGTCAGACAAGCCGGGTCGGATTGGAGATAGGAGAAGAGTCAGACGTAGCCGGGTCGATAAACAGCAAAGACAACAGCAGGCAGATTCAGGAACTCAGGTGCAGAGCTGCAGACTAACAGCACCACACAAGTGCAGCTGACATTCTTTTAAAGGGCCCTTGGCGCCAAACAGCGCTAGCGCGCACGGGCAGGAGCGTGCTGGCGCCCACCAGTGGGGGAATTCAACTGTGTTGCCCTGGACAGTCCCTGCGTGTGCATGCACGCACGCATATTCACCTGACGGGCACCGGCACGTCCCTGACATTGCCCCCTCCCAACGGGCAGCCTCTGGATGCCCAGGTAACTCTTCTTTTCAGGGTGGGCAGAAAAATAAGCATGGATTAAGCGTTTAGCATTGATATTGCTGTCGGGTTCCCATGAATTATTCTCTGGACCATACCCCTTCCATTTTAATAAAAATTGTACTTGCCCCAGTCTTCTTCTGCAATCGAGAATGGCTTCCACCTCATACTCCTCACTTCCATCCACCAGGACAGGTTCGGGAACCCTGGTACCCCTATCAGGAAAAGGATCAGGCACGGCAGGCTTCAACAGTGAAACATGAAATACGGGGTGCATTTTAAGGGAGTCAGATAGACATAGTTCATAAGACACTTCATTAATCCTCCTTTTAACCGGAAAAGGGCCAATAAACTTAGGAGCAAACTTCCTGGAAGGGCAAGTCAATTTAATGCTATTGGTAGACAGCCATACCTTATCACCAAGCTGAAGGTCCAGATCCCCTCTTCTTTTCTGATCAAAGGTCCTCTTACTGTCTGCTTGCGCCTTGGATACCGCTTCCTGCAATATCTGATTATTGTGGCTGAGAAACTGCACAGTGTCCTGGACCGCTGGAACTGAGGATTCTGGAAGAAAATCAGGTAAAAAGGATAAATGAAAACCGTAATTGGCAAAGAAGGGGGACTGACCGGTGGCAGAGTGACTAGCATTATTATAAGCGAATTCCGCTAGGGGCAGCAGGGACACCCAATCATCCTGTACAAAAGATGTATAACACCTAATGTATTGTTCTAAAGTCTGATTTGTCCTTTCCGTTTGCCCATTCGTTTGGGGATGATAAGCTGAGGACAAAGCTAGTTCAATTTTCAGGATCTCACACAGGGCCTTCCAGAATCGTGAAGTGAACTGCACCCCCTGTCAGACACTATATTTGCAGGAACTCTGTGTAGCCTGACGATTTCCTTGATAAACACACAGGCCATCTCCACAGCAGAAGGTGTTCCTTTTAAGGGTACAAAATGGGCCATCTTAGACAGGCGGTCAACGACCACAAAGATCGCTGAACACCCCTCTGAGCATGGTAGTTCAACTATAAAGTCCATTGCTATCATCCTCCAGGGCCTGTCTGGTACTGGTAAGGGTCTCAGCAGTCCCCAGGCTCGGTTCCTTGTGGTTTTAGAGTTAGCACCTTGACTCGAACATTCTCTGGAACAAAGATTTGGCTTCCTCTCCACAATAATCCATCTCGAGGCGTTAGGGTGAACCCCTGGAGGCTTGAAGATTCTGGACATGCCTCTCTGATCAGGGACAGAAGATCCGTCTGCCGGAGTAAAAAGTTGTTTGCAGGCAGAATGGTATCAGGTACAGATAAGTCTTTAGGGTTATGGAACATGCGCGAAAGCGCGTCTGGTTTAACATTCTTAGTTCCTGGCCGGTATGTGATATGAAAACAAAAACATGTAAAGAATAAAGCCCAACAGGGTTGTCGAGGTTTCAATCATTTGGCAGATCTTAAATATTCTAAATTTTTGTGATCGGTATATATTAATACCGGATGAGCTGCGCCCTCTAACAGATACCTCCACTCCTCCAATGCTGTCTCGATAGCGAGTAGTTCCCGATCACCCACATCATAATTCCGTTCAGCCGAAGACAGTTTTCGAGAGAAAAATCCCACGGGATGCATTAGATCCTTGTTGCCCTGCCGTTGAGAGATGACTGCTCCCACGGCCACTTCGGAAGCATCAACTTCCAGGATAAAAGGTAAGGATGGGTCAGGATGACTGAGAATCGGAGCTGAAGTGAAGCGCCTCTTCAGTCTTTCAAAGGCGTCCTGAGCCTCCAGGCTCCAGTGAAAGCGACAGTTCTGTTTGGTTAGTTGCGTGATGGGTGAGATGATGGCGGAAAACCCCTTGATGAATTTCCTGTAAAAGTTTGCGAACCCAATGAAGCATTGCACGCCTTTCTTATCCAGGGGACCTAGCCAGTCTAGCATGGCGGAAACCTTCTGAGGATCCATTTTGATACCAGTTGGGGAGATCACTAACCCCAAAAACTGGATGTCCTTCTGTTCAATTTCGCATTTCTCTGATTTAGCCTATAGCCCGTGCAGACGAAGACGGCCCAAGACTCTGCGAACATGTTCCCGGTGTTGATCAAGTGAGTCAGAGAAGATCAAAATATCGTCCAGATAGATGATTACAAAGATGTCCAGGAAGTCTCTGAATACATCGTTGAGAAGATCCTGAAAGGTGGCAGGAGCATTACATAGGCCAAAGGGTATGACTAAATACTCATAATGTCCAAAACGAGCCCAGAAAGCCGTCTTTTATTCATCCCTGGCCCGGATGCGGACCAGATTGTAGGCTCCTCTTAAATCCAGTTTGGTAAAAATGACGGCAGATCTCAACTTCTGAAACAGTTCAGGTATCAAGGGCAACGGGTAGCGGTTCTTAACCGTGACTTTGTTTAGCTCCCGATAATCCACACATGGATGAAGAGTCTGATCTTTTTTGGAGACAAAAGATATTCCGGCACCAGCTGGGGAAGTAGAATGTCGAATGAATCCTTTTTCTAAATTCTCGTTGATGTATAATTTAAGTGGTTCTTGCTCTTTTTCGGATTACGGAAAGATGCGCCCAAAAGGAATCTTGGCCCCAGGAAGAAGTTCAATTGGACAGTCGTAAGGGCGATGGGGTGGCAGGGAGTCAGCTCCCTTCTTACTGAACACATCCGCAAACTCCCGATAGGCCTCCGGTATGGTTTGAAGTAGATCCTGATCTATGTCCATACACAGTAAGGCGGCAGAAGATCTGGAGGGTTCATGCAAGCAATGTTCTTGACAGTAGGGTGACAAGAACTTGACTTCACCAGTAGTCCAATTGACATGGGGATTATGGGCCTGGAGCATGCTCAAAATGATCGGAAACAGCGGAGAAGAGATAACGTCCAAAGTTAGAATTTCCTTATGCGGAGATAAACTGATGACAGGCTTTCCTGAGAGACTTGTCCAGACTTTATGTGGGACCCATCAGCAAGGAAAACTGAAAGTTTATGTGTCTTGTCTTTTAGGGGAAGATTTTGTTGAGTGGCAAAAACAGTCAATAAAGCAACTACATGCCCCGGAGTCAATGATGGCGTTGACTTGTATTGTCCTTCCCTGGAGCTGTAACGAGAGAGGGAGAGCAAGTTGAGTTGCATTAGCAGTCAAAGCAGATAAACTGGCTGGAGCAGAAGGGGAACACTTACGGGTCTTGGCTGGGCAGTTGTGAACGTAATGGCCTGCTCCACCGCAGTACAGGCAAAGGTTTAGCTGGCGTCGGCGCGCCCGTTCTTCTGGAGACAGAGTAGCTCGCATTAGTCCTAGCTGCATGGGTTCAGGCACATCAGGTGTTGGAGTGACTGAGTTTGAACAGGTGGGAGGTGAGTAACGGGAAGCAGGAGCTGGAACTCTTGTCATCCACACTGGGTGTGCTTGTTGCGAAGAACGTTCAGACCAACGTTCACGGAGGCGTCGATCAATCTGAATCGTTAGGGTGATAAGCTCCTCAAGGGTATCGGGCATACCAACCCAAGCAAGCTCATCCTTCAGGCTCTCGGACAAACCCATGCGGAATTGATGGCGTAAGGCTGCGTTGTTCCATTGAGTGTCCGCGCTCCAGCGTCTGAAGTCCATGACATAGTCCTTGGCCAGTCTGCGGCCTTGCTGGAGCATGAACAAAGCTGACTGAGCTGTGGCAGTCCGCTGAGGATCTTCGTACAGCTGGGCCATAGCCTCGAAGAAGGTTACCCTCGAAGAGGGTAAGGACTGAATCTGTACAGAGTCTGTTTCAAGTAAATGGTGAGCCCAAGTCTGGGGTTCTCCTTGTAAGAGGGATATAACAAACCCCACTTTAGTAGCCTCAAGAGAAAATGTTTGCGGCTGCAGGGCAAAGTAAAGCTGACAAGCGCTGCGGAAGGCCCGGAACTTGGTTTGGTCCCCAGAAAACCTTTCAGGGATGGGGACCCTTGGCTCAGGTGGAAGCATTACCACAGAGGGAGATGAGACAGTCTGTGTTGGGGCAGCCGCAGGTGCAGAGGCCATGCTTCCAGGACCAGTAAGGTTCAGGACTTGTCCCTCCAGTCTGGTATAGCTATCCTGCAAAGTGTTCACGGCCTGGGTGAGCACCGCTAGGTGTGTGCAGATCTCCTTAATGGGAGAGGTCTCTCCTGCAGGCTCGGTCATGACTGTTCGTACTGTTAGGTACCTGGTAGTTGAGCCCGACTGGTAAGAGAAGACCCCTCTTACAGCGCTGGTTCAGGAGCCACTGGAGTGGGAACAGTGGTCTCGTGAGCACAGTGGGTAGGAGTGCCTGGTGAAGGTTCTTGCAGAGGTCAGCACAGGAGCTGGAGAGGAATCCTTCAGGGATGGCTGAGCTGCGGATGCAGGCAGGCAGAAGCGGATCAGCAGGCAGGCAGGTAGATGGTGTAACAGCAGCAGAACCTAGAGCTGAATGAGAAGACTGGAATGCAGCGATACAGGACACAGGCAAAAGCAGAGTCAGACAGTCCGTTTGGCAGGAGATCAGGCAGGTATAGGCAAATGGATAATCACAGAGTAGTCAGGCAGGCAGGAGTTCGGCAATGGGTCACAAGAAGATAGCAGGGTCAGACAAGCCGGGTCGGATTGGAAATAGGAGAAGAGTCAGACATAGCTGGGTCGATAAACAGCAAAGACAATCAGCAGGCAGATTCAGGAACTCAGGTGCAGAGCTGCAGACGAACAGCACCACACAAGTGCAGCTGACATTCTTTTAAAGGGCCCTTGGCGCCAAACAGCGCTAGCGCGCACGGGACGCGTGCGTGCAACCGCGTGCAGGAGCATGCCGGCGCCCACCAGTGGGGGAATTCAACTGTGTTGCCCTGGACAGTCCCTGTGTGCGCATGCGTGCACGCATATTCGCCTGACGGGCACCGGCACATCCCTGACACTCTTTCTGTGTGATCGGCGGGCACGCAGGAACACTGTCTGTCTGGATAAAGGGGGCCCTGAGAGCTAAGGAAGTCCTCCTCTTCCTGCCTCTGTTCTGCCCTTAAGTGCCCTGTCCATTATTCCACGCAGCGTGTGCTCCAACAGGTGGGCAAGGCGGACAGTGTCACTGATGCATGCACTGTCACTGCTCACCATCCTCGTGGCCTCCTCAAATGGTGACAGGACAGTGCTGATCATGGCCCACTGGCGTGGGGAAAAAGAAACAAGCTCCCCTTACCCTGTCCTGGTGCCATAGCCTTATAGGTACTCATTGATGGCCCTCTTCTGTGTGTGCAGCCGCTGCAGCATGGCCAACGTTGAATTCCACCTGGTGGGCATGTCACAGATTAGGCAGTTCTTGGGCATATAAATTCCTTTTGGAGGTCAGCCAGCTGAGCACTGGCATTAGATGACTGGCGGAAATGCACACAGACTTTCCTGGCCTGCCTCATGACATCCTGTAAGCTCAGGTACCTGCCCAAGAACCGCTGCACCACCAAGTTAAGGACGTGAGCCAAACAGGGCAGATGGGTAAGTTGTCCCTGTCGGAGGGCGGAGAGGAGGTTGGTGCCATTGTCGCAAACCATCATTCCTGCCTTAAGCTGGCGTGGCGTCAACCACCTCTGAGCCTGCCCCTGCAGAGCTGACAGAATCTCTTCCCCAGTGTGGCTTCTGTCCCCCAAGCACACCAGCTCAAGCACTGCATGGCATCTTTTGGGCTGCGTACTTGCATAGCCCCTTGAACGCCTACGGAGCACCGCTGGTTTCCGAGGACAAAGTACAGGAAGAGGCCATGGAGGAAGAAGAAGAGGAGGGGTTGGAGGAGATAGGTGTGTCAGAATCACCAGTAGTAACATTTTGGGGGCGTGGTGGTGGAACAACCTCCAACACTACTGCACCTTGTCCTGCATCCTTCCCAGCTGCCAGCAGAGTCATCCAATGCACCTTGAAAGATAGGTAACATCCCTGTCCATGCCTGCTAGACCATGAGTCAGCGGAAATATGCACCTTACCACTGACCGCCATGTCCAGCGAGGCCAAGACATTGCCTTCCACCTGCCGGTAGAAAGCCGGAATTTCCTTCCGTGAGAAAAAGTGGCGTTTGGGAACCTGCCACTGAGGAACCGCACATTCCACAAACTCACGGAAGGGGTCAGAGTCTACCAACTGAAAGACAGCAGTTGAAGTGCTAGCAATTTAGCCAAACTAGCATTCAACCGCTGGGCATGTGGATGGCTGGGAGCGAACTTCTTTCTGCGGTGCAGCAGCTGGGGCAGGGAAATTTTCCTGGTACAATCTGATGTTGGTGTACCGATAGCAGATTGCCTGCAAGTACTTGGCTATGACACACCTAATTCTACACCTTCATTCCTCTTAGTGCAGGTCTCAGAGAGGACTGAAGGTATAGTGGGGTTGGAGATCCCAGCTGAGGAGGAGCAAGGAGAGGTTCTCTTTGTTCTTTGGTGTGGGTCTTTTAGGTACGCTTACCAACGAACTGCATGGCAGGTCAACATATGTCTGGTCAAGTATGTGGTGCCCAAGAGGGTGATGTTTTGGGTGATGTTTTGGCCACGCGAGATACACTTGAGACATATGTTGCAAATAGCAGCGGTGGGATCTGATGCACTTGTCTCAAAAAAGGCCCACACCAAAGAACTTTTGGAATGCGAGCAGAGACAGCAGCGCCCTGCACATGCAAAGCTCTGTGGTGTGATGCAGTTGATGTGCTGCCCTTAAGCTGGCCCCTGGAGGGTATCCTGCCTCGTTGGTGATGTGCCTCCTCCTCCTCCTCCTCTCTCCTATCAGGCACCCATGTGGAGTCAGTGACCTCATCATCCCCTCCCTCCTCATCACTGGAGCAAACCTGACAGTATGCTGCAGCTGGGGGAACATGACTGCCAGATTGCTGTCCTTCTTGGGCACCCCCTCTGTCTGGGCTCACGTTACTGCTTTCCTCTAGCTGAGTACCATCATCGGAGCCTTCAAAACACTGGGCATCCTCCTGGATCATGTGCCCAACACTGTGGTCAAACAGTTCGGGGGACTCCTCAGGAGGACATGGTGGGGCTAGGGAAGGAGAGACTGATGCCATTGAGCCAAGGGAAGAGGCCGCGTTGGCAGCTGCTTTGGCAGACAAAGTACCATGAGCCTTAGTGAGAGAGGATGAGGAGGATGAGGACGGCTTGGTCATCCACTCTACCAAGTTTTCCGCATATTGCAGCTCAACACAGCCAGCTGCCGAAAAAAAGGACAATTTGAAGAAAGTGAGGGGGTGAAGACGCAGTCGCAGTTGCTGCTACTGACGACTCCTGCCTTGACCCCCCAAAAGTTGGAAAAAAGTGGGACTATTCCGGTACTCAAATGTTGGTGTATCGTGGTTGGTATAAGGATGAGTTAAAAACCTTATAAAATATAAATTTTAATCAAAACTATGGCACACCCCTTTAGGATCTCACTGGCACCGAGATGCTTATAGTCTGGTTAATCATATTCTTATCTATTAGAGGCTGCCTGTTATCCCCTGTGTCCGCCGCGGGGGGACTTTTATTGGGTCCTGCATACTTACGGAAACCGCCTGACTGGGTGAGCTTGTCCTTATTTTTACTGCTCGTGTATGATGTATTTGATTATTGTTGTAAATAGTGTTGCTGCAATGACTTTATGTATTTGCTTGAATATGCTAAAACTATGTTACATCATGTTCTAGATATGCTTCTCCTGAGGAAGCGGTGTTTAACCGCGAAACCAGTCGAGATTTAAAGCTCCACATACACTTCTCATCCAAATCTTGTGGAATCCACCTGTTTTGATTGTGTGGTATTTCCCTTTTATGATGATATAGAGTGATGTTGTCTATAATTGCAATTGTAATTGTAACTGTATTTTTATTCTGTTGTTTTGATTAAAATTTATATTTTATAAGGTTTTTAACTCATCCTTAAACCAACCACGATACACCAACATTTGAGTACCGGAATAGTCCCACTTTTTTCCAATTTTTGGGGGGGGTCAAGGCAGGAGTCGTCGGTAGCAGCAACTGTGACTGCGTCTTCACCCCCTCACTTTCTTCAATTATGACCTCTTGGGATGATTGTACCTTTATTCACTATTAACTATATTGTAACTTAGGCTGCAATATTTTTTCTAGAAAAAAAGGACAAGCGCGTCCCACGGCCACGTGCTGATGGGGATGTACTGTGTCCACGACCAGCACTGTTGCCTCTAGACACAGAGCCTGCTTGCCCTCTTTTGTTGGCTTGTGACTGTCTGCCTCTCCTTGTTGGCCCTCCAGACATACTAATGGCCTGCAGTGAGATGTAGCTGCACAAAACTGGGATGTATGTATATATATATATATATATATATATATATATAATGATTATACTGCAGCTAGCAGAATGCCTGTCTGTGGTATTAATAGGATCAGAAGAAGCACACCAGCACTTGTCTTCAGGTAGCTATAAGTGCAACTGTGCAGGGTACACAGTACACTAACTGTAAATACTTCAAGCTGCCTGCCTGTGGTATTAATAGGATCAGAAGAAGAACACCAGCACTTGTCTTCAGGTAGCTATAGATGCAAATGTGTAGGGGTACACAGTACACTAACTGCAAATACTTCAAGCTGCCTGCCTGTGGTACTAATAGGATCAGAAGAAGAACACCAGCACTTGTCTTCAGGTAGCTATAGGTGCAACTGTGCAGTGGTACACAGTACACTAACTGTAAATACTTCAAGCTGTCTGCCTGTGGTATTAATAGGATCAGAAGAAAAACACCAGCACTTGTCTTCAGGTAGCTATAGGTGCAACTGTGCAGGGGTACACAGTACACTAACTGTAAATACTTTAAGCTGCCTGCCTGTGGTATTAATCAGATCATAAGAAGAACATCAGCACTTGTCTTCAGGTAGATATAGGTGCAACTGTGCAGGCCACACAGTACACTAACTGTAAATACTTCAAGCTGCCTGCCTGTGGTATTAATAGGATCAGAAGAAGAACACCAGCACTTGTCTTCAGGTAGCTATAGATGCAAATGTGCAGGGGTACACAGTACACTAACTGCAAATACTTCAAGCTGCCTGCCTGTTGTACTAATAGGATCAGAAGAAGAACACCAGCACTTGTCTTCAGGTAGCTATAGGTGCAACTGTGCAGTGGTACACAGTACACTAACTGTAAATACTTCAAGCTGCCTGCCTGTGGTATTAATAGGATCAGAAGAAGAACACCAGCACTTGTCTTCAGGTAGCTATAGGTGCAACTGTGCAGGGTACACAGTACACTAACTGTAAATACTTCAAGCTGCCTGCCCGTGGTATTAATAGGATCAGAAGAAGAACAGCACTTGTCTTCAGGTAGCTATAGGTCCAACTGTGCGTGATACACAGTACACTAACTATAAATACTTCAAGCTGCCTGCCTGTGGTATTAATAGGATCAGAAGAAGAACACCAGCACTTGTCTTCAGGTAGCTATAGGTGCAACTGTGCAGGGGTACACAGTACACTAACTGTAAATACTTCAAGCTGCCTGCCTGTGGTATTAATAGTATCAGAAGAAGAACAACAGCACTTGTCTTCAGGTAGATATAGGTGCAACTGTGCAGGTTACACAGTACACTAACTGTAAATACTTCAAGCTGCCTAACTGTGGTATTAATAGGATCAGAAGAAGCACACCAGCACTTGTCTTCAGGTAGCATTAGGTGCGACTGTGCAGGTTACACAGTACACTAACTGTAAATACTTCAAGCTGCCTGCCTGTTGTATTAATAGGATCAGAAGAAGAACACCAGCACTTGTCTACAGGTAGCTATAGGTGCAACTGTGCAGGGTACACAGTACACTAACTGTAAATACTTCAAGCTGTCTGCCTGTGGTATTAATAGGATCAGAAGAAGAACACCAGCACTTGTCTTCAGGTAGCTATAGGTGCAACTGTGCAGGGTACACAGTACACTAACTGTAAATACTTCAAACTGCCTGCCTGTGGTATTAATAGGATCAGAAGAAGAACACCAGCACTTGTCTTCAGGTAGCTATAGGTGCAACTGTGCAGGTTACACAGTACACTAACTGTAAATACTTCAAGCTGCCTAACTGTTGTATTAATAGGATCAGAAGAAGCACACCAGCACTTGTCTTCAGGTAGCATTAGGTGCAACTGTGCAGGTTACACAGTACACTAACTGTAAATACTTCAAGCTGTCTGCCTGTGGTATTAATAGGATCAGAAGAAGAACACCAGCACTTGTCTTCAGGTAGCTATAGGTGCAACTGTGCAGGGTGCACAGTACACTAACTGTAAATACTTCAAACTGCCTGCCTGTGGTATTAATAGGATCAGAAGAAGAACACCAGCACTTGTCTTCAGGTAGCTATAGGTGCAACTGTGCAGGGTACACAGTACACTAACTGTAAATACTTCAAACTGCCTGCCTGTGGTATTAATAGGATCATTAGAAGAACACCAGCACTTGTCTTCAGGTAGCTATAGGTGCAACTGTGCAGGGTACACAGTACACTAACTGTAAATACTTCAAACTGCCTGCCTATGTTATTAATAGGATCAGAAGAAGAACAACAGCACTTGTCTTCAGGTAGCTATAGGTGCAACTGTGCAGGGTACACAGTACACTAACTGTAAATACTGTAAAAACACCTGCCTGCCTGTCAGTACAGTATATTAGAAAGAGATTAGCAGGAACGGATCTAGCTAAACTGAATACAGTGTATATATATATATATATATATATATATATATATATATATATATATATAACACCTGGGATGTGTGTATGTATATATATATATATATATATATATATATATATATATATATATATATATATATATATCATCATAAATAGTGGCATACCATAATCAGCAAAATATGACTATAATAGTACACTAGAAACAGCGCTAATGTTGAGCTAAAACGGGTTATATGTGGCCAACTTCACAAAAAAAGTGTCTTTTAAGAGAGAAAGTCAGTAAGCATAATAGTTCAGACAGTGTTCATAGGTGATCAGAGTGAAGAAATTCAGCGTGCACCTTCCACCGATCCATCCACTTCCACCCTGTGAGCACACGTTCCCCTCAGGGGGTTAAACTCACCAGAGCTTGATAAACACAAGCATCCAAGAAAGGAGATATCCGAACTCAAGGCAACTGTCAGTAACCCTCCAGAGGGATCCAAGACGGTCAGGGCTCATAAATCACCAAACAACAAAGAGAAGGCGCACATAGCGTAATCCTGTTTATTATTTAAAACCCTTCACATCACACAAAGACCCCCCCTTCAAACATTATACGTACATTGTTGTTGCAGTCCAAAGAGCACATCAAAAGGAAGCATCAGACACAGCACTTCACCCAAGTAAATTCAGCCGGTTCAGCCTCCCAAGTAGCAGAGTCTAACTTCCTGGTTGTGAACCAGGCTGTGGTGGAGCGCAAGCGTCACTTCCGACGTCGTGTAGGCCACGCACTGACGCGTTTCGTCATATCCTGACTTCAACAGAGGGCGCCCTCTGTTGAAGTCAGGATATGACAAACGCGTCAGGGCGTGGCCTACACGACGTCGGAAGTGATGCTTGCGCTCCACCACAGCCTGGTTCACAACCAGGAAGTTAGACTCTGCTACTTGGGAGGCTGAACCGGCTGAATTTACTTGGGTGAAGTGCTGTGTCTGATGCTTCCTTTGATGTGCTCTTTGGACTGCAACAACAATGTACGTATAATGTTTGAAGGGGGGGTCTTTGTGTGATGTGAAGGGTTTTAAATAATAAACAGGATTACGCTATGTGCGCCTTCTCTTTGTTGTTTGGTGATTTATGAGCCCTGACCGTCTTGGATCCCTCTGGAGGGTTACTGACAGTTGCCTTGAGTTTGGATATCTCCTTTCTTGGATGCTTGTGTTTATCAAGCTCTGGTGAGTTTAACCCCCTGAGGGGAACGTGTGCTCACAGGGTGGAAGTGGATGGATCGGTGGAAGGTGCACGCTGAATTTCTTCACTCTGATCACCTATGAACACTGTCTGAACTATTATGCTTACTGACTTTCTCTCTTAAAAGACACTTTTTTTGTGAAGTTGGCCACATATAACCCGTTTTAGCTCAACATTAGCGCTGTTTCTAGTGTACTATTATAGTCATATTTTGCTGATTATGGTATGCCACTATTTATGATGATGTGTCTGTAATTTTAAACGGCTGCTGCTCTAGTCTCACTTTTTTGTGACAGCAAATTGGTGTTACTTTTACTTTTATATTAAGTTATTTATTCTTTTCTTCATTACTGTTTCGGAACTGCTTGGTCCCTTGGCGCTGAGTGGTGTGTCTTTGGGCCTTGGATTACACCTTTATATATATATATATATATATACACACACAATACACTGTAAGTGCAGCTAACTGACTCGCTTGCCTACTCTACCTAACTTAAATCAAATGACTGTCTCTCTCTCTGTCTAATTCTCTCCGCCGCCGCAACACACTACACAAGGCCGCCACGCAGGCGGTCTTATATAGTGTGGGGTGTGTACTAAACCTCTGAGCCATAATTGGCCAAAGCCACCCTGGCTTTGGCCAATTACGGCTCTCTGTGCAGAGGGCGCTTTGATTGGCCAAGCATGCGGGTCATAGTGCATGCTTGGCCAATCATCAGCCAGCAATGCACTGCGATGCCGCAGTGAATTATGGGCCATGACGCTCCACTCGAATTTGGTGCGAACGGCCCATATCGTTCGCAATTCGACGAATGGTCAAACATGCGATGTTCGAGTCGAATATGGGTTCCCTACCTCTGATGCTCCAGCTAGAGAATTTGTCTTTAAAGACATATTGCTATCTTTAAAGTCTTATTTTCAATAAGATTTGAAGATTGGACCAATATTATTACATATACAGGTATGCAGGATCCAATTGATCAGTTGAGCGGCTGCACTGATCACTGAGAGAAAGATGAGGGAATTTTTTATAAAAATTTGTGGAGTCTGTGAATCAATTACACAAGCAGAATTGGTGTTGTCTTACTCAAATGTTTAAAACCTTTTTACCATTACAGTATGCACATGAGTTCACTATTGACAGAACACACAGCATTCCAAAACCTGAACATCTTCTGGACAATGTGCCTAGGGATATCTTGGCTAGTTCCACTTCTATCATATTAAGGAGCGCTTATGGCAGCAGCAAGTAAGGTGACCTTGTTTTCAGATATTTCAGTAACAACTGCACAGCTAAGAGAATATATACAGCTGTGACACAAATTCTTAGGGAGCATCATGTTCCTTATAAATAGCCATTTCTTATCACTTACAAAGGATACCTTCACACAGTGCTGTCTCTAGAAAAGGGCTTGAAAATGTTACATTAGTTGGGTATGTTGACTTCAAAAGTACTTTATTGTAGGGCTGTTACTGATTAAAATTTTTGTGTTCGATTAATCGATTTTTTTTCTTAATCGATTAATTGACTAATTTCGATTAATTATAATGCACATATAGATCCAACTACTTTTAGCTGATTTAGCACCGTTGTTATGGCAACGGCCGAAGCCGGACATAGCGGGGCATGGCTAGGACGTCACACATCATAAACTCAGCCTCACCGTGCCCATAATCTCAGCCTTACCATGCCCATAATCGCAGCCTCACTGTGCCCATAATCGCAGCCTTACCGTGCCCAAAATGCAGTCTCACGTGCCCATAATCTCAGACTTACCGCTCCCATAAACCGTGCCTATAATCGCAGCCTCACCGTGCCCATAATGCTGTCTCACTGTGCCCATAATGCTGTCTCACCATGCCCATAATCGCAGCCTCTCCATGCATATAATGGCAGCCTCACCGTGCCCATAATGCAGTCTCACCGTGCCCATAATGCAGTCTCACCGTGCCCATAATCACAGCCTCACTGTAGTCAGTGCCTGTGCCTGGATTACACAGTCTGCGGGCATCTCCTGCTGTGTGTCTTGGAGCTGAGTGTGAAAACTTTGGCCGCGCTGTGAGAAAAGTCCTACTCTACTCCTAGATCAGCTCGTGTGATAGACGGAGCACTGCGTCCATCACACGAGCTGATCAAGGAGGAGGGCGGGACTTTTCTCACAGTGCGGCCAAAGTTTTCACACTCAGCTCGGAGACACACAGTGGGAGATTCCTGCAGACTGTGTATGACATATAGTGGAGGAGGAGGGAGCGGAGCGCTGCGCTGCAGCCACAGCTTGGCCCAAAGCGGCCCCAGGGCAGGCAGCCTACCGATCAAAAAAATTTTGATCGATCAAAAAAAGAACGATTAATTGAGGAATTCATCTTTAATTTCCCCAGCCCTAATATATATATATATATATATATATATATATATATATATATATATATATATATATATATATATAAATATATATATATATATATATAAATATGCAGCGGAATACCCTTTAAAAGTCTATGGGAGACATCAAAAGTTCTAATTTTAAAGGCTTATATTCATGGTATAAGTTTTTATCATGACTGTGACATTATGGCGGACATGTCAGACAATTTTGACACATTTTTGGGACCATTGGCATTAATACAGCGATCAGTGTGATTAAAAATGCATTGATTACTGTAAAAACGTCACTGGCAGTGAAGGGGCTAAAACTAGGGGGCAGTGAAGGGGTTAATGTGTGTCCTAGTTTGTGTTCTAACTGAGGGGGGATGTGGACTGTGCAGGGAAGCTAACAGATCCTCTGTTCATACTCTGTATGAACAGAGGATCTGTCAGTTCTCCCCTCAGAGAACCAGAAACTGTGTGTTTACACACACAGTTCCCGGTTCCCCCTGTGCCCCGAGTGATCGTGGGAGCCCGGCGGTGATTGAGACAGTCAGGCATTTGCATCAGCTCGGGGGGCGAGCGGGGGGCGTGCGCACCCCCCTAGTGGCCACAGGGCGAAGCAACGTTACATAACGTTGTTTCGCCCAGCCGTGCCATTCTGCCACAGTATAACTGCGGCAGCTGGTCGGCATGTGGTTAAACCTTGTTCATGTGGAGAGGAGTCAAAAACCTTCTTTGCTTTTGGCTTTGGATGCAGATAAGGTTATTGAAGGCGTATTAGGGACATTTATCATATATTTTTTTTAAAATTCAGATTCCTTGCACTGATATATGATCATTACTCAATGCTTAAAGCTAAGGTTTACATTGATGGGGATCAAAATGACATCGAAATATACATAGGAGAAGATGTCAATACCATAGGTCTCTATGTTATTGCTGTTATCTTGGCCCTGACAGAACCATAACTCTCCCTCCAGGCTACTCAACAATAGGATTTTGCTATATAGACCTGTTAATGATGGTGGTATGGGGCTCCAATTCAATCCTGAATTATTAGCCACCATTTTGGATCAATGAAAAATACTGTTGGAACCCATTATGTACAGATTTCACTTGAGACATGGCAATCTTTTCACAAAATCAGCAGACAAGTATTCTTCGAAGAAATTTTAGAATTTCTAATTACAATTAATTCAGTGCTGATTTCCGAACTACATCTGGACAATTGTTTATTGCCTCATCTGGACTTGGCATTGGAGCCATCTATATGACATTACTGCACACCTATGACAGTTGGGATTGTTTGTGTACTACCCACCGTTGAGACTGCATTGCACTTTAGGGCCATAATTATGCCTTTTTGGTAGCACAATATTCTATTATAGACTGTTTTTTTCTAACAGGTGTGTTAGCACTGGAATTAATTTGCCTGGACAATTGGATAGCTGCTGGCATATTAAAGATTGGTGATTTGTGTCATGTTAACACATTGGAATTTCTTTGCAAATGTAACTGTAAAAAATACGATCTTTCAAATTTTTTTAATGACACTGCATTTCAAGTATTTCCTTCTCAAATGAAATGATATATCACCCTGAATCTTCTCTTACTATAACAGTCCCAACTTAAAGAAGTGTGAGAAACCAAAAAACAAACATACATACTCACCTATATGACTGCAGCATTAGACCGATGCTGCAGCTGTCCACCGTTGGCTCTAGGACCGAGAACTGAGCTTTCTCATGACCGCTGGTCACTCAGTTCTCAGGATTCACTGAGCAGAGAGCAGTGACTGTAAGTTATGGCTCACTGCTCTACTCCTCCAGTGTTCACTGGAGCACTGGGCTGTGGGGGGGGGGGGGGGAGGCTGGCTCAAGCTTTCAGCTTGAGAGGCTGAGCCTGCTGCTGGTCAGACATCTGAGTGGATCTTGACCTTAAAGTCTGGATCTTTTGCCTAGGACCGGCTCTGTGATGTCAGTCGATAGAGGGCTTTAGCCTGCTGTCAGCTGAATCTGGGTAACAGGAGTGCAGAACTTATTGCACTCCTGTGGCCCAGGAAAAAAGTATGGTCAAAAAGCTTTGGCCATACTTCTCTTTTAAGGATTAGAATTATATCTTTTTTTTATATGCTTATCTCACATACATGTATCAGGTAAGTGACACACCAAGTCACAAAGGAAGGATAAGGATGACACCAATGGAAGTCAGCAATGGCTATGTCTCTCACTTGACAATTTCCTTTTAATGCTCCTGGGAGACAATAAAACTAACAGGACATTGCAAAAAATAAGCTAAATGCCGAGTGTGAACATATAACTAAAAAATATAGATCTAAATACCTGCTTTTGGTTAATACCTCTTTCATAATTCTCTGGGGCTGTCTGCCAATACAGGAGACACTTGGAAGGTGGCACAGCAGAAGTCAGATGCAGCCAACACAAAGAAGATTTTGGTTCAAGACTATGAAAATCACTATGTGACATAGCTGCCCAATTCAGGCTCTCTTAAAAGTGCAGTTGTAGATATATGCATTAGGATAAAACACATTTAGGCTTTATAATAACTTATTTAAAATAACAGCATGTAGTTAAAAGGAAACACCACTGAAACACAATATTTAGTAATACATATGGTGAGTCAATAATTTGTTCTATTTGTTTGTCGTTTTTCTGATAAACAGATTAGTTGATGTAACACTGCCATCAGATATTAGTCTTAAATAGTTACAAAGACCATATACTCTATCAATCAAGACACCAATAAAGTACTTATCCATTTACACAACTAAACTGCACACACATAGTTCTTTAATTAATGGGTTAGTTCACCTTTAATAACTGTTGCCAAAAACATCCTAATGCATTACAGCATCTTCAGTATAATAAAGTGCAGTGCACCATTTTGTAAGAAGAATGCTTACTTTTTAAGCTCCTTATTTTATTTCCTTTAAATATAGAAAATAAGGGGGGGGCTGCACAGGCCACAGTGGCAGTCCTTCAATGTAGCTAAATAGCTTTATACTGGAGGGTGACCAACCTATAAATTATGAAACATTGAAAAAAGTAAGAAAAAGGTGTTCTACGGTGGCCCGCCAGTATTTAAAGTATTTATCCAGGAAACACATACTGTAAGTATTTTTCGAAAAACTTGACATATAATTTTTTATTATACAGTTAAAACAGAAATACATCTAGACAGTCAATTCAAATATGAAGCAGGGAGAATTACTGTCAAAATATATACAATAGATGCTTTTCACAGTTATTACTGCTTTTTCAAGACCTTGTGTTCGTATACATGACAGATATAAAGTATGAACAGTCTTGTATCTAGAATTAAAAAAACACATAGAATGAATATATATATCTATATCTATATCTATAGATATATAGATATAGATATATCTAGATAGATAGATAGATAGATAGATAGATAGATAGAGATATATATATATATAGATATATCTATATCTATATCTATATCGATCTATCTATCTATCTATCTATCTATCTATCTATCTATCTATCTATCTATCTATCTATCTATCTATCTATCTATCTATCTATCTATCTAGATAGATCTATATAGATACAGATATCTATATCTGGATATATAGATATAGATATCTATATATATATATAGATATAGATATAGATCTATATATATATAGATATAGATCTATATCTATATATACCTACAGTAGGTATACATTTGCAATGTCTCTATAAAACTATTCCATAAGAAAAACAAAAACAAAAAGGGGGGGCAGACAAGGGGGAGAAAAAAATAATAATACTAGATAATTACTTACAAAAACAATCAAATACATGTAGAAACAGAGTTACCTGCTCCCAGGCTGCAGGGAGGTTATGAAAGAGAAAGAAAATGGCAAGGAATATAATAATGCCTAGAATGCATCTTACTTACCATGAACAAGCCCCTGATAAGTATGCTCGCAGGGAATGATGAAACAGATGAAAATTGGGCTATCCTGTTTTAAAAGTCTCCTTTAATTATTACTCCACAAGCATTAGTCCCCAGACAAACCACACCAGCAAGGCTGGACCATCTGCCCACCTTGTGACACAAAATAGTTGGAGGATAAAGAGGACTGGTTTGTATATCCAAGTGAAGATTTCACAAGTTGGAAACACCAAAGTCCTAGTATCTATCTTAGAATAACCTATCAGAAAAATAGAGAGCAACCAAGATCTAAACTGCTCCGAAGCAACACCCATGGCATGGAGATGGCACTCAACCACATGGTTAGCAAATCCATACAAACACATTCTGTACCTTACCAGTGAAATTCCAGTCAGCCTTCCAATAACCTACATCAAACAGCTATAATGAAAAGGGAGGTTTAGGCAAACTCAAGCTACCCATTAAATGGTCCCTGGGCTTCTCAAGGGAACAACCACCAAAGTCACATCTCAGCATGTCCACCAAAGACACAGTATACACCCGAGGAGGCTTGGGGCTTCCCTCTCCCCATTGTAAAACGCACAAATAGGTGGCACCTATTATTAATTACATGCGAGGGTGATCAAAGCTGCAACAGAGAAGATGCCATGGTTCTTCTAGCCAATATTGCTTTACTAGGCATCACCATGCGGCTTCATCTAAATGCCAAAATGGCTGCTGTGCCAGAAGTGACATCACGCCGCACAGGCAGCCCAGAAGTGATGCATCCCTAGAGGCACATATAAGCTCAAACACATCCAGGTCAGATATGCATAATATACACAGGCTAGAGCGACATAGGGACATCAAAAGCAATGGGGATGCAGCCCAGGAAGAGGAAAATCATCTCCAACACATAATAATAATAATCATAATAACAACTTATAATGACATAAATAAATATGGGTACATTGTTTTTCAAATAAAATGTATTAGTAAAAAATAATAAATAAAAATTCTTGTTAAAGGGGGCTTCCAGATTCCGATAAGCCACCCGCCCAAAGACCCCCACAGTCACTGGGCAAGGGTTGTGGGGATGAGGCCCTTGTCCCCATCAACATGGGGACAAGGTGCTTTGGGGGGCTACTCCAAAGCACCCTCCCCATGTTGGGGGCATGTGGCCTGGTATGGTTCAGGAGCGGGGGCACTCTCTCATCCTCCCTCTTTTCCTGCAGTCTGCCAGGTTGCATGCTCGGATTAGGGTCTGATATGGATTTTAGGGGAACCCTACACCATTTTTTTTTTAATTTGGTGCAGGGTTCCCCTTAATTTCCATATAGGACCTGAAGGGCCTGGTATGGATTTTGGGGGGACCCCCACACAATTTTTTTTTTATTTTTGGTTCGGGGTTCCCCTTAATATTCATACCAGACCCAAAGGGTCTGGTAATGGACTGGGGGGGGGGACCCATGGCATTTTTTAAAATGAGTTTTATCTATATTGCCGGGACCCGACAATTCATTACAGCCGCGATCAGTTTTAAATGACTTTTTTCCCTTAGAAATGTCATTTTGCTTTGGTACTGTTCTAAACACGGGAAAACTGCGCCACTTTACAGGAACCCCCCCAGGCACAATATTTAAAGGAATCTTTCATTTTTATTGTTTCACGTTAAGCATTATTAAAATCACTGCTCCCGAAAAAACGTCCGTCTTTAAAACTTTTTTTTTTATTGATACATGTCCCCTGGGGCAGGACCCAGGTCCCCAAACACTTTTTATGACAATAACTTGCATATAAGCCTTTAAAATGAGCACTTTTGATTTTTCATGTTCGTGTCCCATAGACTTTAACGGTATAGGTGTGTTCGTCCGAATTGTTTGCCTGTTCGCATGTTCTAGTGCAAACCGAACTGGTGGGGGTGTTCAGCTCTTAGCAGGGAAATGTACGAGTACGTCCATCTGCATTGGCGCTGCTATTGTCTAGCTTTTTATGTACAATGCCTGGATGGGAAGTGGTTACATTTTTTTTTTACTATAGTATCAGTGTCAGTTAGTGTGTTTTAGTTTTAAATTAAAAAAGAAACATGTGCAAATTGTTTCTGGGCCCTACTACAGGTACAAACAACAAATAACATAGATATGTGTGATTTTGCTGTGATCGTCAGCAGGAAAATGTTTAAAATATATAATATTTTGGGTTGTACTTTGATGGTAGGTTATAGTACTATCAAGAAATATACAGCTATATATAAAAAAATTAAAACACTATTTTTGACAGTTTCTTTTGATAATAATAATAAAAAAACGGGATATATCCATTACCATTTACCATCAAATAAAAGCCAAATTCATCCTAAAAAAAACAAGGTATAATTCACCTGGATACACTAAGCAGCTGAGATGAAACTTACACTTTTACTAACACAAAGTGTCAAAGCTGTGATTTTTAAACTCTCAGTCATAAAGGGCTTAAAAGATGTTCTCTGTTTTACAAAACAAAGCACAATAGTCATATATCATTTTCTTTTTGTTTTGTTTTTTTGTTTTTTTTTTTGTTTAAGCATCTGGTATATGAGCTCAGGGTATATTTTAATTTAACTCCTTCATTGAAATCCAATGTTTTTGAGAATGTAACTGCAGACCCATTTGGCAGGGAACAGCTAGCTAAATAAAATCACCAGTGCAACATTTGAATAATACTGTTTTGTAATCTCTATACTACCTTAGACAGAAAACATGGGAAGTCAGTTACAAGTCATGCATGCATATAATCTAATGAGCTAGTTTGGAAGGAATCCAGGCCTCTCTTGTTAGCTCGGCAGGTGAAACTGCTTTTTTTTTTTCTTCCTATGGAAACAAAGTCAGCATGTGTCCTTTTCTCTATTCTGTCTGCATCTGTCAGCACAATTGTTATAGCTATGATGGCAGATTATCCATGATGGCAGATTATCCTAAGGTTAGCACTGAAACACTCCACCCATTAAGGAAGTCAGTGATATATTTGTAATCTAAACTAAAGGCCAGGTTTCAAGATGGGCATCCATTGATAACTTTCTATTTACGGCTTTATAAATATACAACATTAAACAAATACTTTATTTTTTTTTTACTGTGGTCCCCAGAATTTAAATTATAGGTTTCAATTTAAGTGAACTTTAAATGAGCTTTCCATTGCTTAAAAGTGCTGTTTTTAAATGCACTGTAATTTGAATTCAGAGGTTACCATCTGTTTTTGAGCAAAGAGCCAGAAGAAAAGTATGTACATCATATGGGGTATATGTGATTTTGGGCACCCTTTCCGATGTTTATGTTTAAAATCAATGTGAGTATAAATGTGATTAATGCTACATTAAAGGGTCACAAAACACAATAAATTGTTTACTTGTCTACATTATTTATTTAATAGTGTTCATAAACACATTTGTAAATGTCTCAACAGTTTATTGGATGTTAATTTATTTAAATGGAAAGTATATAACAGGGGGAAACATTCTGAGCACCAGACATGTGATTCAATAGATGTCAGCAACACAATTATATTCAGTTGTGATCTACTATGAACATTACTATGGGTTATAATAATAGCTAGGTTGAGTGCATACCACAAAAGAAACCCTCATGGACTTTGGAGGCAGAAAAAGAATAAGCGTATGTATGAAAAGTAAGAATTTTTATTAAAGAACTTGGAGCAAAAAGGGGAAAACAATCCCTATAGGATGACAAAATAACAACACATATAATAATACATGTCTCATAGCTGTATAAACACACAAAAAAAACAAAAACCATCTAAACCATCCATAGAGCTGCCTATGTGCTTACTATGGGTGATATTATTATTATTTATTTATTTATTTATTTTATTTTTAAGTTCTGTAGAAACACAATACTTAAATAGATATAATATCTCCTGAATCTGTGCTAATGAAAACTGAACAAAAATAAATAAATAAATGGAACAAATGAATTAAATAAATGTGCATGAATTGATATAACTTAAAATATATATCCAACTGCTACTATACTATATACACCACATTAGAAAAACAAAAAAGTAATGTGACACTGCATGTGGAAAGTTTTTTTCATTTCTTTTTTTAATACTTAGATAAGCTTTTATTGTAGGACCTCTATTTCCTTTTCCAAGTGTTGAATAAGTTATTTATTTATTGGTAAGTACATTCTGTCACTCATTCTGATCACCCTTGTGTATGTGGTTGGAGGGGGTTGTGGAGATCAGAGAGGTGCTTATAAGACAGAGATGGGAGTACTTAGTTGTCGTATTAGGTTTTATTGCATTGGGGGGGGGTTAACCAGGTTCCTGCTTAAGCAGCCAAGATTTGAAACCGTTAATCAACCAAGTTGATCAATCGATCGATACAACCAGAATTCCAGATTCTCTTCTGATTACCACTGTCTTCTCCCGCTGGAGACGGCTTCCCCCGCCTGCCCCCGCCCCATCGCCAGAAGAAGACAATGGCCCAGCAGGAGGGATTCCTGCATCAAAACTGTCTATGTTGATGGGGAAATGGAGCAAAATCCATGTCATCCCTCTGAAAGGCGATCCACCACCGATCATTTTACAGGCAGCTAACACTAGTGTAAATGAGCTCTTATTCGTTTAGAACAAATTAGGCTATTTAAAAATAACTTGCACTGTGTACAAAGCTCCATGGTTAACATAAAATTATATAAAACAGATAGCATGCATTCTGTAGGTTCTTTGTATGAACTTCCTGAGGAAGTGTGCTTGCTCCTCTTCAGAGAAGCTCATCTTGCCCACACCTAACAACTGTACTTTGATTTTCTCCAACAGCTCACCCCCCACAGTTATTACCTTTTGTATCTTTTGACCCTCCCTCCTAGATTGTAAGCTCTAACGAGCAGGGCTCTCTTATTACTCTTGTATTGAATTGTATTGTAACTGTACTGTCTGCCCTCATGTTGTAAAGTGTTGGCGCTATAGAAATCCTGTATAATAATAATAATAAAAATATTAATAATAATTACTACCTCCATGCACCTAAAAATTGAAAGCCTACCCCTTTAGGTTTAAAATCCCTCCTACCTCACACCTTGCCATTTCTGCTTAGTGTTCCCATGAGAGTTAAAGTATAACTAAGGCAATAGTTTTTTAGTTTTGGATAGAGTGTAGAGGGATTAGATCACCTGTCAGATTTTTATTGCTATGTCTCTATTAGGGAGATTCACCCTCACTATTTGTCATGGTGATCATTATCACTAAAAATAAACAAAAAAATCCACAAATTTTGAGTGGTCACCAGAGAGGGAAATCTTCCAAAGGGAACACTCGTTCAGTTCACCCTGGAATCTATCTGGTATTTCCAGAGGAGCCTCCTCTCACTTCCTGTTGTGACTATAGGAAAGGAAGTGAAGGGAAATCTCCCCAATGAGACACAAATGCAAACAAAAAACTGACAGAGGTTATAATCCTCTATTCAAAATAAAAAAGAAAAGCTTTGCCTTCAGTTCTACTTTAATATCTCTATTTTCTCTGCTAGAAATTTCATTACATTTTTAATTGCTTTTGGGAGTTTCTCCAGTCCACCAGGCATGGGTTTTCCCAGTTTTACTAGTGTTCTCTCTGCAATGGTTCTACATTACCATTAGTGACAACCCCCTCTGTGTTCTGGACTTTACCTTTAAGGACAGGCCAGTATTGTTGGGGAATTCCTTGTTGAATGTCAGAACCAGGGCCATGGCATACTGTGCACAGTTCCAATGGCCATGCTGGAGGCTCATTATGTACTCTGGCTGCCATGTACAGTGCCTTGAAAAAGTACCCCTTGAAATTAGTAAATAGAGTCCACCTGTGTGTAATTTAATCTCAGTATAAATACAGCTGTTCTGTGAAGCCCCCATAGGTTTGTTAGAGAACCTTAGAGAACAAACAGCATCATGAAGGCCAAAGAACACACCAGACAGGTTAGGGATACAGTTGTGGAGAAGTGTAAAGCAGGGTTAGGTTATAAAAAAATGTCCCAAGCTTTGAACATCTCATGGAGCACTGTTCAATCCATCATCCGAAAATGAAAAGAGTATGGCACAACTGCAAACCTACAAAGACATGGCCTTCCATCTAAACTGACAGGCAGGGCAAAGAGAGCATTCATCAGAGAAGCAGCCAAGAAGCCCATGGTAACTCTGGAGGAGCTGCAGAGATCCACAGCTCAGGTGGGGGACTATATCCACAGCACAACTATTAGTAGTGCAATCCACAAATCTGGCCTTTATGGAAGAGTGGCAAGAAGAAAGCCATTGTTGAAAGAAAGCCATAAGAAGCCCTGTTTGCAGTTTGCGAGAAGCCATGTGGGGGACACAGCAAACATGTGGATGAAGTTGCTTTGGTCAGATGAGACCAAAATTTTACTTTTTGGCCTAAAAGCAAAACGCTATGTGTTATGGAAAACTAACACTGCACATCACCCTGAACACATCATCCCCACCGTGAAACATAGTGGTGGAAGCATCATGTTGTGGGGATGTTTTTCTTCAGCAGGGACAGGGAAGCTGGTCAGAGTTGATGGGAAGATGGATGGAGCCAAATACAGGGCAATCTTAGAAGAAAACCTGTTATGCCGCGTACACACGGTCGGACTTTCTGGCATATTTGGTCCGGCGGACCAGAGTGTGCCGGACAATCCACCCGTGTGTAGGCACCGGCGGACTTTTCCGGCGGACTTTTTCCCAAAAGCCCGCCGGACCTAGATTTGAAGAAAGTTCTAAATCTTTCCGCCGGACTCAGTTTCGGGCGGAAAGTCCGCTCGTGTGTGTGCTGGTCCGACGGAAAGCCCACTCGTGTGTAGGCTGGTCCGACGGACCAGATACAACACGAGGGCAGGGTATTGCATCTCACGCTCGCTGCAATAGGTAAAACACATTTTCCTATTGCGGCGAGCGCGGGGCATACCAGGCCCTTAGGTCTGGTATGGATTATAAAGGGAAGCCCCTACACCGAAAAAAACGGCGTGGGGTCCCCCCTAAAATCCATACCAGACCCCGATCCGAGCACGCAGCCTGGCCGGTCAGGAAAGGGGGTGGGGACGAGCGAGCGCCCCCCCCTCCTGAACCGTACCAGGCCGCATGCCCTCAACATGGGGGTGGGTGCTTTGGGGGAGGGGGGCGCCCTGCGCCCCCCCCCCAAAGCACCTTGTCCCCATGTTGATGAGGACAAGGGCCTCTTCCCGACAACCCTGGCCGTTGGTTGTCGGGGTCTGCGGGCGGGGGCTTATCGGAATCTGGGAGCCCCCTTTAATAAGGGGGCCCCCAGATCCCGGCCCCCCACCCTATGTAAATGAGTATGGGGTACATGGTACCCCTACCCATTTACCTAGGAAAAAAGTGTAAGTAATAAAACACACTACACAGGTTTTTAAAATATTTTATTAAACAGCTCCGGGGGGGGGGATCTTCCTCCGGCTTCGGGGGTCTTCTTCCGGCTTCGGGGGTCCCTCCGCTTCATCTTCTCCCGGCGTCCGGTTGGTTCTTCTCCGCTCTCTTCTCCCGGTGTTCCTGTTCTTCGGCCGGCTCCTCTGCTGTCTTCAAGTAGCTCTCTTGCCAGCAGAGGTCCGGACTTCTGGGCTTCTGGGCTTCTGGGCTTCTGGGCTTCTCTTCCCCAGATGTTGACACGACGCTCTCTCCTGCTGGACTGCTCTCCGAGGGCTGCGTTGTGACTTATATAGGTGGAGACCCCGCCCCCTTTTGATGTCACAGTCCCTGGGCATGCTGGGACTGTGACGTTTTAGGGGGCGTGGTCACTGGGTGATGTTGACCACGCCCCCTAAAACGTCACAGTCCCAGCATGCCCAGGGACTGTGACATCAAAAGGGGGCGGGGTCTCCGCCTATATAAGTCACAACGCAGCCCTCGGAGAGCAGTCCAGCCGGAGAGAGCGTCGTGTCAACATCTGGAGAAGAGAAGAGAAGAAGCCCAGAAGCCCAGAAGTCCGGACCTCTGCTGGCAAGAGAGCTACCTGAAGACAGCAGAGGAGCCGGCCGAAGAACTGGAACACCGGGAGAAGAACCAACCGGACGCCGGGAGAAGATGAAGCGGAGGGACCCCCGAAGCCGGAAGAAGACCCCCGAAGCCGGAGGAAGATCCCCCCCCCCGGAGCTGTTTAATAAAATATTTTAAAAACCTGTGTAGTGTGTTTTATTACTTACACTTTTTTCCTAGGTAAATGGGTAGGGGTACCATGTACCCCATACTCATTTACATAGGGTGGGGGGCCGGGATCTGGGGGCCCCCTTATTAAAGGGGGCTCCCAGATTCCGATAAGCCCCCGCCCGCAGACCCCGACAACCAACGGCCAGGGTTGTCGGGAAGAGGCCCTTGTCCTCATCAACATGGGGACAAGGTGCTTTGGGGGGGGGGCGCAGGGCGCCCCCCTCCCCCAAAGCACCCACCCCCATGTTGAGGGCATGCGGCCTGGTACGGTTCAGGAGGGGGGGGGCGCTCGCTCGTCCCCACCCCCTTTCCTGACCGGCCAGGCTGCGTGCTCGGATCGGGGTCTGGTATGGATTTTAGGGGGACCCCACGCCGTTTTTTCGGCGTAGCGGGGTTCCCCTTTATAATCCATACCAGACCTAAGGGCCTGGTATGCCCCGCGACGGGGCTAGTAAGGTGTCAATCTCGCCGATAAAAGCGGCAAGATTGACATCCTTTTCTAGTCCCGTCGCACCTGAGTCACGTTCAAAATGAACGGACTTGTCCGTGTGTGGGCAAGTCCGTTCATTCTGAAAGTCCGCCGGAACTCCGGCGAAAGTCCGTCGGAAAGACGGGCGGACTTAGCCCGCCGGAAAGTCCCGGCGTGTGTGGGCAAGTCCGTCCGTTTTAAAGTCCGGCGCACCTGGCGGACAAAGTCCGTCGGAAAGTGTGCCGGACCAAGTAGGATAGAAAGTCCGCTCGTGTGTACGCGGCATTAGAGTTTGCAAAAGACTTGAGACTGGGGCGAAGGTTCACCTTCCAGTAGGACAATGATACTAAACATACATCCAGAGCTACAATGGAATAGTTTAGATCAAAGCATATTCATGTGTTATAATTGCCCAGTCAAAGTATTAAATCCAATAGAGAATCTGTGGCAAGACTTGAAAATTGCTGTTCACAGATGCTCCCCATCCAATCTGACAGAACTTGAGCTATTTTGCAAAGAAGAATGGGCAAAAATGTCACTCTCTAGATGTGCAAAGCTGGTAGAGACATACCCAAAAAGACTTACAGCTGTAATTGCAGCACAAGGGGGTTCTACAAAATATTGACTCGGGGGGCTGAATACAAATGCATGCCACACTTTTCACATATTTATTTGTAAAACATTTTGAAAACCATTTAACATTTTCCTTCCACTTTACAATTATGTGTCACTTTGTGTTGGTCTATAACATAAAATCCCAATAAAATAATATTACGTGTTTGGTTGTAACATGACAAAATGTGGAAAATGTAAGGGGGTGTGAATACTTTTTCAAGGCACTGTACATACTGGAGAGGGCAGCACATGTTAACTATTGCCTATTATGCCCAATACTGTGCAGGGGACTGGGACTTCTTTCCATTATATTTTTGCTGGGGAGTGTTTCTGACTATCAGCTGAACAGTGTATTGTTAACTATGTTGCTGTTTGACTTCCTTGCATTTACAATGTGGCTGAAACTTTCAATTATTATTTGTGCATTGAGTGCTGAGTTGATGATGACTGGCTTTGTTTATCAACAAAGCCATGTAATCACCACGTTAGCACTTAAAGAATGGAAGAGCACAGGGATACCTTCATCAATTTGTTGCTGCCCCATCCTCATGCAATCACATGCTGAAGTGGTATGTGAGGGTTTTTTTTGCTACAGTTTAAAAAAAGTGAAGTCCTATCTGGTCAATGTTGTCCAACAGAGAAGCTTGGATTAAATAGCTGGCTCAACAGAATAATAACTTTTTGGGAAGTAAACTAGACAAACCTATGTATTTCAACAGTGAATGTAGAAGGTGTGGCCACAGACTCAAAAATAATATGGCTTTGAATTTAAAGTCACAATATGACTTTACATGCCCAGATGGGTTTACCATCTGTTATTTCAAAAAGTTTAAAGAATTCTTAATATCCAAACTATGCTCATACATGAACAGACTAGGAACAAGCTATGAGATGAGGAGGGAAACATTATTTGCCTCTATTACAATTATACCTAAAGAAGGAAAAGACGTAACCCTTTGCTCAAGTTACAGACCAATATCTCTGTTAAACGTAGACACAAAATTATTTGCAAAAGTATTGGCCACCTGGATGAAGGACCTGATGCCTGAATGGGTACATGCAGACAAGGTCTAGTTCATCCCTGGAAGAGAACGAATGGATAATGGGGTGAGAACATTACTCCTGCTGCATAAAATTAGCAGAGGAAAACCCCTAATGCCCCGTACACACGAGCGAAAATTCCACCAGCAAAAGTCAGATGAGAGCTTTTGGTCAGAAAATGGGACCATGTGTATGCTCCATCAGACTTTTGCTGGCGGAATTCCAGCCAGCAAAAGATTGAGAGCAGGTTCTCTATTTTTCGGTCGGAAAAAAGTTCCTATCCGAAAATGCGTTCGTCTGTATGCAATTTGGACGTGCAAAAAACCACGCATGCTCGGAAACAATTAGACGCATGCTCGGAAGCGTTCAATTTCATTTTCTCGACTCATCTTAGTGTTGTACGTCACCGCGTTCTTGATGGTCAAAAGTTCAGAGAACTTTTGTGTGACCGTGTGTATGCAAGTCAAGCTTGAGCGGAATTCCGTTGGAAAAACCATCCAAGATTTTTTTCCGACGGAGATTCTGCTCATGTGTACAGGGCATTTTTCTATTCCTGTCAATAGATGCTGAAAAAGCATTTGACTGGGTAGACTGGGGATTTACGATGAACAGACTAGAAGCAATGGGAATAGGCCCAAGGATGGTCCAATGGATTAAAACATTATATAATCATCATACAGCAACAGTAAAGATTAACAGGACCTCATCTCTACTCTTTGAAATGTTTAATGGAACGAGGCATGGGTGTCCCCTCTCACCCCTGCTATTTGTATTGCGCTAGAACCCATCCTGGCAACCATCCAAAATTGCTTGCACATAGGAGGTATTAAGACTGGAGATGAGGAACATAAAATAGCGGCTTACGCGGACGATGTCTTGTTCTACATCTCCAAGCCCAGGATAACACTACTAAATCTAATGAAACTATTGAAATATTACAGGGAACTATCAAATTTTAAAAATTTGAGATTTTGAATATAAATCTGAGTAAACATGAGGCCTTACAACGGGAATTGCCATTTACATGGAGGAAAACAGATTTAAAATATCTAGGAATTAAACTAACACCATCCCTAGGAAAAATCTACCAATCAAATTATATCACACTATTAAACTAAATAAAAATGGAAATTAGAAAAATAACAAGACCCCTTTCTTGGATAGGACGAATAAATATTGTAAAGATGGTAATATTACCAAAAATCATGTATAAATTTCAAATGCTGCCGATCTCCCTAGTGAAGACATACTTTAAGACACTTAAAACAATAATACTAAAGTTTGTATGACAGAGTAAGAAACCAAGAATTGGGTATTAAAGGGGTTGTAATGCATTAAGGTGAAAAACCTTTTGTAGTGCAGCAGCCCCCCAGAGCCCCCCTTTTACTTACCTGAACCCAATCATTCCAGTGACAAGGATAAGCAGAGCAGCTCCAACCGCTGTCTCGGGTCCTCATTGGCTGGATTGATAGCAACAGGAGCATTGGCACAGTCAAGGGTCCACCCTACCAAAGGGAGGAACATTAAACAAATGTATTCACTTTAACTGTCATCTTACTTGTCTGTCTTCAATATACATTTGTACTTGAATACCAAGAATTTGTACTTATATATGTATATGCTTTATTTCCAGGGATGCATTACAATGTAAAGATGGAACTCCCATGTCCAGCTAATCCATGAGAGATCAATTGAATTTTCTTCAAAGTAATTACGCTAACTATACACAATTATTGAACCCACGATCCCGGCTTGGTCCCCGCTGGGATGGCTCGTCGGTGCTCCCTGACACGGAAAGGCCTCTGTCTCTCTTTTTTCTCAGGGAGACGGAGGCATTCTCTTAGCAGCACTGATGCGCATGCACACGACGATCGGTCTCGCGCCTGCGCATATGGTAGTTTTCCATCCTTACCCCGCCAGCCTGCTGTCTTTCCGTGTTGGCGGCCTTTGTCAGCGGATGATGCCTTTTGACATGCTGGAGTCCGCCGCTGCTTAGGCTGAGGAATCGCAGTGGGCGGCCCACACATCACTCACACAGACAGCTGATGATCACCTGGTGTGGTACGCTTTTGCTTACCTACTAATCAGCAGTGTCATTTGCATTTGAGCTTACCCCGCCTTTGAAGTTAATGATTGGCCCGTTAACTCCACGCCCTGTCCCACACAGGGTACTTATTACCACTTATACACACACTTTCCTCTGCTACACAGCCAAGAGGATCTTGCTTTCCCTGTTAGTGTATGCCTATGCTGAGAAACACCAGAAATTAGGTATGTAATTACAACCTCATTTACTATACACATTGATTATTCCTTCTACATACCCCTACACCCCAAGGCATGAACTTGGAGAGCCAAGCGCCCTGCATTTTGCTCTACATACTCATTGCTTGTAAATAGCAAAATATACCTCTGATTTCCTCTTTTCAATTCCAATTTCATAGATGTGTGCTTGGACCGCCTAACATTAGTGAGCCCTGGCCGGCCGCCTCTGTGGGGATCCACGCCAAGTCTGGAATGTGTGAAGCACCCCAGATTTTTCCTTTCCTCTCCTGGGTTCCAACCATACAGCTACACTCACTGCTGGCTTTCCACTCAATCAACCTCAATCCTCTGGACTGAAGGAGGTGGGAGTCCATATCTTGATGCCTGTGTGTGCAACTTTTATGCTGAAGAGACAAGTTTTCTAGTGAGTACACCAAAATGTTCATGCCTGTTCAGACTGAGATTGTGTTTTTATCCTTATGCTTTGCTTAACCTCCCTGGCGGTATTCCCGAGTCTGGCTCGGGTTGGATTTTTCATGCCAAAAGCGGTATCCCCGAGCCAGACTCGGGCTTGCATCGCAGGATCCAGGAAGAGCATACTTACCTTGTCCCCTGGATCCTGCGATGTCTCCCCGCTGTGATTGGCGAGCCGCTGTGTCTCGCTCGATTCACAGTGCCGAGCTCCGTTCCCTGCGAGCGTTGCGACGCACAGGGACGGAGTTCGGCGGTAAATTCAAAAGTGAAACACACAGTATAGATACAGCATACTGTAATCTTACAGATTACAGTACTGTATCAAATAACTACACATCCCCTTTGTCCCTAGTGGTCTGCCCAGTGTCCTGCATGCAGTTTTATATTATAAAAACTGTTCTTTCTGCCAGGAAACTGGAGATTGTCCATAGCAACCAAAACTGTCTCTTTACATCAAAAGTGGTTTTAGAGCAGCTAGAAAAAAGCGATAATAAATTAGAATCACTCGCAGAATTGAGCGATAGTGATTTGTGGGGAGATCCGTCATCAAACACTAAAAGTAACGAAAGCTAAAATTCTGCAACTGAGCAAATTTCAGTGTTTTTGATTTGATTACATTATTATATAATTTTTATTATTATTATATTATTATTTGTTATAATTATTTATAGTTATTTATTATATTATAATTTTTTATTTCGTTTTTCAAACTTTATCATACCCGGGATATCTACTAGACTCTTGTTTGGACAGATTTAAGTGAACTATTCCTAAGAATTACAGGCCTACAATATAAAACGCCAAATTTCTGTGCAAAATAATTGTACCGCTTTCAGCACCTAAAATCAGAAATAATCATACCGCCAGGGAGGTTAAAGTTTAACAGTCTCTTATACTTGGTGACACAATTGAAGAGCAGGATCAGGGCCCCTCTGTGCAAAACCCTTGCACAGAGGAGGTAAGTATGACATGTTTGTTATTTTAAAAAAAATGAACCTTCAAGCAAAGACAAACTGCAAGGAGGGTTAATAGTACCAGATTTAAAAATATATTATAATGCAGTTTTATTAACACGAATAATAGAGTGGACAAAAAAGACAAGCGAAAAAAAGATGGATGCTCTGGTCTGCCTTTTTGGTCTAGTTTCTTCTCTCCCCTCCACTTATGTATCATTCTTGTGGTATGCACAGAGCACGCAAGGATTGTTTGCTGCTCTGGAAAGTGATCAGTTACTTTTTGTTCTTTTCAAAATACTAATAAAAAACGATTGAAACAGAAAAAAGATGGGTGAAAATGGAGAACACAATTAGTAATGCACCGTTAGGTAAAATCATATGGATACCACCACAATATAGAATGTTAGACACAAATGCACTGTAATGACACTAAACGTACTAAGAATTTGGGATTTAATTCACAAACAAGCAAAATGTAAGTATAATTCACCATTAATTCCACTCAGGGAAACTAACTATTTTCCACCGGGAAAAGGGATGTTATTTGGGGAGTGGATAAAAGATGAAAATGCACAATTGAAGGATATAATGGAAAAGGTAAGTTATGTACACTACAGGAATATTGTGATTGTAAAGTCTCCTTTTTTTTCCTCTAAAAATAACAATATATGTTATACTTAACCTGCTCTTTTGCAGTGGATTTGCACAGAGCAGCCCAGATCCTCCTCTTCTCTGGTCCCTCTTCTGTGATCCTGGCACCTCCTTCCTGTTCAGTGCCCCCCACAGCAAGTAGCTTGCTATGGGGGCACCCGAGCCGAGTCACAGCTCCCTGTGTCCATTCAGACAAGGAGGCCCAACCTGGCCCTACCCCCTCTCTCCACTGATTGGCTAGCTGACTGTCTGATTGACAGTAGCGGCTGCCATTTGCTGGTGTGTCTCAGCCAATCAAGAGGGAGAATCTCGGACGGCTAAAACACTTGTGGACATAGCTGGACAGAGAGGGACCCAGGAATTAGGGAGGCTGAGAGTGGGCTGCTGCACACAGAAAGCTTTTTATCTTAATGCATAAAATGCATTAAGATAAAGAAACTTCTGCCTTTACAACTCCTTTAAGGCACAAGAAAGAAATGTTGGTGGTAGACGAATGGTGGTATTCCCAGTTGAAGCACTTTGTCACAACACTACCACAACCAATAAGATCCGGAGAGGATTTATTGCCCTTTGAGCGTCTGTGTATATCAACGCATACAAGAAATGGTATCTCCCAGATTTATAAGATATTGGTGGCAATGGCTGGCCTGGAAATACTGCCATACTTGGAAAAATGGGAAAAAGAATTAGGAACACTAGTGAATGGACAGCAATTAAGAAAAATGTTGATGGTACAGAGCTCCACAGTAGATATTATTAATATAGAAATGAACTATAAATGTCTGACAAGAGGCAGAACAAGGAAGCAGAAAAACACACTTAGAAATGATTTAACCGGGGTGGGGCGTGACTGGATGTCAGAGTGAGAGGAGGGTTGAGTGTGTGCTTCCCAGCCCGATGCCTCCGTGTCCCCCGGACCTAGCTTAGCGTCCCGGCCTGCCTAGCTGTGCCTCCAGCACCTTACAGAGCTTGGCGTTCGCCTGGCCGCCTGGCCCCCCCTAAACAGTGCTCGTCCCAGCGTGCCGGCGGTGTATTGACACAGCGGCTTGGGAGAGGAAGCAGTCGGAGCCCTTGGAGCGGTGTGGAGGAGCACGAGCTACTAGTTGTTTGCGGTTACCCGGGCAACGGCTTCGGTAACAGCAAGAGGAAGCGGCGGGGACGGCAAGTGTCACTAGTAGGAGGATCAAGAGGTTTCATTACCAGGAGCGTCCCTGCGCTGCCCAGGCACCTGGCAGCATTAAGGTACCAGCCCGTGCGGCCACAACAGGGGTGGACTGTCTCCCCCATCTCTTTAAGGGCCAGTCCATTGTTGCAGACAAGGTGAGGGGGGAGGCTCAGGTGGATCCAGGCAGAACAACACACACTGCAAATTAATGATCAGTCCTTTGGGCTTAGGCAAGAGTGGGTAGTCTGGTGTGCTGTTATGCAGTGAATTGTACCTATTAGGGAGCAGACACTCTTCGAGGGCTAGTGGTGAGTCGCATTAACAAGATTGACGGACGCCAACTTCACGCCATATTATATAAATCTAACGGAGCCGAAACACCGCCTACCCTTAAACTTGGACAGTCTCCTTAGCGCAGCAGCAAACGGGAAAGGTGAAGAGAGGGGGGGGATAGCATTAATTCCACGAGCGGCTCAACTCTTTTCTATACTTTCATAATCTTATATAATAAGTTATGACAAGGAAAAAGGGAGAAGAATCACAACAGCAGGACAACACCAGCTCCCAAATGACTCGCACATCAAAAGAAAAGGTGAACCAGGCAGCAGCCGCTGCAGCGGCTAAGCTGGAAAAGTTTGCGCACCCCTCGACCTCATCGCCATCTAAAAACACCCAGCTACAACAGGACAGATTGCATGCGGGGGGCTCAGGGGACAGGAGGAGCCTAGGAAAAGGGCCAGCGGCAACACATACAATAAAAACGGCGAGCAGTAATAGCTCTGCGGGTGAAGCTGCGGGACTAGCAACCAACAAGGCTGCTGCGCACGACGCACCAATAGAAGCTGAACCCACACTGAAAGATGTTCTATGCGCTGTTAACTCCTGTAGGGCCTCCCTAAGCGACCTGTGCGACCAGCTAACGGGCCTAAAGGAAGAGATAACTATACTAAGTCAAGAGCTGCAAAGGACCACTGCCAGAACAACTGTGCTGGAGGATAGAGTTAGCCAGGCTGAGGATGAATTAACCCCATTGAAAAAAGAGCTCAAGTCTTTAAAAACGCAGATGGGCGTATATAAAGCCAAAATGGAGGAAATGGAAAATAGGTCTCGCAGGAACAACGTGAGGATAGTAGGCCTGCCGGAGCGGTGTGAGGGCCCTCACCCTGAGGAGTTCTTGGAGAAGTGGCTTAGGGGAATATTTGGGACGGAAACCTTCTCCCACTTCTTCACTATTGAAAGAGCCCACAGAGTGCCAACTAGGGCCTCGCCAACAGGGGGGCACCCCAGGCCAATAATAATGAAACTTTTTAACTATAGAGACAAGGTAACATTGATGCGCAGAGCTAGAGAGCTGGGGGACATTTTATACAATGGAGCCAAGATCTTATTTTTTCCTGATTACTCCCCAGACCTCCAGAAACAGAGGGCTGAATTTAGGGACATTAAGCGCAATCTACGGTCTTACAATGTAGAATATGCCCTGCTGTACCCGGCGCGACTACGTATCACTGCCCTAGGGTCCACCCTTTTTTTTGACACAACAGCAGGGGCATCAAAGTGGCTGGAAGACAACAAAGCGGACCTGCAGAGCTAGGGGTCAAATAAGTCTAGATTTGGATAGGAAAAGAGGAAAATTTGATTTGTTTCTCTTTTACTTTTTGTTTTTTCTCCTTTTTTTCATTTCTTATAGCAACCAGCAGTTTACACGGGGGACGTGGGAGGGGGGAAGGGGGGGTTTGCGAGTTGGAAGCACGGATGAAGGATGCGATCACATTAGTGTTACACGTTTTAAATGCTGATCTAAGGGTTCGGAGGAGGGTTGTGGGAGGGGGGGAGGGGGGGAAGAGTGTGGTAGCGAGTCATAATGTATTTTTTCAATATATGTGTGGGGAGGCAATCCTTGTATGGTTGGGAGGAGGGAAAAAGGTCACAAGCACAGCCCCTAGGGCTAGCCTAGTTAGGCAGAAGGGGGGGTCACGAACAAGGGTGGGTAGTAGAGGGATGCACGAAGCTGAGGGCGGGGGGGAAGGGGGGTTTATAGAAAAACACAAGGTTAGGCAATGGAGTGAACGTCAGGCACATATAGTTACGAAGGGCGGGCTCATAAAAACAAATGCAAGGTTTATTAGCACATGTGGTTTATATTTGCACCTAGGAAATGGGGGGGGGGGAGTCCCCTTCTCCTCTCCTTTTTCCTTTTCTATCTTTTTTCTTTTTCTACTTCTTTTTTTTTCTTTTTTTTTCTCTCTAAATTCTCTTTAATATGTTAAAGATAGGCTCTTGGAACGTTAGGGGTATGGGCGACCCTGCTAAAAGGGCAGCAGTTTTCACGGCATTAGAAGCTTACGGGGTTGAACTGGTTTGCCTGCAGGAAACCCACCTCACTAATGACACCAAATTACAAGTCCGGAATTACAAATTCCAAGAACAGTACCACTCAGTCTATACCTCATATTCAAGAGGGGTGAGCATATTGGTGGGGAGAGGTATTTCGTTTTCCTGCAGGGAAACCAGAATTGATGCATTGGGCCGCTATATTTTTTTGAGCTGCATTGTGGAAGACAGGCCTCTGGTAATAGCAAATATTTACATCCCTCCCCCGTTCAAAACAGAGATCATATTGGATCTGTTGGAATTTGTTGAGAATAAGCCAGACGTACCGATATTAGCGGTGGGGGATTTTAATGCAGTTTTGGATAATAAAATGGATCGATTTCCGCCCATGAATCGGGCGGAAAGGGTTTCGGAGGGTCGGTTAGGCCAACTCCTGGAAGAGATCGGGTGGTGCGATTTGTGGAGATCCCACAACCCAAAAACCCGGCAGTATTCCTGCTATTCAGGTTCACACTCGACTCTATCGCGTATAGACATGGCAGTAGGCAACAGCGAAGCTCTACAACTAATAGGGACTATAGAATACAAGCCGAGGGGCATATCGGACTACTCTCCCCTGACCTTGACTCTGAACTTAAATGCCAGAACTAGCCGGAAAAGGTGGTCAATAAAACCGCTATGGTTGGACCTAATAGGCAGTCCAACAGAAGTTACCTCTAAATTAAAAGAGTTTGTAATATTTAACTCAGGCACAGCCTCTACGGCGGTAGTTTGGGACACTTTAAAAGCGGTTCTTAGGGGATTACTACACCAGCAGGTTGTTACAGTAAAGAAAAAGTCAAGGGAATGGGAGGCGAGAGCTAGAAGAGAAGCTACGGAAGCAGAAGCACAATATGTGGTGGACCCGACCCCTGCAAAACAGGAGGTATGGCTTAGTAGGCAACAAGAGTATAGGGAATTAATTAATAGAAGAGCAGAAAACAAAAGACTATTCCAGAAGCAAAGTTATTATGGCGAAGGAGAGAAGGTAGGTCGGATGTTGGCACTAATAACTAAGTCCAACCTATCCCCATCGGCCATTCTTTCAATTAGGACACCGGTTGGAGAGATCACTTCTGATCCCGCCGAGGTCCTAGAGACCTTCACTACGTTCTATAGGGACCTGTACAGGTCGCGCCGGGGGTTGGATCGGCGTGATATGGATGGGTTTCTGAGAGGGGTGGACCTGCCTGTACTCTCAGAGGGGGACAGGAGCGAGATGGAGTCTCCCCTGACCCTGGAGGAGTTGCAAAAGGCTGTTGCAGAGTTGTCATGCCAGAAATCCCCTGGCCCGGATGGCCTGCCGCTGGAGATTTACAGAAAATATGGGGAGGTTCTACTCCCGGAGCTTTTAAAAGTATTGGAGCAGACGATTAAGGACGGAAGGCTACCCCCATCAATGTTGGAGGCTGACATAGTGGTGATACCAAAAGAGGGGAAAGACCAACTGGAAGTCACCTCATATAGACCGATATCACTACTGTGTTCGGATGCCAAGATTGTAGCAAAGGCGCTGGCGTCTAGATTAAATAAGTGCATCGCAAAACTGGTCCATCCAGACCAATCGGGGTTTATCCCCGACCGGTCTACCAGCACCAATATCAGAAGGGTATATTTGAACCTCCAGGCTCCAGCGGGCCTAGAGCCATACTGTCTCTGGACGCCGCCAAGGCCTTTGACAGCCTGGAGTGGGAATATCTCTGGCGGGTGATGGAGAGGTTTGGATTTGGCCCCGTATTCATCAGCTGGTTAAAAATCCTTTACAACCAACCAAGGGCAAGACTCAAAATAAACAATAACTACTCAGAAAGTTTTCCCCTCGAAAGAGGGACCAGACAGGGCTGTCCCCTATCCCCGTTGCTGTTTGTCTTGGCCATGGAGCCGCTGGCGGGAGCGGTGAGATCATCATCTGAACTGCAGGGCTTCCGCAGAAATGGCGAGGAAGAGAGAATTGCACTTTTCGCGGACGATGTCCTCTTCTTTCTAGGGGACACGTCCTCCTCATTGGAGAAGGTAATACACCTAGTGGAGGACTTTGGGAAACTCTCAGGATTGACAATCAATTGGGAGAAATCATCGCTCCTGCCGGTCGACCCATTGGCCAACCCTATATCAACGAGCTTACCCCAACTGAAAGTCACGGGGAAAATGAAGTACCTTGGTGTAGTGCTGTCCAAGGATCCCGATGCGTTCATTGAGGACAACTTGGTCCCTCGTCTATCAAAATTCAAGAAAAAATGCGATACCTGGTGTAGACTCCCTCTATCCGTGGCGGGCCGGACAAACTTGATTAAGATGATATGGCTGCCTCAGCTGCTATATATGTTCCACAACTCCCCAGTATGGATCGGGGAGAAGTGGTTTAAAAAAATCCAATCCCTCTTTAGGGAATTAATTTGGAAAAAAGGACAGGCTAGAATAGGCTTACAAAAATTGCAGTGTTCCACCACGGAGGGGGGACTGGGGGTCCCCCACCCGTGTACTTACTTTCTGGCAGCCCAGTTACAGCAATTAGGGGGATGCGCCATTGATGGAGGGGGAAATAAGAACGCCAAAATCATCCTACAGGGCAGCCCACACAACTCATTAGTCGAAGCACTGGAGGCAGACTCACTACTGGGAGGGACCCCGACACTTAAAATGATCACCAGGGTTTGGCAGACAGCCAAGCGAATAATGGGGTATAGGGGAGTCTCAGAATACTCACCAATTTGGGACAACAAGAACCTGCAGGAATTATTATCTGTTGATAGGAATAAGCTGTGGGAGAGGAAAGGGGTCCGCCGGTTGATACAGTTATATGAAGGGGGCACTCTGAAACCCTTTGAGGAGCTGAGGCATGAGTACGGGCTACCAAATCGTGTATTCTATAGTTACTTACAGATTAGACACGCCCTGAGAAAGCAGTTTAGAAGGCAACCCCCCACTTGGTGCAGGATCTCACTATTACAAACAATAATTAATTCAGAGACCTCCAAGGGGTTAATCACAGCAATATACAGTCAACTAATTAAGAAAACAAACATGAATGCTGGTTCTTCCAGGGGCAGGGACAGGTGGGCGGCTGATGTGGGGGAGATAACAGACATACAGTGGGAAAGGATCCTGGAAATGGGATCTGAGGTGTCGGTCTCTCCCTCGCAAAAGGCCTCCCACCTGATGCTACTGCACAGGTCTTATTATACACCAAAAAAGCTCTTTGCGATTGGCCGCCGAACCAACGATGAGTGCCCCAGATGCAGAGGAACAGGCGATCTGATTCATATGTTCTGGAGGTGCCCAAAATTGGCTAGGTATTGGTCCGAGATCTTAAAGAAAATAAATACCGTATTTAAAATTAACTTAGAGCTAGATCCCAAGACCTGTGTGCTGGGGCATGCTACTAATGGTTTAAGAGATAGGAACATGGCGATGGTGGTGGCAAGATGCCTGTTCCAAGCCAGAAAACTGATTGCACAGTCCTGGCAATCAAGTACTCCTCCCACCCCGGAAGCCTGGATAGGGACTGTTAACTCCACAGTGTGGAGCGAAAGAACATTCTACACGAGGTCAGGCAATTATAATAAATTTGTGAGAATGTGGAACCTGTGGATTCAGTCAATGCCGTGCCCGTTATCAGTGATACTCTAGCTCCGAGAATATCCACTCCCTATTAATGGGGTGGGCTATACTAGGAGCAGCCCAGTGCCTAGAGTTGAGTTGGAATAATGCATTGAACCTATGTCGGCTATTGGACGCGCCTTGAATATATAGGGTTTTAATAGGGGGGGTATCACAGGGGGCGGGTGGGTGGGTTCACTAAAAAGAAAAGTACCAAATATATAAAAATGTATAATAGTAATTGTGAGGACATACGGTCAACTGGCTTAGCGTTGCAGGATGTATGCTATGCTTTTTGTAATATGGCGCTACTGCAACTACACATATTTTGTAATGTATATTGCTACACAACATTTGCACAGAAGATTTATTTAATAAAAAAAAAAAAAAAAAAAAAAAAGGGGCAACTGCGACAAGCCACAATGATGTAACTTGATTAGAGACATATATGAATACCAGGCTGAAGTTAGTCTCTTGACAAAGTTATCTGATGTGGCAAAAAAAAAAAAAAAATAAATGTCTGACAAAATAGCATTTAACACCAGATAAAGAACACAAATATCAAGGAGGGAAATCACCATATTGTTGGTGAGGATGGGAGTAGTGGGAACTATTACCCATATATGGTGGTATTGCCCAACAACAACAAAAAAAAATTTGGAGAGAGGTGTTGCAACAAGTAAAGGAGATTACCAATATAGAAATACATACAGGCTATGTCTATTCCATGGGGTAAAAAGCCAAATAAAAGTATGAAAAATACATATAGTATAGAATATTTATGATGTAGTGGGGAAGATGAGATTGAAAAATTGCTACATATGGGAAAGTGGGAAAGCTGGACAGAGTTTAGGAAAACAAGGAGATATGCTGGAATGGTGGGAATGTAGGAGATGGGGAGGCGGGGAAAAGAGGGAGAAGGTACGGAACTAAAAAGAATAAAGAGAGGTGGTAGGGATGGGGAGAGGAGAGGGGGAGAGGAGGGGGGGATGGATTGAGTAATTGTAATTGCAAAAATACTAAAATTAATATTTTTAATGTTTTGTATTTTGATATACTGGAAATTAATAATAAAAAAAAAAAAAAAAAAACAATATGACTTTACCCTCTTCATTCCTATTTTTTCTTTTTTTTAATGGAAGACTGGAAATAGGCACTCTGTTGCAGAGAATGTTATATCAGATGACCGATATTAGAAAACGAATGTCCTCAATATTCAATTCTTTCTTCCTGATTCTCAAACTTGTCCTCAGGCGTTACCACCAGCTCATAGGTCCTTGATTTCCTGTTAGGGACACAAGTAATTTAATCCCTGATCAATCTATCCCTGAGCTAATTAACTTTTAATTTGCCTTTCCAGCATAATTCAAATAACTGAGATTGTTATGTTTATTTATTTATTTTTTTTTTACCCAGACAGTTTATAGTTTACCTGCTTCAATATTGGGCACGTTTACCTCCTTCCTGCCCAGGCCAATTTTCAGCTTTCAGCGCTGTCGCACTTTTAATAACAATTGCTTGGTGATGCAACATTGTACCCAAATTGCATTTTTATCACTTTTTTGAGACAAATAGCGCTTTCTTTTGGTGGTATTCAATCACCACTGGGGTTTTTTTGCGAAAGAAAAAGACTGAACATTTTGAAAAAAAAAGTTTTTCTTAGTATCTGGTAGAAAATTTTGTGAATAATTAATTTTCCTCCTTCACTGATGTGCACTGATAATTTGCACTTATGGGTGCTGATGAGACCGCTCTGAAGGGCACTGATGAGTTGGCAATGATGAGGAGGCACTAATATGCAGCACTGATGGACCCTGATAGGTGGCACTGATGAGCACTGATAGGTGGCACTGATAGGTGACACTGATGGGCACTGATAAGTGGTACTTAGGGGCACTGATAGAATGCATGAAGATTAAAAAGCTTGTGCCTTTACAACCACTTTAACAAAGAATGTGCTGAACTTAGAATGCAAGTAGTCAGGAGTAAGAAATGTAAAACACGGTAAGGGGAATTTATCAAAACTGGTACAGTCAGAATCTGAAACAGAGCCCATGGCAACCCATCAGCTTCTATCTTCAGCTTGTTCAGCTTTAAAAATGAAAGCTATGAGCTGATTGGTTGCCATGTACAGCTGCTCAAAATTCTGTCTGCTCTTATTTTGATAAATTCCCCTAAGGGCTCATTCAGACAGGTGCTGAGACAGGTCTTGTATGCTGAGCCACTTTTTGCTGCATCTTCCCCCACCAGAGAGCTTCACCTATAGAAGTGGGTGCACAGATCCGAATGCAGACATTATGTGTTTGGATACATACATTCCTTCCTGTCTGTATGTCAAATTATGACATTCGACTATATCCATGCAGATTCTGTGTCCCAATTGACTTTGACTGGACTGCCTGTACAGGGATGCACAGGACACCACGAATCCCCACACAGTACACGGCCATCACACTGGGCATGGACGCATATGCTCCATGTGAATTAGGCCTAATTGTCGTCACGTGGACTGAATAGCACAAAAGAGGAGATGTCGCCTAATTAAAAGAGAAGTATAGGAATTTAATTTATGAATCATACTTACCTAGGTAGATGCTGCATCTGTCCGCCCAGGCTCTAAGGCTGAGAACTGAGTAATCATACAGCCGATCACTCAGTTCTCAGTCGTCCCTGAGCAGAGAGCTGGTGGTTGTCAGTCTCTGGCTCTCTGCTTTGCTCCCCCCCGGTGCTCTCTGAAACAATGGGCTGTGGAGGGAACGGGAGTGGCCAGCTCAGGCACTCAGTGGCATGCGATCTTTCCCCAGCCTGGACCTACTCTGTGACATCAGTCGACAGCAGGCTTAAGCCCGCTGTAGGCTGAAAATGGGTCACAGGAGTGCAAAACAATCTGCACTGCTGTGATCAACAGGAGAAGTACAACCAAACAGGCTTTGGCTACTTTCCCTTTAATAAATCTATCACGCAACCCGTCTCTCTGCTCCAGTTTGGCATTACTTGTGACAATTGATAAATGTCCCAGTTTATGTTGTGAACTCACCTTCCAGGGCCCAGGCAGGCTCTTCCTCAGCCCAGGCTTTAGATCCAGGCTCTTTCTTCCTGAAGCTGGAAGGTCCTTCAAGCACCGTCTTTCCTAGTCCAGAGGGCCTCCACGATCCCCCTCTCATAGTCCAGGGCCACCAGACACCTGCTTCCCTAGTCCAGGGCCTCCAGACATACCCTCTTCTAATCTGGGACCTCCAGGCAACCCCTCACCTAGTCAAGTATTGCTCTTGTACCCCCCTATCCAGCGGCCTTTGCCACACTAACCACCATTTCCTAGTCAATGGCTTCCTCTGCACCCACCCCCCTAGTCCAGGGTCTCCTTTGCACTCCTCTCCTAGTCCAAGGCCACCTTTACAGCCTGCCCAAAGTTAAGAGCCTCCTCTGCACCCTGATCTTTGAATCAAGGTCCTTTATCAACCAAACTTTTAATGTCCAGGGCCTCCTCTACACCCTCCAGTCCAGGGCCCTCTGTGTACCCCCTCCTAGTGCAGGGCCTCCTCTGCACCCCCCCAGTCCAAGGCCTCCTTTGTACCCCCCTCCTAGTTCAGGGCCTCCTGTGCACCCCTCACTCCAGCACCTCCTCTGCACCCCCCCAGTCCAGGGCCTCCTGTGCACCCCCCCACTCTAGCACCTCCTCTGCACCCCCCAAATCCAGGGTCTCCTTTGCGCCCCCCCAGGTCAGGGCCTCCCCTGCTCCCCTGCACCCCCCAGCCCAGGGCCTCCTCCGCACTCCCCAGCCCAAGGCCTCCTCCACACCCCCCATTAGATCAGGGCCTCCACTGCACCCTCCAGTCCAGGGCCTCCTCTAACTCCCCCCAGTTCAGGGCCTTCTCTGCAACCCCCCTCAGCCCAGGGCCTTCACTGCACCCCCCAGTCCAGGGCCTCTTCTGAGCCCCCCAGCCCAGGATCTCCTCCACACCCCCTCCCCAGTCTAGTGCCTCCTCTGCACCCCACCATCCAGTCCAGGGCCTGCTTTGAAGCCTCCCCTTCTCTGGGATGCCTCACACAGAAAAGATATAGGTTGTTTGGGCACTGGGCAGGACTAGGAGGGAGACCTGCCTGTCCATTACACTTGATCGGGCAGCAGTGACACCCTGAGAGCAAGGGTTCCCAGTGCAGGTGGGGGCGGAACCCCTGGCGGCGACCCCCTAGATGTGTCACCCGGGGCAGGCACCCCCCTAGTTTCGGCTCTGCTGATGGGCACTAACTGCCATCACTGATGGGCACTGTTGGGCCTGCCCTGATTATCTATGCATGTCTCCCCTGTGCAGAAATACCGCAGTCAGTGTGAGGAAAGGAAAGCTAATAACTGCCATTTCCTTGTTAACATGTGATCAGCTGTGATTGGACACAGCTGATCAAATGGGTAAAGAGCAACGGCAAGGGCTCTTTACCGAGATCAGGGATGCGCACTTCCCAGGGAAACAGTGCGGCGCCAAGTGCCGCACTGTGCGCCCCGCAAGTGGGTCAACGTCATATGATGTCATCCCAGAACAAAAAGCCTACCCCACAGCTGTCATTTTCCTATATGGCGGGCAGGAGGAGGTTAAATGATACCTTTAAGTGGCTAACTTAACCGGTTCAATACAGGGCATTTTCACCCCCTTCCTTCCCAGGCCAATTTTTAGTTTTCAGCGCTGTCACACTTTAAACGACAATTGCGCGGTCATGCGACGTTGTACCCAAAAAAAATTGACGTCCTTTTTTCCCCCACAAATAGAGCTTTCTTTTGGTGGTATTTGATCACCTCTGCGGTTTTTATTTTTTGCGCTATAAAAAAAAGAAGAGCGACAATTTTGAAAAAAAACACAATATTTTTTACTTTTTGCTATAATAAATATCCCAATTAAAAAAAAAAAAAAAAAAAATTTTATCTCAGTTTCTGCCGATACGTATTCTTTTACATATTTTTGGTAAAAAAAATCGCAATAAGTGTATATTGATTGGTTTGCACAAAAGCTGTAGCGACTACAAAATACGGGATAGATTTATGCCATTTTAAAAAAAAAAAAAATTTATTTATTTTTTTTACTAGTAATAGCGGCGATCGCGATTTTTTTTCATGACTGCGACATTATGGCGGACACATCGGACACTTTTGACACATTTTTGGGACCATTCACATTTATACAGCGATCAATGCTATAAAATTGCATTGATTACTGTGTAAATGTGACAGGCAGGGAAGGGGTTAACCACTAGGGGGACACAAGGCACAAGAGGTTAATTATGTTTCCTTAGGGAGTGATTCTAACTGTAGGGGGCGGGGACGTACAAGGGGAGGAGACCGATCAGTGTTCCGCTGGACTGGGAACACAGATCGGTCTCCTCTCAACTGACAGGATGTGGATCTGTATGTTTACACACACAGATCCATGGTCCAGCCCGGCAATCGCAGGTGTCGCCACACAACGGGTCCCGAGCAACGCGGCGGGCGCACGCCCCCTAGACGGCCAGGAAGCCCAGGCCGTCATATGACGTCCACCCAGAAGGGAGATCCCATCTGTGGACGTCATTTGACAATGGCCGGGTAGGGAAGAGGTTAAAGAGGAGGCCCGCCCACCCCTGCAAAAATTAAAAGCCAGCAGCTACACATACACACTTACCTGTCCTGGAGTCCAGTGATGTCAGCGTCGCAGCTGATGTTTCCATCAGCTGTCAGATGCTGCTGCCGACATTGCGGGTAAGAGAACCCAGCAGTGTAGCATTACGGCTTCATGCTGGGTCCCTACTGTGCATGCGCGAGGCACTGCTGCTCTTTCCTACTGGCCCAACAGCAGGGGAAGAAGGAGGGAGCAGGAAGAAACTGAGATGTGATGTAATTTGCAGCAAAGACAGATATCCGCTCCTCCCTGAAAGGTGCCAAATGTGGCACCGGAGGTAGGGGGAGACAAATGAGCTGAAGTTCTACTTTTGGGTAGAACTCCGCTTTAAGTTATTAAAATACAAGTTTTCTGACCCTTAGGTCCCTTCTTCAGGCCTATATGGTTCTCAAAGTTTGCTGCTTTAGTAACCCAAGTTAGCTAATGCAAGATAGCAATTAGATTATAATCTTTTTACATCGCTTGATGGCTAAAATGGTTCTAAACTTAAGCAGGTCATGGATGTATCACAATTTGGCCAGTTCCCACTGCTGTTAATCACAACCTGTGAGGAGGGAGCGGAGGTGGAGCCGAGCCCCCTTCTTTGTGTGTCTTATGGACAAACAGAGCGGGGCTTAGGAACGAGCATGCACGAGTGCCCCCATAGCAAGTGGCTTGCTATGGGAGCACTTGGAGAAGAGGAGGATCCAGGAGCGGGGGACCTAAGAAGAGAATAATCAGGGCTGCTCTGTGAAAAACCATTGCACACAGCATGTTAGTATAAAATGTTTGTATAGCAAGGTCTTTGACCTCCAAGGCCAAAGATAGCTGACATCCTTCAATATTTGGTGGGTTGTGAGGCATAGTGGGTGCAAAGATGGTGAAAATCATTGGGCGCCAGACACTTTTTGGATGTAAAAGAGTTTTTATTTCTTTTGACAGTCCTTTTTATATATTTTGGGGGAAAGAAGGTTAGGGCCAGGACACCCTTAGATAGTTGCAAACTCAATTGGCAGACGCCAAGACTTCAATAGGAGAACAGCCGTGCAGGGAGAGGCCCCAGCAAAGCACCACTTCTGCACATGCAGAATTGCTGTCTCCTATGGTAACAGTCCTTTAACAGTTCCTAACTCAAACATATCAGTTCTTTCTGCTACACTACAACTGCTCTTTGTAGTTCTTCAATACTGAACTCCTGTTTTCTCACTAGACCCTCTGATTGAATGACTTTGAATCCCTTGAGCTCCTCCAAGGTTTGTGGTGGTATCCCCTTAAGCATCACCCCCACTTCTCTGCTGGATCCCTAGCTTGGCACTCCAGATACTCCTCAAGCTTCACTGCTGATAACCGGCTCGGTCCCTGGCTTGACACACAAGGCTGTTCTGCAAGAGTCTCATTCGCTGGTTGGGTCCCTGACTTGATCACAGCCTGAAGTTTCCCGATTCTCCACCATGCCCTTCAGTGAGAATATGGTTCCGGTACTTGCTTCAGTTACTCACTGTTGTCCCTGGTAAGGCTATTGGTCCTTCATGGCGACAGCTTCCCTTCTACCTCCGACCACTGACAGGTTCTCCGGCCGGCTGAACCATCACTTTTGATTGAACTGCAAGCTGCAGTCCCAACCCTGCGCTGCCCTCTTACTTCTGGATAGGCCCTCACACAGCCTGGCAGCCAGATGTCCCCGGGATAGGCCCAATCTCCGGCCTAGCAGCCCGGGGCAGACGACACACCTCCACCCAGACGGCAGTCCGGGTGGCACAGAACAGAGATCACCTGACCTCTCCCGAATATATAGGCTCTCCCAACAGGCCAAGGGATTCAAGAAAACCCCTGCCTATTGGCTGGGACATCCACATACCCATAACCTGACCTTGGGTTGCCCTTCTCGTATCTAGTACCACCAAGTACCCAGCCACCTAGTGGTAGAAGAGAAAAGTGCAACAAGGCCAAGCTTAGGGAGAAATCAATAGATCCCTATAAATTGACCAAGATAACTACTCTTGGCAAGTAAATTTGTGAGGAGCTCCCTGACTAAACTCCAGGGTGCTACATTTGTTATATTAAAAAAAAAACTTTAATGTCACTTTAAAGTGGAACTGCACTACATCTGATCACCACAAACCAAAAACGCTGTTTCATTCATTTTTAATATTCAAAGCAAACTCGCTCATCCATCCATGTCTCCATGCTTTATTTGACTGAGAAATCACATTTAAATACACCCCCTAGCATTTCATGACCATCTTGTGTAAGAGCAGATTATTTATGTAGTATTTACTTCCTGCAATCTATTGGCCTCAAGCATGCAGACAGGAGGGTGTGCTTAGCCGATAAAACCCCTCCTCCACTCCTGAAGACTCCTGGGATGTATGACATCATTAGCCTAGGCCTGGAAACCTGGAAGTAACTGAAGTAATGCAAAAAAGAAAAATTAAAACCAGTAAATATTATATACTTTCCTATCTATTTACTAATGCTAGCAGCATGGGTATTTAAAAAGGTCAGTGTTGATTGAGAGAAAGTTCCGCTTTAGAGTCTCAGATGCATGGTCTGAACTAAAATCAGCAATGCATTCAGCCAACCTCATCCTTTCATGCCAATGTTTCAAGTTTGAAAATGTAATATAATGATACAATCCTACCCAATGGCCATGATTTACTGATAGAAATAAGTAACTATGATATGATTGCATGAGCATGCAAATGTATGAATGCACAGCAAACACAAACCCTGAGCCTATTTAATTGTACCTTGATGTTCAGTGCCTATAGTTTGATCCTAGTTTGCACATGTGCATTGTCCAAAGAATGTTGCATTTGTGCCTTCTGTTCCTATAGAGCACACTGCAAAATGCATACATTAACATCTTTCTAAAAAGTAAATTAAAATAAAAAATAATGTGACTGGTTCACTAAGCAATACAATGTGCATATGTCAAGCTAAGCGACACATCAAAAAAAAAACTATATGCAATGCTGTCATGGGAAAAAAGGCAGCATACATATCAAAATGTATTATTGGAATCTCTATTCTAAGCACAAAATGTATGGAATCTCCTGCCCCAGCTAGTGCTTCAACAAAGATATGTGCACTGCAATAGCACTTCACCTATGGTTCATTGACCAAATCTGTTTTTTTACAGTGCCAGTTAATGATAATTGTGCTCAGTTTCATGCAGTTTTATAGCTAAATGGTATACAAATTAAAAAATCACACTTTCATTTTGGGACACGAAATGGCTTAACTGAATGTTGTAGTGTACATGAGAATTGAGAAATAATCCCTAATATATATATATATATATATATATATATATATATATATATATATATATATATATATATAAATTGCATGCTAAAATGAAATAAGTTCTTGTTATGTACAGAACTAGAGGATAGTATTGTCCTCAGGTCAGACTATGGACTTGGTTTATTAAAGGAGTACAGACTGTTCACATGTCAAAGTGAACGTTCACTTAGCTTAATGAAAAAGGTAAAGCTGCGTTCACTCCAATCATCCAATCTCAACTAAAAGAAACCATTTTTTTTTTCCATGGCACATGATTGCACATATTCAAAGTAAACACTGCTTTACATCATTTACAGTACTTAGCTAAGTGAACATCAATCAAGAGAAAAACATTTAAAAACCAGAAAGCATCAGTTGGTGATGTCACAAGGGGATGGGGCCACCAGGTGATGTTGCCGGGTGGCTTTGCCCCTTACCTATATAAGAATTGTCAAACGGCGGAGCCTGCAGTAGGCGGTCAGCCTTCACTGATGGCTGAGCATTTTTTTTTTCTTTTTTTGGGACAGACGGTGGTGACGGCCGTCGGATCCACATCGGGGAACATTTTTTTTTTTTTTTTTTATGTTTTAAATATAGGAGTTGTCAAAAACCTGTTTACTGTTTTTATTTATTTCTGACACTTTTTTAGTGAATGGGTAGGGGTACAATGTACCCCATACTCATTCACATAAGGTGGGTGTGCAGGATCTGGGGGCCCCCTTGTTAAAGGGGGCTTCCAGATTCCGATAAGCCCCCTGCTGGCAGACCCCCCACAACCACAGCTCAGGGTTGTTGGGAAGAGGCCCTTGTCCTCATCAACATGGGGTCAAGGTGACCCCCGCCCCAAAGCACCCATGCTCCCATGTTGAGGGCATGTGGCCTGGTATGGTTCAGGAGGGGGGGGGGGGGGGCGCTCGCTCGTTCACCCCCTTACATTAAGTATTGTACACTTTACAGGCAGACGTTCGGCTGTTCTGGTGCAAACTGAACCGGGGGTGTTTGGCCCATCTCTAGTAACCAATTTGCTTCTAGGTTTTATTGTCAAAGCAAAATTTAACAAGCTGAAGTTGGAAGATGATTGGTTACTATGCACAGCTGCACCAGATTCTGTTTGCACTGTTTTAGTAAATCCCCCCCTTCCTGGCCTAGGGTGTCTCTAATCTGGATCGAGGAGCACTGGAGACACGTTTTGACAGCAGCATTTTCAGTCTGGGGAAAGGATAGTGTTGGGTGCACTAGAAGACTTATATGGACTTGACTAACAAATTAAAGGGGAATGCCTTTTAAGCAGTTACAGGAACACAACATAACATAACACGAATGAATAAAAGGTGGCCATAATAAGCAACCCTGTCAGTAATACATGGTTTGTCTCAATTCTATAACTGCCATTTTTGTTGGAAAGCTTGGTCTGTTACAGGAACAAAAGTAATGCTTACTGGCTGGATCTCCAGGTGAACATAAAGGTAAATAAATCTTAAAAAAAAAAACTAATGCAGACACCACAAGTCAAACATGTTGAACTGCCCAAGCAGGTACTCATACTGCTACTCTGACGCACAGGTGTTTACTAATGAAGGAGACTGTTTAGCTTAGTAAATAAAGTGAAGCAAATCATGTGCAACCAAAATGTGTTTTTTTTTTGTTTTTTTTAATTTGCATTGAACATGATTAGGTATTCAAAGTGAAAAACCTATGGGGTTGATTTACTAAAACTGGAGACTGCAAAATCTGGTGCAGCTGTGCATGGTAGCCAATTAGCTTTAACTTCAGCTTATTCAATTAAATAAAAAAAAAAAAACTAAAAGCCGATTGATTTCTATGCAGAGCACTCTCCAGTTTCAACACTGTATGTCTTTAGAAAATTAACCCAATATTGTGTGAGTAAAAAAAGGTCACAAATATGATAGTTATTAGTTGCATTGTTGATGCAAAATCAATAATTTTGCAAAGAATTCCTGTGTCTGGGACTCAGATAGCTGAAGTTTGGTGCAATGCTGGTTTTGCCTCGTGCATTGACCTGCATAAAAATAGTATATATTTATATGTTGTGTAATACGTTGTACCCCTCTTTCATTAAAAATAAAAAAATAATATGAATAATAATATAATATAAATGATATTAGTAGGCATCTTAAAGTGATTATAAAGATTTTTTTTCTTCTTTTTAATAACAAACATGTAATACTTACCTGCTCTGTGCAGTGGTTTTCCACAAAGTATCCCTGATTCCCCTCTTCTGGGGTCCCCCGTTGGCGATCCTGGCTCCAACCCCCTGGTGAGTGCTCCAATAGCAAGCCCTTTCGGCACTCATGTGGGCTCACTCCCGAGCCACTCTGTGTGTGCCCATTGACACACACAGTGCAGCTCAGCCCCACCCCCGTTCTCTGCTACCTGGCTTTGATTGGCAGCATCAGGAGCCAATAGCTGCTGTGTCTGCACTAGAGAGGAGAGAGAAAGAGAGTAGTGATGCTGCTCTCATGAACAGTGCTGAATCGACATCGGGCTCAAGCAATTTTAAGGGGGGTTGGGCGGGGGGGTGCACACAGAAGGTTTTTTTACCATAGAATGCATTAAGTTAAAAAAAACCTTTTAACTTTAGAACCACTTTAACCATTATTGTGAATTAAGTTTGATAATAAAAAACAACTTGTTTACATGCCATGGGTATCCATTGGATCAGATGGGTGACTGGAGGTAGGGGAAAAGCCTGCAGTTGAGCTTTAAATTGAATCCAAACCATTATCTGTAATACAAATGGGTCCACAAAAAAATATTTTTATTATATTATTAAACATTTTTTTTAAATATGATGGGCATAGGTCAATAAATTCTAAGTTGTATATATGTTTTACATATATACAAGGCATATAAGGCATAAAAGCACTTTGTAAAGTATTAATTGAATTGAGGAAGTGAGATTATTAAATGGTTATACCTGTTTTAAAGGGGTTTCGATTATATTAAGCATGTTACAATAATTATCATTTCAATAATCCTTTTATGTATTTTTTACACGTCTGCTTTATATATTACCATCCTTAAGTATGAATGTAAAAATTCAAACATCATGAAGACACATTCAGGAAAAGAATGCTACAAAATCTGTAATAGACTTTGTTGAGACATGACTTCACTTACAAGGAAGCAATTAACAAGTACTAGAGATTCTCCTGAACATCTGCAAATTTCAGGATGTGATGCATAAATGTGCAAGCCTTCAGTCATAAAAAAAAATTCATTTTATAACGCAAAAAAGGTTAATCATGGGCATTACAATAATAGATAGATATTTATCTTGGAAAGCAGCTGAACTACACTATACAACAAAACTACTGAAAACACAATCTTTAATGTAATTGTTTTATGTTTATTTATGCTGTAGCAGTAATTCCCAAAAAAATACTGTCATTTAAATCTAAACTCTAGCCATATGTGAGACACGGATTAATGCAGCTCTTTATTCAGAATGTATTCATCATTTATCATTCACCAACTTCATGGTTTGAAGAAAGAGCGACTGGGCATGCCCCAAAACATGTCCTGCCCACTCTGACGTCACTTCCGGTTGCCTGGATTCCATGCTGGCCCTGACAGCACGGCTCTCCATCTTGGATCAGAGGCATAGTTTTCCCACCAGTGGTCAGCTGGAACTTCCACCTGCAGCTGTCTTCACTCCCACGAGGCATCCCACTGGACATCATGGATTCATTGATATGTCTGTTTTTCACTTCGATCTTGTAAGTGTTTTTAACCCTTCCTTGTCATTAAAGTGTTTTATCACTGCATTTAGAAGCACCTTCTTCTCTGCTTTGTTTTTCCTATAGGCTACTTTCACACTGAGGCACTTTTCAGGCGTTTTAGCGTTAAAAATAGCACCTGTAAAGTGCCTCTCCTGCCTCCCCAGTGTGAAAGTCTGAGTGCTTTCACACTGGGGCGGTGCACTTGCAGGATGTGAAAAAAGTCCAACAAGCAGCATCTTTGGGGTGGTGCGGGAGCAGTGTATACAGCGCTCCCAAAATGCCCTGCCTATTGAAATGGCGGAGCCAGCATTAGTGGTAAAGCGCTGCTGGTTTTAGCGGTGTTTTAGAGCTGTTATAGTGGCACTTTTCGGCCACTAGTGGGACGCTTTTAACCCCCGCTAACGACCAAGGAAAGGATTAAAAGCTCCCGTGTTGTGGCCCTGCCAAAGCACTCTGCAGGTGCTTCGGCAGCACCAAAACACAGGAGCTTTTAACCCATTCTTTGGCCGCTAGCGGGGGTTAAAATCATCCCTCTAGTGGCCGAAAAGTGCCACTATAACAACGGTAAAACGCTGCTAAAACTAATGCCAATGCTGGCACCAACCCCGTGTGAAAGTACCCTTATGCCCCATACACACGGTCAGATTTTCCAATGGAAAATGTCTGATGGGAGCTTGTTGTCAGAAATTCTGACCTTGTGTAGGCTCAATCGTGCATTTTCCATAGGAATTTCCGTCACACAAAATTTGAGATCTGGATCTTAAATTTTCAGACAACAAAATCCGTTGTTGTAAAATCCGATCGTGTGTACACAATTCCGACAAAGTTCCACGCATGCTTGGAAGCAAGCAGAAGAGCCACACTGACTATTGAACTTAATTTTTCTCGGCTCATCCTACGTGTTGTACGTCACCGCGGACATTCGGTATTTCCGACAAGATTTGTGTGACCGTGTGTATGCAAGACAAGTTTAAGCCAACATTTGTCGGAAAAAATCCATGGATTTTTTTGTCGGAATGTCCGATCATGTGTACAGGGCATTAAAGTGTGCTTCTCTCTTCTGAAGTGCCGCTGTAGTGCACTGTTTGTTAAAGTTTCCTTGTTATCCTTGTGCCCTATTCTCCACACTCCTTAAATTTGATTTTGTATTAACCTCTTGCAGTCCCCTATACATGAGAGCTCAGAGTGGGAGAGGAAGAAGCAGCACACTGAGCCAAGCAGTTGCTATGCTGACAAGGAGCTTGCTGATACGAAGAAAAAGCAGAGTGACAGATAGATAGCTCACTACTGTGCAGGCAGTGTGCATTCAGGGCTGTGTAACTGCACGACTCTTACATTGGGAGCTCTAATTGAAATTCAATAGGACTGTCTTGTAGGGATGAAAAGAATACTGTAGGGGAAAATATGGCCCTTGCACAAGTGTACATTGTAATACACCAGTGTGAACAAAGTTTTACTATTCCATCACTGTCTGAATGTAGGCGCAGTCTGCACTCAGAGAATGTTGGCTTATTGATTCTGACCATAATTCAAGCAATAAATCCTGAGGATATCTGGTGGCAGAAAAAAACTGCATGGGACAGCTCCGGATTTAAGGTGTATATTGCAGCAAACAATTGTCTGTCTTTCAATGGGATCTTTTTTGACCTGAGTCCTACTTTAAAGCAACATTAAAGCCTTGCTTTTTTAAAAAACAAGCATTTTATACTTACCTGCTCTGTGCAGCCAGGGATTCTCCTTTTCTCAGGGCCCACACCAACGCTCATGGCTCCTCCCTCTTGCTGGGTGCCCCCACAGCAAGAAACTGGCTGTGGGAGCACCCAAACAGGCTCGTTCCCGACCCACGGCTCTGTGTGCCCTGGTATTTTTTTAACCACTCCTTTAAAAGCCTTTGGCATCTTAATTGTCTCTAGTAATATACACAGGATATTCATGCAGAGGAAATTGTGAAATATATTGTCATATTTCCTGGAGTGCTATATCATTGTTTAATAAATGTTTTCTTTAAAAAACATACAAATTTTTAAGCTCAATAGGAAATTAAAAGTGTATATATATTAGGGCTGCAGAAATTAACAATTAATTCCTTGATTAATCGTTTTTTTTTTTGATCGGTAGGCTGCCTGCCCTGGGGCCGCTTTGGCCCAAGCTGTGGCTGCAGCACTCCACTCCCTTCTCCTCCTCCTCCACTATATGTCACACACAGTCTGCAGGCATCTCCCACTGCGTGTCTCGGAGCTGAGTGTGAAAACTTTGGCCGCGCTGTGAGAAAAGTCCCACCTCCTCCTAGATCAGCTCATGTGATAGACGCAGTGTTCTGTCTATCACACAAGCTGATCTAGGAGGAGGGCGGGTATGGTAAGGCTGCGATTATGGGCATGGTGAGGCTGCGATTATGGGCACGGTAAGGCTGAGATTATGGGCAGGGTGAGGCTGAGTTTATGACATGTGACGTCCTAGCCATGCCCCGCTATGTCCGGCTTCGGCCGTTGCCATAACATTGGTGCTAAATCAGCTAAAAGTAGCTGGATCTGTATGTGCATTATAATTAATCGAAATTAGTGGATTAATCGATTTAAAAAAAAATCGAATAATCGAACACGAAAATTGTAATCAGTAACAGCCCTCATATATATATATATATATGTATATATATATACACACACACACACTGGGGACGGAAAGTATTCAGACCCCCTTAAATTTTTCACTCTTTGTTATATTGCAGCCATTTGTTAAATCATTTAAGTTAATTTTTTTCCTCATTAATGTACACACAGCACCCCATATTGACAGAAAAACATAGAATTATTGACATTTTTGCAGGTTTATTAAAAAGGAAAAACTGAAATATCACATGGTCCTAAGTATTCAGACCCTTTGCTGTGACACTCATATATTTAACTCAGATGCTGTCCATTTCTTCTGATCATCCTTGAGATGCTTCTACACCTTCATTTGAGTCCAGCTGTGTTTGATTATACTGATTGGACTTGATTAGGAAAGCCACATACCTGTCTATATAAGACCTTTCAGCTCACAGTGCATGTCAGAGCAAATGAGAATCATGAAGTCAAAGGAACTGCCTGAAGAGCTCAGAGACAGAATTGTGGCAAGGCACAGATCTGGCCAAGGTTACAAAAAAATTCCGCTGCACTTAAGGTTCCTAAGAACACAGTGGCCTCCATAATGCTTAAATGGAAGACGTTTGGGATGACCAGAACCCTTCCTAGAGCTGGCCATCTGGCCAAACTGAACTATAGGGAGAGAAGAGCCTTGGTGAGAGAGGTAAAGAAGAACCCAAAGATCACTGTGGCTGAGCTCCAGAGATGCAGTGGAGAGCTGTGAGAAAGTTGTAGAAAGTCAACCATCACTGCAGCCCTCCTCCAGTCGGGGCTTTATGGCAGAGTGGCCCGACGGAAGCCTCTCCTCAGTGCAAGACACATGAAAGCCTGCATGGAGTTTGCTAAAAAACACCTGAAGGACTCCAAGATGGTGAGAAATAAGATTCTTTGGTCTGGTATTTTTTTAACCACTCCTTTAAAAGCCTTTGGCATCTTAATTGTCTCTAGTAATATACACAGGATATTCATGCAGAGGAAATTGTGAAATATATTGTCATATTTCCTGGAGTGCTATATCATTGTTTAATAAATGTTTTCTTTAAAAAACATACACATTTTTAAGCTCAATAGGAAATTAAAAGTGTATATATAGTAGGGCTGCGGAAATTAACAATTCATTCCTTGATTAATCGTTAATTTTTCTGATCAATTAAAATTTTTTTGATCGGTAGGCTGCCTGCCCTGGGGCCGCTTTGGCCCAAGCTGTGGCTGCAGCGCTCTGCTCCCTCCTCCTCCTCCTCCACTATATGTCACACACAGTCTGCAGGCATCTCCCACTGTGTGTCTCGGAGCTGAGTGTGAAACTTTGGCCGCGCTGTGAGAAAAGTCCCACCTCCTCCTAGATCAGCTCATGTGATAGACGCAGTGTTCTGTCTATCACAAAAGCTGATCTAGGAGGAGAGCGGATATGGTAAGGCTGCGATTATGGGCATGGTGAGGCTGCGATTATGGGCACAGTAAGGGTAAGATTATGGGCAGGGTGAGGCTGAGTTTATGACGTGTGACGTCCTAGCCATGCCCCGCTATGTCCAGCTTCGGCCGTTGCCATAACATTGGTGCTAAATCAGCTAAAAGTAGCTGGATCTGTATGTGCATTATAAGTAATCGAAATTAGTGGTTTAATCGATTTTTTAAAAAATCGATTAATCGAACACGAAAATTGTAATCAGTAACAGCCCTCATATATATATATATATATATATATATATATATATATATATATATATATATATATATACACACATACACACACTGGGGACGGAAAGTATTCAGACCCCCTTAAATTTTTCACTCTTTGTTATATTGCAGCCATTTGTTAAATCATTTAAATTAATTTTTTTCCTCATTAATGTACACACAGCACCCCATATTGACAGAAAAACATAGAATTGTTGACATTTTTGCAGGTTTATTTAACTCAGGTGCTGTCCATTTCTTCTGATCATCCTTGAGATGGTTCCACACTTTCATTTGAGTCCAGCTGTGTTTGATTATACTGATTGGACTTGATTAGGAAAGCCACACACCTGTCTATATAAGACCTTACAGCTCACTGTGCATGTCAGAGCAAATGAGAATCATGAAGTCAAAGGAACTGCCTGAAGAGCTCAGAGACAGAATTGTGGCAAGGCACAGATCTGGCTAAGGTTACAAAAAAAATTTCTGCTGCACTTAAGGTTCCTAAGAGCACAGTGGCCTCCATAATCCCTAACAGAAGATGTTTGGGATGACCAGAACCCTTCCTAGAGCTGGCCATCTGGCCAAACTGAGCTATAGGGAGAGAAGAGCCTTGGTGAGAGAGGTAAAGAAGAACCCAAAGATCACGGTGGCTGAGCTCCAGAGATGCAGTGGAGAGATGTGAGAAAGTTGTAGAAAGTCAACCATCACTGCAGCCCTCCACCAGTCGGGCTTTATGGCAGAGTGGCCCAACGGAAGCCTCTCCTCAGTGCAAGACACATAAAAGCCCGCATGGAGTTTGCTAAAAAACACCTGAAGGACTCCAAGATGGTGAGAAATAAGGTTCTTTGGTCTGATGAGACCAAGATAGAACTTTTTGGCCTTAATTCTAAGTGGTATGTGGAGAAAACCAGGCACTGCTCCTGTCCAATACAGTCCCAACAGTGAAGCATGGTGGTGGCAGCATCATGCTGTGGGGGTATTTTTCAGCTGCAGGGACAGAACGACTGGTACCAATCGAGGGAAAGATGAATGCGGCCAAGTACAGGGATATCCTGGACGAAAACCTTCTCCAGAGTGCTCAGGACCTAAGACTGGGCCGAAGGTTTACCTTCCAACAAGACAATGACCCTAAGCACACAGTCAAAATAACGAAGGAATGGCATCACAGCAACTCCATGACTGTTTTTGAATGGCCCAGCCAGAGCCTTGACTTAAACCCAATTGAGCATCTCTGAAGAGACCTAAAAATGGCTGTCCACCAATGTTTACCATCCAACCTGACAGAACTGGAGAGGATCTGCAAGGATTTATGGCAGAGGATCCCCAAATCCAGGTGTGAAAAACTTGTTGCATCTTTCCCAAAAAGACTCATGGCTGTATTAGATCAAAAGGGTCCTTCTATTAAATACTGAGCAAAAGATCTGAATACTTAGGACCATGTGATATTTCAGTTTTTCTATTTTAATAAATCTGCAAAAATGTCAACAATTCTGTTGTCAAATATATATATCAATTATAACTTTTAAAATATAAAACTTAGGTATTTGCATTGTTATTATGGTATTATATACAGAACATACAGTCATATAAACATAATGGCTTATTTAATAATAATATAATATAATAATATAATTATAAAATGATATATATATATATATATATATATATATATATATATATATATATATATATATATGATTATGTTTGTTTTACTTTTTTTTTCACAATCAAAGGTTTATTAAAGCTTATGATGTTACAATTAATTGCATACAATACAATTTAGAATGCAAAACAGTTATCTATAATTTAAAGGAATTACATTTGGTATCTGTTGAAATGATTGAGGTATAGGAGAGGGGGGAGGGAGATTAGGAAGGGGAGAAGAAGGGGGGGAGGGAAAGGGGCAGGTATAAGGAGTACAGTAGTAAATAATAATAGTAATCTCACTATAGTGAAAGGCGGCATTTGAAAAGTGTGGCAATTAAGTACATAAGGTGATATAGTCATTAACCAACATTAAAGGGAGGCTTAATTAGTGCTGGATCATAATGTGGTAAGGAGCAATCTTATAATGGAGCAGCAATCAGTTTCTTAAGAGGTATTAGTTAGTGAGTGTGTTAAAAACAGAAGAGTGAACAAATAATAACCATGGTTGCCAGGTACGGATGAAATTCGTGCTATTTTCTTTCTTCATAGCGGCGATCTCTTCCATTTTGTATATAAAGTTTATTCTTTCTAACCAATCTTTAATATTTGGAATGTGTGTCGTTTTCCAATGGAGGGGTATAAGTGTTTTAGCAGCTAGTAGTAGATGCCTAGAAAGGGATTTTTTGTATCTGCTTATGGAGAGTTCATTTACGTTTATTAGGCAAGTGGCAGCATTAAATTTTGTTTTACTACCTAAATGATCTGTTTTATAATAAATAGTTGCATAGGTTATTTGCTTTTTAATTCTTTAACATCTTATCATATGAGGAATGCTGCATACTGTTAAGTCTTGCAGGGAAGGTATAAATGGACTATATATTAAAAGTATTAAATCAAAAGATATTTCTTGTGTAGCTGTTCCAATTGTAATAAGCTAACCAACCCCATACACTTACACTGTTTACTGAAACAATCCAACAATGTTGTTTTAATATACATTGTAACATTAACATAAACAATTCAATAATAAAATACATTAACACTGGAGAGGGCAGACATGGCAGTTTGCCTGAAATGTGCTGTCAGCACAGGCTGTATAAAAGGTATATGCTACAAGAAGAGGAAGTAGACTGTCTTTTTAAAAGAAAGGTTAAACTTTTTTTATGTCAGTAGTAATCTGCTAAAAGACATATGTAAACCCATTAAACATCATCAATCCAAACAGAAGAAAATATTCCAAACTGATAGTATATGCAAAATAAAGTAAAAGCTCTATATCTGAAAGATCTAGTTGACTCTGCTTTAAAGTTCACAGTTACAAAATTCAAGAGGGTGTTTCATTTTGTGTTTGCTCTGCATTTAATCTCATCTATCAGTAGATGATCCCTTATCTGTTTCTTTCTTTCCCTGATTTTGACATGCTTCCGTCTTACCTGCCATGTATTAAATGTCAGCGAACCATGAAATGGGAATGGAAACTGTGAGACATTTGTGCTGATGATACCTGTTCATTATAGGTATGTCGGAACAAAGAAAATGGTATTTTCTTATCATCTATCATAAACAGGAAGCCTTGCCCATGCTAGCTATCAATCTGTGGGTTTGAGTAAAGGTTCAGCACTTTATGGGAAGCCTGGTGTTCTTTATCACATGACTGCTGAAATCTTAGGTTATGCTCTGTGGCAATTAAAAGTTCTTTACAGAGAAAACCTTTTGCAGTTGACAAAATACTAATGTAGAAAAAAGATTGTCTTCTATATAGCACTAAAGGAAACATGATGTATTTTTATACAAAAAGAGGGTCAGCAAAAAAAAAAATATATATATTAATAAACATCAGATTGCATTTGTTGAAGGCCTTGTTCACACCATGTGCGGAGACGTGAGTTTTTCTGCACCTGTTTCTGTACGGGCACAAAGAAAACAATTGTTCTCTATGTGCCCTGTTCACACCACAACACTGGTATACAGTAATGTGCAGATTTTGTTCTGTGCAGGAATCTCCAACATATATGCAGTTTTCTGCGTGAAAAAAAACCCCAAAAAACGAATTTGACATCTACATTGTGGTGTGAACAGGGCACATGGAGTATTCTTTGTGTCCTTGCAAAGACATACGTAGTAAATACATACTTTTTTGAACATGGTGTGAACAAGCCTATGCAAGTCAAGTCTATGCATTTTTCCATCAGTTTTTATGCATGTATGATGTAAACGAGGCCTAAAGGATAGTTTCACCCTTATGAACATGATACATGTTATACAGTACCAGTTTTTAGAGTGTAATATGCAACATTTTATTAATCATCTGCCTCCCACCACCAGAGCCCCCCTCCCTGTGTCAGCAGGCAGGGGTTCCTCTGTTATGCAGCTGCTATCACCTTTAAAATTGGTATAGCTGTGTGAGACCCAAACAGCCACATCATTCATTCACAGTGATCTGTGGATAAATTAACTACAAGTCCCATCTTCCACAGTGGCAGACAATTTGTAGTTTTCAATGGACTGTGTGAGTGCTGATAGTGCCCTCGTAGTCCATTGACACTTCTTATGCCCTGTACACACGATAGGATTTTCCGATTGAAAATGTGTGATAGGACCTTGTTGTCAGAAATTCCGACCGTGTGTAGGCTTCATCACACATTTTCCATAGGACTTTCCGACACACAAAGTTTGGGACCCCACGCCGTTTTTTTTTTTTTAAATTTTGGCAGGGGTTCCCCTTAATATCCATACCAGACCTGAAGGGCCTGGTATGGAATTTAGGGGGACCCCCACGTCATTTTTTTTTTTAAATCTTGGTTCGGTGTTCCCCTGTGGGGAATTCCCATGCCGTTTTTATCAATGAACTTCTATGTGTATTGTCAGACCGGCAATGCAATAGCCGCGAGTAGTTTTAAATGGCTTTTTTCCTTCGAAATGTCATTTTGCTGTCAGACTGTTCTAAACACGGCAAACATGCGCCCCTTTACAGGCATACTATAGACACCCCCCAGCTACGAAATTTAAAGGGATATTACACTTTTATTGTTTGACTTTAAGCATTATTAAAATCACTGCTCCTGAAAAAACGGCCGTTTTTAAAACTTTTTTTTGCATTGATCCATGTCCCCTGGGGCAGGACCCAGGTCCCCAAACACTTTTTATGACAATAACTTGCATATAAGCCTTTAAAATTAGCACTTTTGATTTCTCCCATAGACTTTTAAAGGGTGTTCCGTGGCATTCGAATTTGCCGCGAACACCCCAAATTGTTCGCTGTTCGGAGAACTTGCGAACAGCCAATGTTTGAGTCGAACATGAGTTCGACTCGAACTCAAAGCTCATCCCTACTCCCAGGTATAAACCCTACCTGGTCGTTATTTATGTATAAGGGGATAAAACTGGCTATTCTAATGGCTAGGATCTTGGTCATAATCTTTATGTCCTTGTTAATTAAGGAAATAGGCCTGTAATTTCCAACTTCGCTCGGATCCTTCCCTGGCTTGGGGATCACCGAGATGTATGCTGCATTTAGATCAGATCCCAAAGGATGACCTTCCCTAAGAAAGTTAAAAAGCTTTGTGAGATGCGGGGCTAAAGTCTCCCCAAATTTTTTATAGTACCCGGTGGAAAACCCATCCGGTCCAGGGGAGGAGCCAAGCTTCAAGGAATTAATGGTATCCAGAACCTCCGTAACTGAGAAGGGGCTTTCAAGTAGGTTCCTGTGCTCTAAGGATAATGAAGGCAAAGGCAGGGAGTCAAAGAAGTCATCCCGTGATAGTCCTGAATGTTGGCTTTGTGGTCTGTAAAGTTCCGCATAAAACTGTTGGAAAGCTTCCATAATCTTGGTAGGATTCTGGGTCAGGTCACCTGAGTTCAATTTCATTTTAGGGAATGCCAGTTGGCGAGGTTTAGGAGTAAGTTTTACCGCCAATTTCGCTCCTATCTTATCTTTCTGGGAGTAGAAACGCGCCCCTGTCCACCTGAGGTGCCTTTCCACCGTTGTCGTTAGGTTCAGGTTGAGAAGGGCCCGAGCTCTTTCCAACTGAGACAGGGACTCCGCATTAGGATTAAGCTTTTGTGCTTTTGCGAGATCACGAAAGTTCGCAGTCAATTTGATCGTATCGCTTTTGTGTTCCACTTTCAGTGTAGCTGTTAATTGCATTATTTTCCCCCTGATCACCGCTTTATGAGCAGCCCAAACTGTGTATGGGGTAATATCCGTTGTGGTGTTTAGGTTAAAGTATTCTTTAATAGATTTCTCTATGATAGTGGCCTGTATGGGATCGTTAAGGATGGATTCCTGCAGGCACCAGCGGTTGCGTTCTCTATGGCCTGATGTTCTATGGGTGGACAGAGTAACCACTGAGTGGTCCGATAGCAGGGAGTCTATAATCCGTGACCTTACAATCACAGGGATCGTAGAGGCCTGTATAAAGATGTGGTCAATCCTGGCATAGGAATTATGGGGTGCTGAGAAGTGAGAATAATCCTTAGTACGAGGATTAGTTTCCCTCCAGGCATCTACAAATCCCGCTTCGTGTAGCAGCTTAGCTACTTTAACGCTCTGTCTAGTAGGGCGTTTGAATTTCTTTAGTCCATCTCCTGACTTATCCAATGAGAAGTCAAAAGCTAAATTTGAGTCCCCCCCCAAGATAGTTGTTCCCTTGAAATGTGGGCGGAGTTTGTGTAGCATGGATTCAAAAAATGCCCGTTGGCCTTTATTAGGGGCATAATATGAGACAAAGGTGTATAATTCACCATCTATATTCCCTGAAACTAGTAAATAACGTCCCATAGGGTCTATAATCGTGTGAGGTTGAGAGAGATTGATATGTTTAGCAAAACATATAGCCACCCCTTTTGTCTTGTTGGGAGCGGATGAGATAAAAAATTGGGGGAAGTTGCGATGGAGAAATGTAGGTTTGTATGATATGGGGAAATGAGTTTCCTGCAAAAAGAGAACATCCGTGTGCATTGATTGGTATAGTTGGAACAATTTCTTCCTCTTAACAGGGGAGTTCAATCCCTGAGTGTTGTGTGATAAAAAATTAAGTGTTGGATGAGCTTTGAGGATATCAGTCATGACTTGTATGCCGTGGGATTTTGCTTATGAGAAAGGTCTTACCTGAATTTGTGGGAGAACTCGTCTCGATGATCACGTGGAGGAAGCTCAATTGGGGCGAAAGACCTGGGAGGAGAAGCCATGAGCGAGCGCAGAACCTGTAAACTCTCGAGTGGGAGGAAGGAGAAAAAGAGAGTAGAGGGGTGAAAGAAAGTAATAGAGAGATTAGACATTTTACTAAAAACTGATTCACAGATCTGTCATACATGTAACAAGAGCAGAACTTACAAAAACAGGGGTCCCCTGACCCCTCCCCAACCCCCGGGTAGGATGAGCTGCCCATTCCTAACCCTTCACCTGAGAGGGCCAGTAACCAACCAAGGGGTAACCGGACAAGAAACCAAATGCACGATCAGTGCACTTGGATTCAACTAGAGGTGCACTAAGTCCACCACAGCCCCTCCACCTCTAAAACCTTACATCTAATGAGTTTTAAACTTTCTAACATTACTTCCAAAAACTAAAAAAAAGGAAGATAAAAAAAAACTAATAGAACATTAAGGAGAGCAATAAAACCGAGCAACCCTTTCATCTAATGGTTGTGTGTAGGATAGGCTTATACTGTCCTAACCGGACCTCAGGTCTCCAGCGGGATATCAGGGATAACTAAATATTAAGGTCTGCCGGAGAAATCGGACCCTTAGAGGTGATCAAAATGTTACAGAAATAGAGAGTAAACTAAAATAAGTGCAACTGTGGGGTTCACTGGTGAGGGGAGGGTCGACCAGCCCTAGTATCTATATGGGCCTATCAGAACCGTATAAAGACCGGATATGGCTATATATAAAATAACATATGAGAAAATAAGAGACTTCCTCCCGTCTCTGCCACAACCCTGTGAATTCACAGGGTCTGCTGTTGCTGAGCCTGTGAAATCTGAGATGGTAGCAGTAGTGGGGGCCACTGCAAAGGAATGGAGCACCTCTGTCACATGGCAACTTTGCAGAGGACGTTTAAATGAGGAAGAGGAAATGTCCCGGAAGAGTTATCGTTAACCCGATAAGTCCATCGGGGATCACCGGAACAGGTTCTGGAACCAAATGGAGGATAGCCCATCATGGTGGAAGATTTTCTTTGGAGCGTTTGGAGCTCTGTTTAAGCCAGTTGTGTTGCAGCGGACTTGCTGGTGGGGGCCTTTTTGTAGATGATGAGGAGCTCCTGCTGTTCTATGAGGAAGCAGGATCTTGGGGGATCAAACCCAATTGTAGAAGCAATGAGGAAATGAGGAAAAGCCGTAGTTTTTGTTTCTATAGGAAAAATGTAATCGAAGTGGGAAGGACCAACGGTATGTGATCTCTTTGTCAAACAGTGGTTGGAGTAAAGGTTTGAGAGAGCGTCTTTTTTGCACAGCATATGGTGAGAGTCTGCAAAAATTTGGATCCTGTGTCCCATCAGTGTTAGATTTTCAGTGCCCCTAGATCTTCTCATCACCTCTTCCTTAATGGAATAGAAATGGGGTTTCACAATGATGTCTCTAGGGAGACCATCTGAACGGGGGGGTTGTAGGGCTCTGTGAGCTCTGTCCAGTTCCAGTTGTTGTTCCGTGATATCCGGTATAAGGTTCTGCAAATGGGTCTTTACCGCAGCATGAACTTTTTTTTCTGATTCAGGTAGACCTCGCACTCGGAAGTTATAGCGTCTCGATCTGTTTTCGGGGTCATCGATTTTGGCAAATGCTGTTTCCAGCTGATCTTGCAGATCTTGTTTCCTTGCTGTATTTTGATTAATGCGATAAACTGCTTGGTCAGCTTTCTTCTCAGTTATGTCCATCCTTATCCCTATTTGCTGCAGGTCAGCATGGATGGATGAGGTAATGTGTGCTGCATTTTGGGCCAGGCTTTTTGAAAGGAGATGGGAGAATGCCTCCATCATGGAGGGGAAGTCCGATGGTACAGGTACTTCAGAATGGGCTTCTGGAGCTGATAAAAACATTCCTGTATGCGGGTCTAACATTGGTGTTGAGGGAAGGCCCAGACCCATCCTGCCCAGGAGGGACTCCATGGAAGCTGGGGATGCAGCCAGGGGCAAGGGTGGATAGTCCTCACCTGGGGACTGTGGTGGTTGTGGATGCTGAGAGTCCTACTCCCCCCTCGAGAGCTCCATCTCCTCCTGTGTGTGTGGGCCTCATGGAGCCACCGCCATCTTGGCGTAGCTAAGCGGAGGGCCCGCCGCGGTCATCTGGCTCGCCAGGTTCCGGCGGACGTTCGCCGTTTTCGGGGCTATGTTCTAGGGGGTTCCCCCGCTCGTGCGGTCCAGTTAGGTGCTCGACGGGCTGCTCCTAACGCTCCGGTGGCTATCGCAGGGCCGTGGTGGAGCGGAGCACTAACAGCCTGCGGCTATCTTTTTGCCTCCGCGAATGCGCCTCACCCAACATACGTGTTTAACATCACCACGTTCAGGATGATCGGATTTTCCGAAAACTTTGTGTAACCGTGTGTATACAAGACAAGTTTGAGCCAACATCCGTCGGAACAAATCCATGGATTTTGTTGTCGGAATGTCCAATCAATGTCCGACCATGTGTACAGGGCATTACAGTTCTGAAACTGACAGCCCATATAGAGGTACAGGCACAGAGTTGTAGGCGGTGTCTGCAGGAGCCTGACATTGCACCTATGATCCTCTGCTCTGCAGATTCTTGTAAAAATTAATAAATGTAAATGTGTTTTCAACAATGATGTGTGCATTTATTATTTTTTCATAAAGGTGAATGTAGTCTTTAACCACCTCAGTACTTTCACCTCCTTCCTGCCCAGGTCATTTTTAGGCTTTCAGCACTGTCACACTTTAAATAACAATTACTCAGTCATGCAACACTGTACCCAAATTATATATATATATATATATTTTTTTTTAATACATTTTTATTGTTGTTGGAAAATGTGGCAGTTATAACATCAATAATTCTAATTTTTTTCATTAACTCTACTTAAGGCTGCATGCCAAACCTAAAAATTTCAGCATGTCATCGTCATGATGTCATGCATCAACTATCAACATAAAATTATACAAATTATATTTTTAAGACAGATAGCGCTTTCTTGTAGTGGTATTTAATCACCACTGTTTTATTTTTTATTTTTTTGCTATATAAACAAAACATACTGAAAATGTTGAAAACATTTTTTTTTAGTTTCTGTTATATAATTTTGCAAATAACTAATCTTTCTTCATGAATTTAGGCCAAAATAAATCCTGCTACATTTCTTTGGTAAACAATAACCCAAATCAGTGTATAATATTTTGTCTGTGTGAGTCCACAAACTATGAAATATATATCTTTGAAAATTGATCAGTCCTGATGTACTGACTGCCCATCTCATTTCTTGAGGCCCTAAACAGTACAAATTGAAATTTTTTTTGTGGAAAATTACAAAATGAAATATATTTTTTCACAAAGTTGTAATTTTAACAGGTTATGTTTTACACACAGCATTGGCATACTTAAAACTACACCCAAAAAAACATTCTGCTGTGCCTCCTGAGTATGGGCATATCACATGTGTGAGACTTTTTCACAGTCTAGGTTCATAGACGGGCCCAAAATCCAAGGAGCACCTTTATGCTTTCAAGAAGCATATACTGTATTACGTATCTAATTTCCTCACTACCTATTACATTTTTGGAGGCCCTGAAGCAACAAGACTATAGAAACACCCACAAAATTACCCCATTTTGGAAATCATACACTCCAATGTATTTTATAAGAGGCATAATGAGTCTTTTGAAAATGTCATTTTTTTTTTACACAAGTTTTTGGAAAATGCAGTAAAGAATTTTTTTTTCCACACAAAATTGTCAGTTAATAAAATGTTTCTAACACACATCATAGGCATACTTAGAATTACACTGAAGAACACATTCTGCTGCTCCTCCCAAGTATGGATACCACGTGTATGAGACTTTTTTACAGTATAGCCACACAGAGGGGCCCATAATCCAAGCAGCACCTTCAGGCTTTATAGGGGCATACATTATGCATCTAATTTCCTGACTACCTATCACATTTTTGGAGGTCTTGGATCACCAGGACAGTGGAAACACCCATAAAATGACCCAATTTTTTAAAGCAAACACCACAAGATATTTTCTAAGAGGCATAGTGAGTCTTTTGAAGCCTTTTTTTTCCACAAGTTTTTTCCACAAAGTTGTCAATTTATTAAGATATGTCTCACACACAGCATGGGCATGTTTGCAATTAGACCCCAAAACACATTCTGCTACTCCTTCTGAGTATGACAATACCACATGTTTGAGACTTTTTCCATGTTTTTTCTGATTATATACCTGCGCACCTTGGAAAGTGCAGTTGCACTCTGCAAGAGCAGTTGCTCCAAAGCTTAGTAAATGAGCAGAAGCTCTACTAACTTCCATCATTAAATCATGTGCAAGCAATAATGCTGTTTTTTTATTTTCCCTGCAAGTAAGTGGGTGTTCTTTGCAAAGTGAAGCTTTACCTCATTTACTAAGCTCTGGAGCAACTGCACTTTTAAAAGTGCACAGTCTATTTGCCTTTAGTAAATCAACCCCAATGCATCTTGTGCATCACATAAATTAACCAACTCTATCAAAACAAATGTATCTTGAATGGTCACCTCTATACTGGTCAGGGAATATAGCTTAATGTAGCATCACCTATAGCAGTTCCTGTTCCTATAGGCCAAGCAAGCCTAGCCTACTGGTATGTTGCTGCCCCCAGGAATGCCATGTTCACTGGTCAGGAAGTAGAGGAGGCCAAAGAAAGGAAGAACAAAAGAGTTCATGTGATTTTAGGAGTGCAGTTGTCCACAGGAGATGGCTAGGACTGGTTTCTCGCAGGAACTTAGTCAGTGGGATGTGCAGATCATCGGGTCAGTTCAGGCACAGGCAGAAACATGGTAAGAAAACAGGCAAAGGATTGGTCTAAGCTACAGGCAGAAACATGATCAATAAACAGGCCAGAGTTAGTACATACCGTGGCAGTGATAATTTGCTTCACAGCTGTGGCAGGAATTATACCCCCTGTACTCCTGGCGATCATGACCTATTCAAGTGAATGGAGTTGCTTTTGTGGGATCCAAGGGGTTAAAGCAAGTGGTGAGGAGGCAATACAATGCCTCCTCACTGCCTGTCAAATATATAGAAGAGCGATCTGAATATGGATGGCTCTTCTGAGAGCATCACACATGTGAACAAGTCTTTATGGTGACACTGTAACTGCTATGGCATTTATTAGGAACACTGTGACTGCTGTGGCTGTGATCAGGGACACTGTAATTGGTGTGGCAGAGATCAGGGACACTAACTGGTGTGGCAGTAATCAGGAACACTGTAAAGCTCCTTTCACGTGACTGGGTTGGTGTAACCGCTGAATTCCTGAGGCAAGAATCTGTGGATTCTTGCTGCTGGGATGACAGGGTTATGTGATCAGCAGCATGTAGCCACACAGAGTGGTTAGCTGCTATTTTGGAAAGATGTCTGAGCCTGGACACAGCTGACTGCAGGGCTGAGCAGCTACTGCTGATGGCATAACCCAGTCATTCCAGCAGAAAGAATCCACAGATTCATACCACAGGAAATTGGCAGCCTCACCAACCCAAACATGTGAAAGGGGCCTAACTGTTGTGGCGGTGATCAGGGACACTGCAACTGGTACAGCGGTGATTAGAAGCACTGAGCGGGTGGCAGTGTACAGGCACTGTACTAAAAAAAACAAAAACTGCACTTAGTGTTGGAAAATATGTGTAAAACAATAAATGACCAAATCAATGCAAAAATACAAACAGCAGCACTCACAGATACCACAAATACTCAAATATCAAACCAATATACACTCTTAATGTTTTGCACTGTTAATTACATGTTAACCATACACAATTATATAAATAGTTCTCACAAAGATGAAGTAGTGACACCAAGCATTAGAAAGTGTCCTTCGCCAACCACTGTGATACCATCACAAATATAGCTGGCTTACCAGAGCCCAAGAGGTCACATTACAGAGGTCTGACACCTCTTGTAATATAATCATCAAATCGTATGGCTCAAAGTTTCTTCAAGCATGTAGGGTACCCAAAACAATCAATAAACCATAAACAGATTTATCTCAGACAAGAAGAAGGAGAGGAGAAGACATCATAGTGTTGTATATCAAGACCACTTTTAATAAAATGTATGTCATATGCTCACAGGAGTAGAAATAGCACCAGCGTAAAACACAAACAGCTTCGCTGGAAGAAAACCGGCATGATGACGTTACTGCTACCCCCCGGGCAATGAGAATGGATTTTATTCTTACATCCTATTGAGCTGAATTTCTTGTGCATATGTATGTTAGTACATTTTGGTTACATTTTTTTTCATTTTTTTCACATGATGATTCATTGTCAGTTTAATGATTTTTTTTATCAACTATACATTAGTTTATGTACTAACATTACTGTTTATTTTCATGTTAGCTTCAGGAATATACAAAGTAAAATACAAATTTTATTATTACTAAATGTAACTCATACATGCACCATTGAACTGTGTTTCCATCCTCTCTTTGTGAACAGACTGATACACTTTTAAAGTGATACAGAGGCAGTGAACTGGAGCATGATAGTAAGTGACACATCTATGTGGGTACATTCTGTACCAATGTGTGTATGCTGCTGAAAATGACCCACTTACTCTCTATACTGCAAAATGATAGTATAAGTAGGTCATAAATACAAATAGGCACACATACTAAAGCTGTGTACATGTTTAGTAACACAAGTGACATGCTTTTGATTTGTCTTTAAAAGTATCTGAAGAATGAAGAAGCCTGACAATCTTGGCCATCCTGTTCTGGCACACAACATATTAAAACAGCTAGTGTTAAAACTCAAGACAAAATTCTACAATAAATAGCACGTAAAATGATGTACTTGTATTACTTTGCTGTTATTTGATGCACTGTCTGGAAACAAAAACAATATTTCATAAAGATTTTGGACTGGAGCAATGAGCTGTCTCTGATAATGTTTATCTTCTGTGAATCCTGTTAAAGCGGAAGTAAACCCATTGATTTAACAGTTTAAAAACACAATTACAATCCCGCCATGCCAGGAATGTTAACTGTCACATTGGTTGTGCTCTCAACCAAACTGTCAAACCATCCAATGGCTGGTGTCATAACTGATCACATGTGCAGCATTATGGCAGTTGAAGATTAAACAGAGGCCAAGATGGCAGCTTTCTTGGCCTAAAATGATAGGAGGGTAAACGGGTGACCCCGCCCCCCTCTGACAACACAGGGAAAGCCATAGGGAAGTCCCCGTGTGCCAGAGGGGAGCGGGGTCACCGGGTGGCCCCGCCCTCCGTTATGTAAGAGCTGTCATCTGAACAGAAGCGTCACACAGTGGGAGACTCCCATTGAGGCAGATCGGAGGATGAAGCGGAGAAGAAGAAGCCGGAGGAAGATGCCGGAGAGATCTTCTTTGGCTACCCCAAAGCACCCTCCCAATGTTGAGGGCATGTGGCCTAATACGGTTCAGGAGGGGGGGCGCTCTCTCGTCCCCCCTCTTTTCCTGCGGTCTGCCAGGTTGCGTGCTCAGATAAGGGTCTGGTATGGATTTTGAGGGGGGCTTCCACACCATTTTTTTTTTTAATTTTGGCGTGGGGTTCCCTTTTAATATCCATACCAGACCTGAAGGGCCTGGTATGGAATTTGGGGGGACCCCCACGCATTTTCTTTTTTAATTTCCTGTGGGGGAATCCCATGCCATTTTTATCAATGAACTCTTATGTGTATTGCCAGACCAACAATTCATTATAGCCGCGAATAGTTTTAAATGGCTTTTTTTCCTTTAGAAATGTCATTTTGCTGTCAGACTGTTCTAAACACGGGAAACATGCGTCACTTTACAGGCATACACCCCCAGGTACAAAATTTAAAGGAATATTACACTTTTATTGTTTCACTTTAAGCATTATTAAAACCACTGCTCCCAAAAAAACGGACGTTTTTAAAACTTTTTTTTTGCATTGATTGATATTGACCCAGGTCCCCAAACACTTTTTATGACAATAACTTGCATATTAACCTTTAAAATTAGCACTTTTGATTTCTCCCATAGACTTTTAAAGGGTGTTCTGCGGCTTTCGAATTTGCCGTGAACACCCCAAATTGTTCACTATTCGGCGAATGGGCAAACAGCCAATGTTCGAGTCGAACTCATGTTCGACCCGAACATAAAGCCCATCCCTAGTGACAAAGATCAAAGGATCAACTGGCACCTAAAGATTGGCATAGACAATGCTGCCCCTATAGGCCAAAGTACAGCAGGACAGACAATAATATAATCTGTTGAGAAGGACTGCACCATAAATACTGTGATCCGTCAAAAGTCTAGATGGGATGGCAATGGGGTTGGGTTTGGATGGTGTATGTTTGAAGTATAAAAGGACTGAACGAATCCAAGAGCCCTCTCTCTGTCTCTGAGCCGCATGGCTCTATCCACCATTTTGAGTCCAGCCGAGGAGACCATGCGATAAGTATCTTTGATATTCTTATATTATGTTCTGGTTATATCATTTGTAAGTTTGCAATATCTTTCTGTAATATTTTGTGTTAGCGTATTCCTATCTTCTTGGGAAATAAATAAGACTTTATTATTAAGCCGTGTGCTTGGTTTCATAGCTAACCTTGTATTATTGTGATATCAATAGTAACATGTGGTCAGAGTTTTAATAGACTAGATAACTAGGGGAATAGGCCAGTTAATACATAGGTACAATAATATTTATTGTACCAATTTACTTCACCCATATTCAGAAGTAAAATGTGCATATACTCTACTTTTTAGGTTTAGATCTATTTTTTTAGAGCCAATGTCATTGGGTTTTTGTTCATATCATATAGGTCAAAGGGACAATAAAAGAACACTGAAGCAAGCTGATGCAGCTTTGACCGATGTGATGCTTTGATGCAGGTCAGAAGGAGGTCAATATACAGTATCTTCTTGGTAGGACTGGTTAGAATCCAAACATTGTTCGGTGATTCTGAAAACTCCAGATGCTTTTGAATATGTTTGCCAAGCATTTACACTGCATGCATTTAGTATCTTGCAACACTTTCTCCAGATCTTTACACCCTGGAAAGTGGCAATTAACCCCTGCAAAACAGAAAATCCAATTGCTATATAGACTTGATAAGACTTTTTAAGGTTGCCTCAATAGAACATCATTTAAGTGTTTGTAAAGTGTTGGTGTGGCAATAAGGAGGTCAGATGAACCTCAAACTATGAATAAAAAATTGGGGTCATACTGAACACAGTGCACCCTCTTTTCCCCAAAATGCGCAAGTCTGTGACACAACATTAGATTTAAGTCTTGAATCCTAGTGTCAGAAAGTAGACATGTGCAGACCAAAGAAAATTGTTTTGTTTAATTTAGGATTGATTCATTAAGTTATTAATTTAATTTCATTGTATTCTTTCATTTATTCGTTTTTGACTGGATTCAAAATTTTTTCTTCAGTGGATTTGAAGTATTCAAATTGAATTTGAATTGAAAATGTTGAATCCATTTGATCGTGTGTATGCAATACAAGTTTGAGCCAACATCCTTCGGAAAAAAATCCACGGTTTTGTTGTCGGAAAATCCTATCGTGTGTACATAGGCTTAGTGTTTTTGTTCAGCGGAAGAAACATTCTCAGTGTAATTGGTAGGAGGCAAAAATGAGCTGACTTCAGATGGGAGAAAAAAGCAAAAAAACAAAAAAAAATAAGCCCCCCCCTAAGCAGTCAGACCTCATGTCGGCATCCTTCAGACCCCAGATCAACCTCCCTTAAATTTCCCTTTAAACCCCACATCAGCCCCTTTAACCTCCCTGGCGGTATGATTATTTCGGATTTTAGGTGCTGAAAGCGGTACAATTATTTTGCATGGAAATTTGGCGTTTTATATTGTAGGTCTGTAAATCTTAACAATAACACACTTAAATCTGTCCAAACCAGAGTCTAGTAGATATCCCGGGTATGATAAAGTTTGAAACACAAAAACATAAATTATAATATAATAAATAAAAATAAATAATTAAAAAAAAAAAAAAAAATAGTAATAAAATAAATTTCCCCACAATTCACTATCGCTCAATTCTGCAAGTGTTCTAATTTACTATCGCTGTTTTCTAGCTGGTCTAAAGCCACTTTTGACGTAAAGGGACACTTTTTGGTTGCTATGGACAATCTCCAGTTTCCAGGCAGAAAGAACAGTATATATCATATAAAACTGCATGCAGGGCATGGGCCAAAGCACTGGGGACAAAAGGGATGTGAAATCATTTCATACAGTACTGTAATCTGTAAGATTACAGTACTGTATGTGTTATGATTTTTACTATTTTTTGAATTTGCCGCCAGGCTCCGCCCCCGTGCGTCGCGCCGCTCGCAGGGAACGGAGCCTGGCACGGAGAGGCTTCGGAGGAGGACGGAGCCCTCGGACGCTGCGGGTGACATCTCAGGATCCCGGGGACAAGGTAAGTAAAGCCGCCCCAGGATCCTGCAATGCGATCCCGAGTGTGGCTCGGGGTTACCGCTAATGGTACTGAATTTTAACCCCGAGCCACACTCAGGAATACCGCCAGGGAGGCTACACTTCTCTAAACTTCTCTTCAGAACTCATATCTACCCCCTGTAAATGTCTATATAGACCCCAGAGCAGTCCCTCTTTTACACCTTAGACCAGACCCCTTAAACCTTTAATTAGGCAATTGTTTAGAACATATTAGCTGTGTTATTTTGAAATAGATATTT